>NC_056725.1:1639583431-1639805931 GCF_019279795.1 Protopterus annectens | reverse complement strand
ATGTATTGCCTGTGTTGCGCATGTGTAACACATGGGACAATAGCTAGCCTTATGGTATTCATAGGGTTGGGTATCAACTATGGCATGTATGGTCATAGTGATGTGGTAGGCTATATGCCCTGGGACATTTATGAGCCTATACAGACAGGTTACCTAGCTGTAGGCAACAGACAGGTAATATTCAGTGACCAGTTCAAGCAGTGCCACAAAACTGATACACATGGTTACTGATATGTTTGGCATGCGGTCATCACACCATGTCACAGAGAGGGGTGATGTGCAGCTCTGCTGGACAGGGATGCATAGTATGGCAAGACTATGTTAAATGTATGGGACAGGGATTTGTCAGGCATGTTGTGATCATTTTACTAGACAGGTGGATGGCCATGATGTATGTGTTTATTTGGGATCAGCATGTGTTAAGTGTAGTATGTCCAACACCTGTGGGTTGGACATGGCTTTATTCAGGGTAGGCTGCATGCTACGTAGTGCAGCTAGGGATTGTGAAAGGCAGTGTAGGCCATGTAAACATGGGCAATAACCCTTAAAGGAAATATGTGATCTATTATGGGCCACATGGGTGTTGAGTATGGCTGAGCAGTTATCTCTATATACCTGGATGGCACCATGTCATGATTAGGGGTGCCACATATGGCTACCTGTCTTTTGTGGTGATGTAACTATCAAAGAGAAGTACTGTCCATCTGTATCTCATACATACAGTTGCCATTATGCTGACCGCTGCCTAAGGTGGTAGTTAATGGGTACAGGGTTTGTAACATAGGGGATGACAATGCAATACTTAGCTGTCAGAATGTGGCCATACATCACACACCACACATCTGACACACTAAGGCCCTTCTGTATGTTGAATGCGGCCCACAATGAGTCGACCATTGCTCCTAGTTCATAGTCATTTGCAGACATCAATAGACCAATGCCTTCTGTGTTAATCAATGTGGTATAGATACCAAAGGAAATACCCCTGTATTACTGAGGCTGGCACTGGTTTGATGTGCGTGTATTCATCGGACACCCTCTGTAGTCTGGGTTCTGCCAGCAATCCACTTGCCAAACACTCCTGTGTCATAGGTATATACACCTAGTTTACTGAGTGTAGCTGGAACACAGTATGGGTGATGGTGTCGTACGACCTGGCAAGATCATGATATGCAGTGTGAATCAACCTTACTGTCATCTACATCTGTACTGAGTACATCAATTACATTCACCATGGTTCATGGCCGTACAGACCAGACTCAGCAGGGTAGTTGTGCGCTATGTCCCATTATCAATGTTGTCTCCCCCTTTGTGGGGCATGATAACTGTTGCTGTGCACCATTCAGTGTGCACACAGCCTGGCATGGAGCTATGATTGAACATGATGAGTATGTGGATAGCTGAAGGTTCTTACATTTGTGTAGGATACACCTTGGGATGGTGACAGGTCCCATGAAAGCTGTATGTATGGCATTAGAGAGTGCAGCTTGTACCTGCATAGTCATTAGTACAGTGGCCCTGTAGTGTACATGGATATATTACTAAGCATACCTGTTGGGCGTGGGGGGGGGTGGGAGTGGGTTTAGGTTCTCCAATACCCTATCAGGATGGGTGGGTGCTATTTCTGTAGGTGCAGTTCTTCCTATGCCATAGTGCTGTGAAGCATGGCAGGTCTTGTCGTTGCCATTATGATTAATGACACAGCTATAGAATGTGCTGTGCTTGGCCTCATAATATGTGTAGCTTTGCATGGTTTCATATGATGTATCTGCATCTTATTGAGGCTGAACAGGGTCACCTACAATTATGTGTGCTCACTCTTGCAACAGTTGCTACCTTCTGTGGTACAGTTTGCCTACTTGTTTGTGTTGGGTTGACTCTTGGTTCTGTTTCAATGGCACAATCACTGCACATATGTGACTGCTTAAGGTTAATTTGTGTAGTATTCAGCATTTGCACATGCATTGTTCATCTGAATGGGTGCCATGGCACTCACCACTCTGCTCTTAGGGAACTTAACATTGACATTGGAAACTAACTATGTGTAGCATACTGTTAGTCTTGTTTGTGTGACTACTGTGATCCAGGTCAGTAGGGTCGATGGAATGCAACATGTATTGAGTGCAGGTGTTGGTACATGAGGAGTCTTCACAGTTCATAATAGAATAGTTGAAAGTAGCCAATAGTATGGTTCTGTCTCAGACCTATTCTTCCCCATTACAGCACATTATGGCAATTGGGAAGTCCGCGGCCTGATGGGTGATCTGTCTCAAGGTGCATTTTGAATTCCTCTGTGGCACAAAGGTTGTTGCTCAGCATAATGCATCTGATGTTATGCAAGTGCAATTAGTGTGGGGGTATACATATCCTTCAGGAATATGGACACACTTACGGCCCGTGTGTTCCACTAAAGGATAAAGGGCAAAAGTTGAGGTATGTGTTATAACATGGTTATGCAGGTGTGCTCTCCAGAGCATTGAAACATGTCTCAGCCACTGCACAAATATGTTCTCCATGTTAGGAATTGACATATGTGTGTCCGTACAGCATTTCTGACATGTATCATTGTGTAGTGAGACCCGCAGTGTATTGCTTGGCTGTCCCTGTAACAGTAGTGGATCCTCATCTGAACCATGCATGATGAAGGCACTATAGGGGAAGCATGAGGCCTAGGCTATATCCAGATTCCCAGGGGTGACAGGTGCAGGCCCTGTCTGGCAAAGCATCATGGTCTGTCAACCATATTATACCAGGATGACAGGTACTGGATACCCTGCGACATGCACCACTACACTACACAATTGTGGAATGCAATCCTTTTGTCCCTGTACTGCAGTACAATTCTGGCCAGTGGCAGAATGCTACCCAGGCCTTGGGACATACCTGTATGGCCTACTGCATCACAGGTCCTGCACAACAACATGGAATATGCCAGAGCCATGTGTATATATCAGTTGGTGGTCTGAGTGTATGAGTATGTGGCTAATCATGTCAGAGAGGCAGCTGACAGTATGTATGCCCTCGTATAGGTCAGTGTGTGTAACATAGTGCTAGGGTTTGCACTCACAAATGAGTATTGTTGGGCATGTTTCCAGTCATGTGTTCAGAGATGTGCCACAATTATGCAAACTATGTCATACAGTTTGTGTATATTGGTGTCTTTCTCTTCCTGCTTGGGGGGTCACTTGTTTGGCCAGATACTTAGACGCATCTGTGAATGTGTGTGATTTCTAGTAGTGTGTGTGGGTGTCCTTACTGTGTTCTGGTAAGAGTATGTGTTGATGAGCTACATGTGTTAACCTACACCTCATGACTGTCCAGTCCAGTCATGGCTATAGACTGGGCTGCCGTCCAGCTTACCCCTGTAGCTGCATCCCAGACAATGTGTGGGGCATGGTGTTAGGCGGGTCTAGCAGTGTACATGGCATAGAAATTACATTCCCTCAGGATGGCCACATACACAAAGCTCACATTAGGAGACACCAGTAGCTGACTAATGGACATGCCTGTATGAGCAGTCAGTACTACAAGTACCGTCTTTAGTTTACGTATTGCCTATGAAGGTGTTATAGACAGTGATGCTCATATGTAATTATTTGTGTTATGGAAATGACAGCACTGGCTATTACGGAAACAGTGTAGCTACCCTTGGCAGCGAACCTCTTCTGAGGAGCACATCACATCCTGTTAGTTGATTACAGATGATGCATGTGTCCACAGTTCTGTTTCCTTCTCTGGGTATATATTCACATATCCACCAGGACCATGAGCTCTGTTGGGCACAGGCACCCACTCCCCAAACAGAGTCATGTATCAATAGGCTCTGATGCCACTATCAACACGATCAGGATATAATCAGATAATGTGAGCCATCATCTATGATGCAGCTATTACACATGGGCAGCTGTTTCCTACATCTTACACTCCTACTGCAAATGTTACACTGGAGTTAAAGATGATGTGCAACCTGTTTCATTACCAGTGCTGTGTACTGCCTTACATACAGTATATACAGGTAGCTGTTAGGTTGGGCTACACAAGCCTGGTAGTTCAACCAGTGTGTCTGTACTCAATATCCACTCTATGTAGGTGTGCACATAGGCATTTGGCCCAGCCCTGTAACAAGGGTCACTACACATTTGCATAATATGTACACATGCACAGCTGTTATTGCTTGCGAACGATAGTAGAGAGGTGGATATTACATGTGTTATGTGCATAGATAGCTACCTGGCTCTTCCAATTATCTTTGCTATCATACTGCTAACCTGTCAGATGAATACTAATGCTATGTATTCTGTCATTGAGTATTGTAATTGCCAATAGATATAACTACTGTTTGCATAACATATCAGAACTGCTATGTAGAATAGAATACAGATCTGCCTAGACAACTGTACATTACACAGTTATTGGCACAATATCCCACAATGCATGCCATATTTGCACTGTAAGCCCACCTTTAACATGTTCATCTTACTTATACACCCATACATATGTCGACTGTTACAATTTAACAACATATACTATCCCGTTATAGCACATACTTGTTGGAACACTCCTGACACTGACAGTGGCTGGACGGAAAATGGTGGGTTCCAAGTCCAAAGCATCCCTTGTGGTGTATGTGGAGTGTGCCATGTGACCTACAGCAGTACACACATAGAATACTACAAGCGTTACTACTGCTCAACAATACATGGCTAAAGTTAGCTAGTTTCACTATATGCATTGATTGCACAGTAATTCTTACAGTACAGATGCTACATACACAAATATACTACATGTTATACATATAGTCTTAGTAATCGGAGGTGTTATTAACCAGTATACTACTCATTTTTGGTTCATCTTTCCATATTTTGTACTGTCCTACAGGTAGATACAGATGGTTTGAATGTGTGACAAGGCAACCTTTTATAGTTACAGATCAGTAACATGTGCTATCCCTATGGCCACTTGGTGTTCCTAAGTAGCTAATTACATGCACATCAGCTGTGCTGCTACTGCCTTAGCCAATACCATGGCTATAGTGGAGTATAACTGAGTACTCCACTTGGGCATTGTCCCTTTGCCTTACTTGTGATGAAGACAGCGTGGAGTTTTTTTTTTTTTGGAATCCATTGCAACAGCTGTATTGAGACGAACAGTAATATATTGTGTGTAATGCCTAGAGGAGTTGGTCTACATGTGAGTACTCCTGTTATATTTCTGAATATTGCTACTTGTGTAGGGTTTGTCTGTAGGTTCATAGGTTAGTACTAGGCTATCGGCCCTAGGGCCTATACAAGCCTAGCCATAACAATTCCCTAGCCATTTCTTCCCACACTATTTACTTCCCTGGACCCCTGTCTCGCAGGGTGACTGACGTGATCCTCGGGGTGAATTTCCTTTATCCCATCCAATCATCAAGGTTCCTTTTGAAGAGGGCCAAAGAGGCGCTCTGCTTAACATGTATGAGCAGTCTATTCCAGAGTCTGGGGAGTCTCTGGGTCAGGAAACTATCCCTCCAGCATGTTTTGTTTATTGTGATGACAAAATTTAGATCTCTGGAGCGTGTGGATTTGAGGGATTGGGATTTCTTGAAGTGTAGCATGTCCAACAGTTCTGGGTTTGACATGGCCTTGTATGTTAAGCAGAGATCACCTCAGAGTAGACGATATGCAACAGAGTATAGCCGGAGTTTTTTAAGGCGGTCAGCATAGGGCATCTGCTTTAGGCCTGTGATTCTTTTAGTGAGGTATTTCTCCAGCCTTTCCAGTTGTTGCAGATGTCTTGAGAGGTACATACCAAATGAGGTGTTGTATTTTATAATGGATCAAATGAGGGATGAGTACAGTGGGACAATGACATCCTTTTTTTTGGATGAAAAGCCCTTAGTAATGAGGTATGCCACATAGAAGGATTTCCTGACTGTTGTGGCAATGTGGTTATTGAAGGTGAGACCACTGTCCACCTGTGTCCCTAAGTCTCTTATCACACTTTCTGTGTTTAGTGTACTGCCACCTATGTGATAATTCACGGGTACATGCTTTTTCCCAGAGGGGATAACTATACATTTCTTGGCATTGAGCTTGAGCCCATGGCTCTGGCACCAAGCATCTGTTTCTGTAAGGTCCTTTTGTAGAGTATCCACATCATTTGGGGATTCAATAATGGCTCCCAGTTTGCAGTCATCTGCAAACTTTGTTAGCCAGAGTCCCTTAGTGTTGGCCTGTACTTCAGAGAAGTAGATGACAAACAAGAGAGGTCGCAAGACTGAACCCTGAGGTACTCCGCTTGTCTAGAGATGGATTTGGAGTCAGCTACTTTTACAGTCTGGGTTCTGTCAGCAAGCCAGTTGGCAACCCATCGAGTGACATAGGGAACTATGCTGAGCTTAATAAGTTTATCTATGATTCCAGAGTGGGAGATGGTGTCAAAGGCCTTGGTGAGGTCCAAATAGGCTTTGTGGACTGCCTTACCCTCGTTCACGACTCTGGAGACTGATTTGAAGAAGTCAATAAGGTTCAGAAGACCAGATCAGTCCTTCACGAACCCAAACTGGGTGGGGTCCAGTGTTTTAAGGTTGCCAATGTCTTTGTTTATAAGTTCCATGATAATACGTTCCATGGCCTTGTAGATCAGGCTTGTCAGACTGATGGGGAGGTAGTTCCTGGGATCCAAGGTGGATCCCCCCCTTGTGGAGTGGGATAACTGTAGCTGTGCGCCACTCAGTGGGCATGAAGCCTAAGGTGAGGGTATGATTAAACATGACACTTAGGTGAGGTGCCAGTTCATTTTGTAGTTAATGTAGTAGTACACAGCCCGGGATGTCATCTGGTCCCATGGATGCTGTATTCTTAGCTTTGGACAGTGCATTTTTTACCTGTGTGGCCATTATTACCGGAATTTGGCAATCTTCCAGAATGGAGATGGGCCATTTAGGGAGTGAGAGAGGAGTGACATTGGCACTGAATCGATCTGCCAGGATATTGGCAATATCCTTGGGATCAGTATATTTAATGCCATTCTGTTGTAGCTCAGAGGAGATCTGAGCATTGCCATTTAGATTCTTGACATAGTAATAGAATGTCTTGTGGTTGTCTTTGGAATCTTTGGCAATTTTATTTTCATAACTAGCTTTGGAAGATTTTATGAGGGATCACAGCTTTTTACTGAGGCTGGTAAGGGAGTTTTTTACATCCTGGAATTTTCCTCTTTTCTGCAACAGTTTTTTCCTTTTGTTGTAAAGTTTCTTTATGGCATGGTACCACCATATTGGCTTCCTTTTTTTGGAGGAGAGCATCTTGGTTCTATTTGGGATGGCACGATTCATGCAGGTGTGGATGTGCTTGTACAGCGCCTTAGTGTAGGACTCAGCAATTGTTAAATAAATTTGTTAGAGTCAGACTGTAAAAATCATTGAGTTATTCAAAAACAATGTCAATCAATAACAAACAATAATGCAGGAGAACTCGAGTATCTTATACTCTAATGTACATTAGGAGGCAAAAAACCATACACAAACTTGTACAGAATTTTGTCTGATTTATTGACAGAGGGCTCCATTTTTTATACATGTCACTATCAGTTTTGCCCACCTCACTGGCGTGGTCAGTGACAGGGTCTTTACATCATAGTAACTTATGAAAAAGTGCTGAGATTGTGTTTTTCAAAAAAGTCTTTTCCCCATGAGAATGTTACAGCCTTGCAAGCACCTGGTCAGTCACGATGACCTCCTGAAGATGTAGCCAATTCAAGGCTCTTAGATTAGCTCGAATACAATGGATGAATGTCTCTTTAATACATTTCTTTGTCCCTTTCCAGCTGGACACTATCTCTGATAGTGCGCACAAGGCTATTCTTCTGGTTGAAGCAGGAAGAAGATACACATGCGAACAGATTTATTATTTTCTAACTTTGCAAAATAATCTTTACTTGAAAGACATGAGCCAGGCTGTGCTTGAACGCTGCCAAGGCCAAATTTCTGATTACACTGCAGCTTGTGCTTCAAGCAATAATATGCAAGTTTATTTCTACTATTATTCTAGTAAAACAGAATTAAATGCATTACATATCATACTACTTTTCAAGCTTTGTTCTCTATTATGGATTTAAGTACATTTATTCCTAACTAAAGCACACATTTCTCTATATATTTGACCACACAACTTATATGTGTTTGAATGTTTGAATACACATCTTCCCAAGCAGCATACATTGTAAATATATTTTTCTAAGCAGCATGTATGTAAATATATTTTCTAAGCAGCATGTATAGATTTTTCTAACATTCTCCCTCCTGTTAATGCATTTCATTCTATTTGAAACATAAACAATATTATTTCATTCCTCAGCCTTTCCTTTCAAGGGTTTTCAGCTAAGTAAGTCATTTGTTTTATATTTCAGATAGGCTTTCACTTGGTATTAACAAATTCAATTCCATATCCTGGTACATAGTTTCAGTTACAGATACGTCAACTAGGTCTTTAACTAATTTTTTCACACAGGGTATCCCGCAGCAGACACATGCTCCAATTATGAGCAGTACTACACAAATTGCAATCAGAATATTCATAAGGACCGACCCCACCCCCAAACAGATTCTGGAAAAGTTCGTCAGTGGGTTTGGGCCTGGTTCTGCCATTGCTGACACCTGCTGTATTACCTCCAGGTGATCATTGATTTCATGCTGGTTGTCTGGAATGTACGCACAGCATTCTTCTTTGATAAGCGCCCACGTACCACCTCTCGCCGCTAGGGTGAAGTCAAGAGCCATTCGGTTCTGTAATACAACTGTTCTCATTGCATTCATTTCATCAGTCACAAGTTCAAGAGCGGAAAAAGTCGCATTGCTCATTACTTCGAGGAGTTTTGACAATTTCCTCAGTTCCCAAATCGATTTGACTGCTCCGTAGGTTGGGAATATCCCAGCCCAGGATATAACACTGTCACCCAAGTCCATATGGGTCAACTTTTCTTTGTCCTTCACAGCCGAATGATCCTTCCAGCTTGCTTCGATCTTACCCACTGGATTAGCAGGTTTTTTGACTGTGTTCTCGGCTTGCTGAGCTACATTTCTTACATTACGTATTTTACCCAGGGGCAACTCTGCAGTATGTCTTATGGCTGGAACCAGATAACCCAAAAAACAACTGCTGGACCAATTCTCAGGTAACCATTTATAGGCCTTTTTCCCACAAACAAAATAACAGTTTTCTACTTTTGTACTGATGCGGGTTAACCCTGAATGAAACATTTTCTTATCTATGACAGATAATTGTCTATATATTTCAGGAGTTTTTTGCACATCTCTCAATGTTGTTTTCATCAAGCTTAAGTATGAACCATAATTCGTGCTACAACTAGTACCTTGGTCTACAGGTTTTATATAACATTTGTAAGACACAGTTATGTTACAGTTACTCCAACCAACCTGGAGTGTATCATTTTTAACAAAACAAACAATTCCTTTCTGAGTAACAGGCAAATATAATGCCACTTTGTCTTGTGATCTCACAGTGCCTGTATCAAATAATAGGTTTTCCCAAGTTTCATTTATCCCCAAGGGGACAGCAGACATCAAAAGTCCTCCATATGCTGTGGGTATTGCAGTACAAACCCAGCAATTTGAAACGTTCATAGTCTCTACATAGACCCGTTTCATAGCCAGGTATGTGTTAAAGTTTGGGTGCCAGTCTATAGCCAGTCCTTCATCACGTTTTATTAATTTCACTTCCGTAGTTATATGCAAGAAAAACCATAACAACAAAAAGGTCACTACAAACATAGTTAATAAGTGTATGATCAGTAGGCCAGTGAACCAATGTCTCTGGGGTTGTTTCACATTTTTATTCATTCTGCCTCTGGCCATCCTGTTCTTGTGGTATGTCAGTTAAAAGATGTTTATCCAGACTAAATTTCTTGACAGGTTTGCAGTGTGTCAAATGAACCCAAGATGATCTCTCAGCAATTTTTACTGCAGTAGGTGTTGCCAATAGTACCTGGTACGGACCTTCCCACTTTGGACTCGCCCAGTTCTTTCTTTTTATGATTTTCAGCCAAATCCAGGACCCCGGGGTCAGCACGGCCTCCGGTTTTGCTTCTTGTTTATCTGAAAAAGAGTTCAACTGCAAAACAGTCTTATTTGTTAACAATTTCTTCATATAACTAGCTAATGAGCCATCGGCCTCCAGCTCTGCAGGCATGAGGGCCTTCCATTGTGGCACAATATGCCCTTCCAAACACTATCTCAAAAGGGGTCAAGCCCTTTACATTTGGAACAGTTCTCATGCTCAGCAGTGCTAAAGGCAGACAGCAAATCCAAGTCTTCTGAGTCTCACTCATTAATTTTCTCAACTTGTTTTTCAAAATTCCATTGTACCTCTCCACCAGTCCTGCTGACTGAGGGTGATAAGCACAATGGTTCTTCAAAGAAATCCCAAAAATCTCCCAAGCTGGTGAATTGTCTGATTTACAAAATGTGTTCCATTGTCACTATAAATTCTTTCCGGTATGCCAAATCTAGGAATGATTTCTTTCACTAGGGCTTTTGCTACTGTTGCTGCATCCGGATTCCTGGTTGGAAAAGCTTCTACCCATTTTGAAAACATATCTATGATCACTAAACAGTATTTTTTCCCTTCACATTTATTCAGTTCTATGAAATCCATACAAATAGTATGGAACAGATAGGGTGGTGTTGGAAAGCTCCCTCGCTTCGGTTTAAATGCTCCCTGTGCATGATGTTTGCTACAAATATGACATGTTGCACAAAATTTTTTTGTATAATTTGTAAATCCGTATGTTTGGAATGTTTTGTTAACTAACTGTACCATCCCCCCTGTTGAGACATGGCTCTGCCCATGACTCAACAAAGCTGCATATCTAAATAAATTAGATGGCAATATGGGCTTTTTCTCTTTGGAGATGTACAGTCCCTCTTCAAGGATTGCTCCTCGTTTTATCCACTTTTGCTTTTCTGCTTTTGTAGCTAATGTCTGCATTGGTTTAACATTTCTAAATCTAGAGTCTCAGAAGGTTGTAGTTCTTCATTTAAAAGCACAGTTTCTGGGTCTGAGGCAGCTTGCTTCGCAGCTGCATCAGCCCGAGCATTCCCTTTGAAATTCTATCTTGTTGTTTGGTATGGGCTGCACATTTACAGATAGCTATTCTAGTGGGTAACTGAATAGAATCTAACAGGTTCAAAATCAATTGTGCATGATTAATCGGCTTGCCAGTAGATGTTATCATTCCCTGTTTTTCCATTGTTGTGCAAAGACATGCACTGTAGAGAAAGCATACTGACTGTCAGTATATATGTTAACACATTTGTCTTTTGCTAGAGTGCAAGCACGTGTCAAAGCTATCAATTCTGCTGCTTGAGCTGACAGGTTATGTTGCAGGGGTTGTGCTTCTATGATTTCGTCATCAGTTACTACTGCATAACCCACTAGGTTTTTCCTGTAGGACCTCGTCTACAGGACCCATCCACAAAAAATGTCACCTCTAAGGCCGGCTAAAGGTACATCAGTAAGATCTTGTCTGGGTGTGGTTATTTGTTCCATTTCCTGTAGGCAGCTGTGTGGTGTGCCATCCACAGGAATCGGAAGTAATGTCGATGGATTTAATGTCGTGCAACGTTCAATTGTCATATGGGGTTGACTCAATAGTATGGTCATGCAAGAAAGATGTCTGGCAGGGGATAAAATCTATAATTTTTTTTGCAGTAAAATTATCGCAACTGCATGAGGTACTCTCAACGTGAGAGGATGAAACAATACCACTGAGGCTGAAGCTTGCACTGCCATAGCTGCTGCGACTACTGCTTGTACGCAGGGTGGTAATGATCGTGCCACCGGATCTAACTGTGATGAATAGTAAGCTATGGGGCGTTGCTTGCCGCCATGTTGTTGCGTCAGTACTGACGTCATATATCCCCGCCTACAATCTACAGTTTGGAAAAATCTCTTATGGTAATTCGGAAGCCCTAAAACTAATGATGAAACTATCAGTTGTTTTAGTCTGCAAAAGGCTGTTTCTGCTTCCGGAGTCCAGTGCAGTGTCTCTTGTGCTGCCATTGGTGTTTTAAATATTAAATCAGCCAATGGAGCCATTTCTAAAGCATAATTCGGTATCCAACTTCGACAAAAATTAGTCGTCCCCAAGAAGGACATCATTTCCTTTTTGGTAGTTGGTCTAGGTGCTTGTAAGATAGCTGTTTTCCTATCTTCATCTAATGTTCTGCCTTCTTTGGATATCACATATCCCAGGTATTTAACCTGTTCTTTCCAAAGTTGCAATTTATGTTTATTCACTTTATGCCCTTGCTCAGCTAAGAATTTCAACAATGCTATTGTATCTTCCCTACACTGCTGCTGGGTAGGGGCTGCAAGCAGGATGTCATCTACATAAAGTAGTACTTGGCTGCCCCCTGGTGGAGAAAACCCCGCCAGGTTGCTAGCCATCTCTTGTGCGAATATTGTTGGACTTTCACTATATCCCTGTGGTAGTCGGGTGTACGTATACCTTTTGCCCTGAAATGTAAATGCAAACCAATGCTGGCTGTCAGGGTGGATAGGTATTGAAAAAAACGCATTGCTAATATCTACCACGGTGAAATATTTCTGTTGCGGCTTCAAATCATTTAACAAGGTATGTGGGTCTGGCACCGTAGGTGCCCTTGGTATTACCGCATCATTTACAGCCTGTAAATCTTGTACCATCCGCCATTCCCCGTTTGCTTTTTTTACAGGAAATAGAGGAGTATTACATGGTGAATCTAGGGATTCTACCAGTATCCCTTTCTTAAGTAATGCCATTATGATAGGTTTGATTCCCTGTTCTGCATCCTTGCTCAAAGGATATTGTCTTTTCCTTGGTCTAAAGGCGATTTTGGTGTAATAACTACTGGCCCTGCTGTTCGAATAAGTCCTACATCTGATTTTCCTGTTGACCAAAGAACATTTGGTATTTCGCTCAAAGCTTTTTCTTCTTCTTCTATCAAAAACGCCAGTCAGCTGTCTTCACTCTGTTGTAGGTGTACAGCTGGGCGTGCTTGCGTTAACCAATTTAGTTTTTGTTTCTGTACTCCTAAGTCCGATAACTCTGAGTCAGTTAGTTTCTCCCATTTTGTCACTTTATCACCCAAATCTACCCACCTAACATTCTTGTTTTTGGTTAGGCTAACATGCGGTAGTTTATTGGATTTGTACAATTCCAAGAATTCCTGAGGTAATGAACAACTCACTACGCCGTTGCCCTCAGTGTCCCAGTATAGAGTCCGCAGTATTAGTCTATTTGCAGGATTCCTGAATAATTTTTGTTCATATTCTTTATCAGGTCCTGATGTGCTACAATAATATAGGGTACAATGTAATAAATGTTGCTGATCAACATCGAGGGGAAGCACCTTGCTGGTGGCTACATTCATCAGTTCCTTGGTCACCGCCCTGGACCGGTTGTAACCAGATCCTGGCTGTACCAATAATAAGCCTCACCCTCCGATCGTACTACAAAAGTATCAGTTTGCCTCTGTGCCTCCATACCGTTCATGGTAGGGACTACTGCTATGCCAAAAAGTTGCATAAGATCTCTTCCTAATAAGTTCATGGGGCATTTGGCAGAAAGTACTATTTTACTTCTTTGGGTCATGCCCGAGACGGGGTCAGTTATTGCTATATCATGGGAAAGTGGTTCCCTGTACAGCTGTCCGTTTGCTGCTTTTACTAATATGTAATCAGGTGACTCAGAATGTTCCGGTAACTTTGAAGGATGTATCAAAGTTCGTGATGCTCCTGAGTCACACAAAAATTTGACTTCTCTCCCTTCCACCAGAAGTGTAACTTCCGGTTTCGTGTCTGCTAAATAGAGCTCTAAGCTCAGTAATGCCAAATCCAAAACTTCACTTTCCCCAACTTCTACATCCGGTTGCATGTCATTTGTTTCTTCTAAGGTATTTACATTATTCCCCTGCTCATTAGTCTCTCCTGGTGACTGCTGAGCAGCATAACTGTCATATAGTCAATCCTCATCTTCCTTATCCTTTTTTTCCACAGGTGCCTTGCTTCTGCAATCCCTTGCCAAATGTCCCTTCTTACCGCAATTGAAGCACTCACCTCTTTTCTTCCTGTCCTCATAAATTTCTGAGTTTCTGTCAGAGCGTTTGTTACCCTGAGTATTTTGCTTACCCTTCTTGGCTGTTTGTACTACAAAGACTTCCGCACCGTCTTCAGCTGTGAAGACCTGCGTTTTCTTTTTCTTTTTACTGTTAAAATGTTTTTCGGCATGTCTAGCATACTCTAACAAGGCTTGAAGCCTACTTGTTCGGTGATCTATCATGTGCTTCGTGATGAAGCTATTGATAGGGGCAATACAACCTTTCAAAAATGCATTCTTTAACTGCTGTTCATATGAGCTATCATTCTTTTGATTTTCAGGAATAGGCATGCCACTATGGTTATTAAAACATTCTAATAATCTACCATAGTATGCATCCACTGTTTCATTATCTTGTTGTACGCATTGGTTAATGCAAGTCCAGTCTGCCCTAGGTTTCCATTTTTCAGTAATGCGGTCTGTAAGACCCTTCAATCTAGCATCTAGTTCTGCGTCACTATGTGGGAGTGGCCTGTGTTGCGCCACGGGCATTCCAGGCGCCACAAATCATGTGCCAGTCCGGACCTAAAATTTGTCTAACTACTCTTTCTACCTCTTCCCCATTTAGGTGGTAACTCAATCTCATGCCCTGTAAATCCTGTAGAAATTTCTCAAAGTTAATTTTTGGATGGGGAATTCCTTCTGTAGCTTTTCGGATGTCTTCCGGTGTCCATGGTCTATATACTAAGAGAGTTGAGGCCTGGCTCTCCTGTCCTGCCTGTGGGTTTGGTACTTCTATTAATGGACAGATTTCCTCACTCTCATCTAATAAACTTCCGCTTGGTTGAACATCTATAAGCGCTTGGCGTGTTCGGGATCTAGTCCCGATAGGTTCTCTTATAAATGGTTGTCTTAATATCCCTGTTGTCTCTGGGTAACGTGGGGGGGGTCCAGCCCGCCTCCGCTTCATATTCTAAGTAAGGCATCGGAGGAGGTGGTAGGGGAGGACCGATGCTACTATTATGTTATTATCCTCTTTGTCTAAAAATAATGCCTTTGCATTTTTATTTTTCTGTTCCCTTCGGTTCACTTCCTCAATCCACCTATGTGCTTGAGGAACGCCCAACTGTTGTTGTTTTTTTGCCTGACCTTCTGCGTCAGATTTTAACTGTTTCAAAAGTTTTACTAATGATATTTTATCTAATTTACCATCAAAGTCATACTTGTTAACCCATTTTGAAAAATATCTCACATTGTCTGCTTTCTGTAATTGCATGTATTTTGCATCTTCTGTTAGAGGCGGGTCACGTGACCCTTTAGTGCATTCATTTCCCATGTCTCTGAAAGAGAAAAAAAAGAAGAGAGAGAGAGAAAAAAAAAGAACTGTTACGTAACCCTTTCTCTTGTACCACGTGGTATCTTATTCCCCGTATTCACAGTAGTGTCTAGAATGACTGTTTACTTTGCTTTGTTTATTTCCTGATCTATGACTCAAGATACAATACTTCGACTACCTCTCTCCCTGCTATCACAAACCTTAGCAATAGCACAGTGTAACCTGGTCCCTGATCTAAAACAAAAACAAAGAGAGGAATTCTGCTTACCCGAGCCTCCCGCTTATGTTTGATATGCTTTTTAGGATCCAGTTTTCCGCTTTTCGGCCACAGATCAGACAAGTGGACAGCCTCTTTAGACACGACAATTCAGTCGGAGGTCTTTCCTTCTTCTGCGCAGATTTCGGTACCACCTATATATTCTGACCTGCAGCTTACCAAGGGAATTCCGGCACGATTAGGACCAAAATGTTAAATAAATTTGTTAGAGTCAGACTGTAAAAATCATTGAGTTATTCAAAAACAATGTCAATCAATAACAAACAATAATGCAGGAGAACTCGAGTATCTTATACTCTAATGTACATTAGGAGGCAAAAAACCATACACAAACTTGTACAGAATTTTGTCTGATTTATTGACAGAGGGCTCCATTTTTTATACATGTCACTATCAGTTTTGCCCACCTCACTGGCGTGGTCAGTGACAGGGTCTTTACATCATAGTAACTTATGAAAAAGTGCTGAGATTGTGTTTTTCAAAAAGTCTTTTTCCCATGAGAATGTTACAGCCTTGCAAGCACCTGGTCAGTCACGATGACCTCCTGAAGATGTAGCCAATTCAAGGCTCTTAGATTAGCTCGAATACAATGGATGAATGTCTCTTTAATACATTTCTTTGTCCCTTTCCAGCTGGACACTATCTCTGATAGTGCGCACAAGGCTATTCTTCTGGTTGAAGCAGGAAGAAGATACACATGCGAACAGATTTATTATTTTCTAACTTTGCAAAATAATCTTTACTTGAAAGACATGAGCCAGGCTGTGCTTGAACGCTGCCAAGGCCAAATTTCTGATTACACTGCAGCTTGTGCTTCAAGCAATAATATGCAAGTTTATTTCTACTATTATTCTAGTAAAACAGAATTAAATGCATTACATATCATACTACTTTTCAAGCTTTGTTCTCTATTATGGATTTAAGTACATTTATTCCTAACTAAAGCACACATTTCTCTATATATTTGACCACACAACTTATATGTGTTTGAATGTTTGAATACACATCTTCCCAAGCAGCATACATTGTAAATATATTTTTCTAAGCAGCATGTATGTAAATATATTTTCTAAGCAGCATGTATAGATTTTTCTAACAGCAATCCAACTTTCAGTTCCCGTCTGCATGGGAGTCATGAAGTTTGTAACTTCTGACTTGAGTAACATGAAGTTGCCCTTGGAGAAGTTTTTTTTATGGAGGTTTCCTTACTGGGGGTGGGGATAGGATGTGGATGTTAAGGGTGATTAGCTTATGGTCTGACCTGACCAACGAGGGGGTGACTATAGGTGTTCACTAAGGGATAGTTCACTAAGGGATATGTCTGCATATGTCAGTCTGGCCAGGTTGTTTGACCAGCTCAAGGCTGCATAACTATGCATATAATGTTAGGGGGTTTACAGTGTGGTTACCAGTCATATTTAGTTTGGTGTTACTGTGTATCATACTGTGCTTATAATCAGTACTCGGTAAAACTTCCTGGTGTACGGACCTTTCAACCCTCTGAAACGAGATTAGTTCATACAAACCCTGTTACATCTGCAGCTGCTCAGTTGTATAATGGCAACTATTTCACATAGGGCCATGTTAGTGTGTCTGTGTCCAGGTATGTTAAGGTTTCAGCAGATGTTGTGCAGCAGTTGCATAATTGGTTATGGTATGACAGTATGTATTGATGTAATTATTTCGGTTGTGGGGTAGATGGTGGGTGTACATAGCACATGCAGGTGTGTAGGAACCCCTTTTATGCAACGTCTATATGTGTGTGGATGTTCTTTCCCTGTGTGAACACCTATCCCTTAGTGGACTAATACTATGGTAAATGCAGGCTGATTCATTAAGGCACTATTAAATGCTTCCTGTATAGTATGCAGGTACTGTTAGTCCTTGACTCCTTTTGGCAATACATCACAATGTAATAAAGATTTGCAAAATGAAAGCTGTCTGTGTAATTCTGTCATGGATATCTGCAGTCAATGCAGTTGTGTTGGTGACTTTGTCCATAGAACATATTTGTAATAGCGTATTGGTATATACTCTTCCTATATTATGTTCATATAGTTTGGGGGGGGGGTGAATGTGTGATTGCTATGGTCCATGTTATACTCAGATATGACCACTTCGGATGCTGTCTACAGACATGATTGTATGTGTGTGTATGTGTGTGTGTGTGTGTGTGTGTGTGTGTGTGTGTGTGTGTGTGTGTGTGTGTGTGTGTGTGTGTATGTATATACAGTATATATATATATATATATATATATATATATATATATATATATATATATACATTATTGCATACGTTTATCTGTACCTCCATAGATGTGTAGATGTTTCTAACCTATCTATATATCTACATATATAGGTAGACCTGTATATATCGACATGTCTCTATGTATCTAGCTCTCTCTCTCTCTCTTTATATATATATATATATATATATATATATATATATATATATATATATATATAGATATATATATGAGCATACGCCTATAATTGAGTACATGGCGGGTTGTCCTATTTCAACACATTCCTCCCTTTTGTGTTTTAACTTGTCTGCATACACATCTGGGATAGTTACATCCCAGGTAGCTTAGTGTTAGGTTAATTGCAGGATGTAGTACATGGATGTGGGTTCTACTCCTGGAAGGTGGTATTATTTTACCTCTCAGAGTAGGCACTAGTAGTGAAAGTGTGAATAATGCACATTTATGCGGTTGTGAGCAGGTCTGCCCATGGTCTGCACGACTTTAAGCAAAGGTCAAACATGTGAAGCTCTTCTCCGTTTACCTTGTAGCAGCGCCGCTTACAGTCACGCAAACACATGGAAACCCACTTACAACTGCTTAAGAGAGCTTTAATGCACCTCCCTCCAAAAGCTTTTATTCTGCCCCTCAAATAACCTAACAGCCCTTGCACCCGGGACCATGAACACCACAGTCACTGACCTCACCACTACGGCATCTGAGATATGACCGAATGTTATGGTGTTTAGAATATACATTGTACTACAGACATTCCTCACTACTGGCAACATATGTGACAATCAGTTGGTGTACATATGTCTGATACATATTAATGTTCATATGTTTGTGAATGTAGGTGTTGCAATGTGACATGACGGGGTGTATTATGAATGAGTATGGTTCTTGCTTTGTGTCCTTTTTATATTGTCCCCATACTCCATATATGCCCCTCCAGTTCACTTATTGAACATCGGTCCCAGGCCCTCCTTGAGGCATGATTGCATTACCCATCATTCCTCCCCCACTCCAGTCTTCACATACACAACGATCACCCCTTCTGTGGTGACTTAGGTTAATATTAATTGTTATGATACCAGAGCTGCATGTGTTTTGTGTACACTCCAATTCCTTTGGAGTGCTTCTGTGTCACGAAGTGTGTTCATCGATGCTTATATATATATGGTGATTGCTGTAACTGTATAATATATATATATATATATATATATATATATATATGTGCAGACATCACTGATATATATATATATATATATATATATATATATATATATATATATATATATATATATATAGATATATGTATATATATATCTATATCAGTGATGTCTGCACATAGATATATATATATATATATATATATATATATATATATATATATATATATATAGGTTCATACTGGGCTATCTGCCCTAGGGCATTTATAAGCCTAGCCAGAGTGTGTTTGGCTTTCGCCACACATTTTAAATTAATTTTGCTATGCCCTTTTTCAAGGTTAGTATACTGTGCCTCTGTCTAACAGTGACACAGAAGTGATACCTGGGGTAAACCTACGATCTCCCAGCCACTCATCAAGATTGCTCTTGAAGAGAGTCAGTGAGGGACTCTGCCTAACCTGGACTGGGATTTTATTCCAGAGTGAAGGGAGCCTCTGGGTTATGAATCTGTCCCTCCAGCATGTCCTATTTATTTCAGTGCTGAGGTTCAAGTCTCTCGAGTGTATAGCGTGATGGGATTTGGATTTTCTGAGGTGCAGCATGTCCATTAATTCCGGGTTGGACATGGCTTTATATGTCAGGCACAGATTGCCTCTGAGCAGGCGGTATGTCACTGAGTAGAGCTGGAGTTTCTTTAACCGGGCAGCATATGGCATTTGTTTGAGCCCTTTGATCCTCTTGGTGAGGTACTTTTGGGGTCTTTCCAGTTGCTGCATATATATATATATATATATATATATATATATATATATATATATATATAGATAGATATATTTCGTATTAGTTTGTAACAGTAATACATCTGTAGACTGGAATGTGTTGGCTCACAAACTACAGTACACTACAATGTACCGTACATATTTTCACAAGGCCACTGTCCCATTTGTGATCATTACAGTGAAATGCATATGGTATAAGGTGTAGTCTCAGGACCATGAAAGATATGTACACCTCGGATGGCTTAGTGGTACGTCCCATGCCTATAGTGTGCATGGTTCAGGGTTCGACACCTGTGATGCTTTACGAATGTTTTTACTGCAGACTAAGGCTCATTTACACAGTTGTAAGCATGTTTAACAGTGTTTGTGTGACATTATAGCAGAAGTTAAACACAGTTAAACAAACGTTGTGATGTATAACCTGTGCAGTCAAACACGGCCACATCTGCTAACTGCTCCGGATATATACCTGTCAGTGACATAACATCTCACTATGTGCTGTTATGACATTACATTCTCTGTTGACTGTACTCTCCTGCACACATGTGTTTATATGGGTGATTCGAATGTTTATTATACAGACGATTACTACCTATATCTGCAAGCTGTGGTTAAGGTATACTTCTGCACATGATAAACATCCCTGGCTTTATCGGGATTGTAACCTCGAATGCACAGATGCTATGTGGATGCTGCAACCATTACACTGTTGATATTAATGTTGCTTCCACCTATTTCTCATTTAGATGATTTCTATGTGTAAGCTAGGCTAAGCAAAGGGAAGTAGCCCCCTAACTCACTGGGCTTCACATACACATGACATAACAACATACAAGAAATGTACTGTGAGACAATACATTACATTCCTAACTACATTAGGCATAGCCCCTTACTGACACACTTCAAGGGAAACCTTGTTGTGTGAATGGGTAACAGACTATACACCTCTTGGATCATGTGTCCCAGAACCATACAGCCAGGGTGTTGGGGAGCCTGTCCAGTTTGATAGCTGCAAGACCTGTTGGGGGAATTGAATGTTGTTGAATTACCACATTGGCATGCCCTCTTTAGATCACTAAGTGCCCCTATGGGTTCATAGGTTCATAGGTAGGTACTAGGCTATTGGCCCTAGGGCCTATACAAGCCTAGCCAAAAAGGTACCCTGGCTTTTGCCACCCAAGAAAACTGTTTTTCTGTGCCCCTGTCAAGCAGAACCACAGAAGTAATCCTCTGGGTGAATTTCCTATTACCCATCCAATCATCAAGATTTTTCTTGAAGAGCGCTAATGAGGAGCTCTGTTTGACATAGCTATGTAGTCTGTTCCAGAGTATGGGAAGTCTCTGGGACAGGAATCTATCCCTCCAGCATGTTATGTTTATTGTGGTGACAAGGTTTAGGTCCCTAGAGCGTGTAGCTCAGAAAGATTGGGATTTCTTTAAGTGGAGCATGTCCAACAGCTCTGGGTTTGACATACCTTTGTATGTTAGGCAGAGATTGCCTCTGAGTAGGCAATATGTGAAGGAGTAAAGCTGGAGTTTTTTGAGATGGTCTGCATAAGGCATCTGTTTGAGGCCAGTAATCTTCTTTGTGAGGTATTTTTGCGACCTTTCCAGTTGTTGTAGATGTCTTGTGAGGTACATACCAAAAGAGGCATTGTACTCTATAATGGGTCTAATGTGTGAAGAGTAGATGGGAACAATGACCTGTTTTTTTCTGGATGAGAAACCTTTTGTGATGAGGTGTGCCATGTAGAAGGATTTCCTGACCACTATGGCGATATGATTATCAAAGGAGAGACTACTGTCCACCTGTGTCCCATGGTCTCTTATCACACTTTCAGTGTTAAGTAGACTACAGCCTATGCGGTAGTTCATGGGTACAGAGTTTTTACCAAAGGGGATGAGAATGCACTTTTTGGCATTGAGCTTGAGACCATGGCTTTAACACCAGACATCTGTCTCAGTAGGCCCTTTTGTAGGAAGTCCACATCGTTAGGAGTTTTGATTATGGCTCCTAGTTTGCAGTCATCTGCAAATTTAGTTAGCTAAAGACCTTGATAGGTTAGCCTGGGTCTGAACACTCTTCTTCTCCTCTGGTGCCTGTGGTGGTCTTGTGCATCATCCTCCACACCACCTTCAGTCTCCAACACATGCTGATGGATCAAAGCTATGGCAGCCCTTAACATGTACATAATAAAAGTTCCCCATCTGTATACACCACTGGTGCAGAGTGTATGGGAATACACAAATGTTTGTGAGGTGCTTTCAAACTTTATAGTATTGTGCTATTGATGCTGCTGATGTAGGTGGGTGTGTATAAACTATTCCAGCTGCTGCGTGTCTTAATTATGGGTTTTGCAATGAGTATTGCAAGTGTAGGGCCTTTACTGCGGAGATCTACTTGCCTGCCTTGGTTACTCTGTTGCCCTTTAATTCACTTTTAGACCTGGATCCCCTCCCATTATCAGGCATGCATCCACCTGCTGTCTTTCTTGTGTTGTACTTTCCCTACCCAGTCATGGAAAATTGTGCCTTGTAGCTGATATACAGCATATCACCTTTATTCTGCTTTGACACTTTGCTGTTTTCTTTGCAGTACAGCCCCTCCCCTTCCCTGTTCTGCAGGTAGTGCTTGCAGCCTTCTTAGCTGTTGTCAATGGCCCACTGTAGGCTCCTAGGTGTTAATTAGCCATTTGTACTCCAATTTCACTGCTGCAGCATTTCCTTATTTCTTTCCTATATCCTTCCTGTTTCAGCTGCAATGCGCAACGTGCATACCCATTTACTGGGTTTATGCGTGTTTTCATCTCCGTTCACATGCATACTTGGTTACCTTGTGTACTCTCTACTAACCATAGCTATGGACAATTCGACACACCCCTATCCTGCAGCTTTGCCTAGCTAGGGGCAGACTGGTTTAACAATGCTCCAATGTGCTTACAGCAATGGTGACACACCCCTCTCTTGATGTCATCTTTATCTCAAGGGCTTACCTCGGTGTTATAATGCTACGCTGTTTTGTGCATCCTTACACCAGCAGGAAATCTGTGATTCACTATTACTCCACTCATTTGCATGGCATTGCCTACTAATTCCTAGCTACTATGCATAACACTGTCACAGCCCCTTAGCAACCCTTGAGTCATGAGTATGGTGTTGCATGCCTGCCATTGACTATTATGGGGAAATCATGATATGTGTTTCGTTGCAGTTTTATTCTATATTTTTATATATTCCTTGCGATCCTCTTTGCGCACAGCTGCCCTGTGCTTCCACGTCACAACAGTGCAACTATATATATATTTAATGTTAATTTTATATTTTGTACTTCTTTTATGCCAATGGCTATATATTTAGCCATTGGCATATATTAACATTATAATACATATGTTTGTTCAGCTGTCATGGCTCCTAATTTATGTCTGCAAAAATGTAAAGCATTTTCTGCGGTTTACATTTCAGCTTGCTTACACTACGCCTGCACCACTTCCTGAATCGCTACATACCTTCATTTCCATGTTACACTGCTGCACATGGGGTAATTAGCATACAAGGCTCAGGGGTTGTGCGGGCGTAGCTTATGCAGGTAGTGCACATGGAATCAGCTGGTACCTAAATTGCTCGGCGGTCATATTTGGTTTTAGATCAATGATGCTACGCCTGCACCTGGCGCAAGCTTCATGAATCCCGGGGTAAGTACATGTGAGGTATACACCTTCTATGAAGGGATGACATCAGTAGTGTTTTGCAAAAGAGTTGTATGTGGTAAAATGACTTGTACAGCCATTTGGAATTGTAAAAGTTTGCCACTGCAAATGTGTGCAAACTAATCCTAAATTCATTTACAGCCACACAGTTGGCAAAGTTAATCACTGCTGTATTCAAACCTCCTATCTAAATATTTATACATTCTAGAGAATAGTGTAAGTAACATTTTAGAAAGAATGACTTTATCAGTATGTTGCACAGAAGATGTGGTTATGAAACATGGGATAAAGTGATGGTGGAGTTAAGTTTTAAAATGTTTCTCCAGAGTAGAAGTTGACTGAGCACAGGTGTGTTGGAGGACATGCTCTCCTGATTCTGTACTCCCCACATACACAAAAGTTACTCACAGTGAGCACTGAATCTCCTACACATCTAGTTACACAATCTGAGAAGAACAATACTAATCACAAGCTCCAAAGGAAAAGTCTTACTTTTAAGGGGAGAGAGTGCACGTTTGTCTGGATGACCACATCAGTATATTGCAGAGAGGATGTTTCTGTACAAAAGTGGGTTAAGGGAGTTGTGTGCAAAGTTAAATGTATTCTCCTCACAGTAGAGAGATACAGCACTAAGAGTTCCACACACACAACTTTTCACTTTTAAAACATTGAACCTACCTATCTAGTTACACGATCTAGAGATTACAGTGTTATTCACAAGTACCACAGAAGTCTGACTTGTTAAAAAGCACATTTGTACTTGCTGAAATAGAAGGCACTGGTCATCATAGATTTTGGAACAAATGCATATGTGTGCACAGGACAATGTAACGGCACTGTGATTGTCCCATGTAATTACATATTACTCTACTAAGTTTTAGATACTGACCTTCATAAAGATTGCATTATTGTGAGGGACATGTACCTGTTTCACAGTATGGGATGCAAAAGAAATTTACATTGGTAAACCACTGAATTATTAATCAAATTTTCCTGCCACTCTATGCCGGGATGATTGCGCACTTGAGTTGTCTCTTACTTGCACAAGATGAACAAACAATTCTTACACAGGACAGTGCACTGCAGAATAACAGTGATGGTTTATGTTGTGAATAGGTTAACCAAAACTGTAACACAGTTGTAAGTGTAACCACTGGAAAGCAGACATACATTAACCAGCTGAATTAATTTAATCAATATGACTCTAAAAGCAAGATAACCTGTTGACAAAATGAATATAGGCATACAAATGCTTTGCAACCTAAAACAATAATTATTTGATTTTCCTTTTTCTTTGAATGCAGCACTGCCAAGCTGAATTGTACTGCTGATGGCGAAATATTAGTGCATGTCTAATTATTTCTTGAAGTGTTGAACTTAGAAATGGGAATTAGCACTACTCTACGCTGACTTTCACACAAATATCCATAAAACACAGACTGCACAACAGGGAACAGGCACATTAATATAGTAACAGGATAATGATGTGTTAAGGAAAGCTGTAGCCAACATTAACAGCCGCAGGAGTCAAACAAAACAATCCAAAACATTTTGTCATCCATCTAGATTCAGACCTTTAGAACATTCCAAGAAAAACATTTATACTTGGGCATTATCTAAGCACACCACTTAGTAAGTCATACTTTTGTTAGCATTCAACAGCAGATTTTAACAAACGTAAATGTATGTCTTCATCCTCATTACCCTTCTGACTACTATAATCTATATACCCAAATATTCAGCTTGTTGAAAAGTACATTAA
The DNA here is from genome assembly GCF_019279795.1 of Protopterus annectens. Classification (NCBI taxonomy): domain Eukaryota; kingdom Metazoa; phylum Chordata; order Ceratodontiformes; family Protopteridae; genus Protopterus; species Protopterus annectens. Next base: position 1,639,780,576 of record NC_056725.1, on the reverse strand, counting down.
ACTGAATAAACATACCTAAGCACAGCTGTATGAAGTGTGAGAGAGTAATGTGGCTGAAGCAATAAAATCACAAGATAATTACCCTATGTTGCATACTTCCATTTAGCCTTAGCTACAATTGTTACACAGCGCCAGACACTGTGCAAATGCAGAGGTGGAAGAATAATGATGCAGAAGGGAGATGATACATTGACAGGGTGAGGCAGGGACAAAGTAGCTTATGGCAGAATAAGGATAATGGTGGCTTATAACAACGTATAGTCAACAGGTACACATAAAATAGTGTACCAGACATAGTCCTTAACACTTAGCTAATGGCTGGCTTAGAACCCTTGAAAGTAGTCAAAAATCTAGCTGTATATGTAAGCATTATATCATCATATCACAAAGGAATTACTATTTCATAACATTTAAATAACACAAATGAAGCACTATGACAACTTACTGAAGCAGAATGGGTGAACAGAGAGGGATGTAGATGGATTTAGAGAAGAATAACAACAACATGTTTTATGTGACATGTAGGAATATCTGTATGGTGTATTAATCTTCATTAAACTGCCAGGCTCTGTAGAATAAAGTGCTTGACAAAGAGGCAAATAAGGGGTAGGAGAGTACTACAAACAGGAATAGCTAAGCAAGATAAGGTTGGTTTAATAAGTTTCCCTGTTGGTGCTGCAGTGTTTTTGAACATGATGTCCTGCTGCACTGTTCATATGGTATTACTAATGTATAGGGAGATAAATACAGACATTTGCAGTTAAATATATGATAGTAATATGAAATGCCATGAATTAATAAATTGACCCTCATGTGTAATCAAACCCATGCCACTATGTAAAACCATCAGTCTATAAACAAGGCAATTAGCTCAACATGCCATATAGGAGCTCCTACATTATTACATCCAGCAGCCTAAGAAATGGTCCATTAATTGTTTCTTAGTACTAAATTTAGTCTGCTTTTACATTTCCACAGCTCAGCAGATTTAAGCACATTTCTGAAAAAACAACTGGACCACAGTGTTGTTGTTGTGTCTTTTGGCTTTTCCCGGTTAGGGGTCACCACAGCAGAACTCCGGTCCGCTAATGATTGGCAGTAGATTTTTACGTGCTGAGTTGCTGGCCCTGACACACAATCTTTAGCGAAGGTACGCCCATTCACGCATGTCTCCACACAGAAGATGCTCTAGCTGAGAATCGAACAGGACAACATCTTACTGTGAGGCGACAACACTACCGCAGCACCACCACTGTAGTAGATGGAACTGAAATCATTAGATTTTTCAATAAGAAATTAAAGAGCTTTCACCATCACTCAGCAGTATTGGGCTATGCCAAACAACGCACCAATGCTGAGGACATAAAGTGAAGATTTTTGATATAGCATTTCTGGATATGTGTGTTGTGCATGAATCTATTTTTTCACCCAATTAAATGTATGAAAAAGGGGTGGCTAGTACAGTGGTGAAAATAGGGTTGGTAAGCAGAGAGTAGGACAAACGGAAAAGAATACTGGAAATTGCAGGAGGTGGTGGGAGAGCTATTCACTTTTTCACAATTTAAATGTGCAATTATACACACAATTTAATGACTTTAGAGTGTCCCTACATCATTGATGGGTGGCAACAACTGAATAATATTGAATGACCAGTTGGACTAATTCAATTGTGTCAAACTGACACACAGTCATAGTGACGATCTATGTATGCGGCATATTGTTTTTTGTTGGACAGGTGCCCATTGTATGGGGGGGTGGGGGAGTGAAATGTTAATGGTGCTTAGGAATGAGAGGATAGGTAGGAAGGGATACATTAGGAGGCATGTGCAGACATATAGGACATGCAAGACATACAGGGATGGTGATGGAGAAAAAAGTTTGGGGGGCATCATGACTGAAAATAGGTGTGGGACTTCTGAGGTGCACCCATGTCCAGCTTGAGAACAGTGACAATCTAGTACTCACCCTCAGAACTGTTATCACTTTCTCCTGCATCAGCTGGGTGGGTGAGTGCCAGTTGTCGCATCATTTTAGAAATCAGACAACACCAATGCCCCTCTCCATGATATCCTGCACAAGCCCTGTCAGCTCCTGTCAACTGACAAAATTGCCACCTCCACTGGTACTGCTCCTGGAGAGTGCCACTGCACCAGCACATAGGGCAGAGTCACCCAATGCAGGTTGCATAGGTAGGGTAGTAGGGCAGGGGGTGTGTAGACATAGCTAACAGGTTGTGAACTCAAAGTTCTTGCTACCTGTGCTGCCATCTTTGGAGGTATTGCAGGTTGAGCCACTACTTTTCTGTGCTCTTGATTATTTTTTTTGAAGCAATATGTTGTACAAATAGCAGAATGTTGATAAATTATAATACCCCCCCCCCCAAAAAAAAAAGCAAAAAAAAAGAGAGATAAGGTGCAGGGAAGAAAAAAATAGATAATTAGATCCATGGCATGTCATATTAATTTATTTATTCAATACAATTTTGGGAACAATACATAAACAATTATGATAATTAAATATTGCAGATATTTGCCACATCAATATATGATGTTAAGGTATGAATGTTTCATAAAATAGAAAATTCTGACTGCCAGGGTATAAGTGATAGCAGCCTTTATTTCTTTGTGATGGATAGGATATTTGCATTTAGACTTAATAATTGCAACTAGCATATATGAATTGTTTCTAACATAATATTGCTGCTTATGTTTTTAAATACTACTCTGTAGTTAAAACTAATTGCTGCTTCTTGATATTGTACCTATACACAGTTAAGCTGGTGTTCTCACTGCCTAATGCAAGCAGCAAGAGTTATTGGGGAAGGCATCTATACTTGATATAAAGGTTGAGGTATGACTGATCAAGATGCTAGAGGCTAAGGGACTGACAATACAGTTCTGGCTGGAGTTTGGACCTGAGTCATACTTAACCCGTGCCTCACTAAAATTAGTTAATCTCTCCTAGCACTGCTCATGGTTTGCAGCTATTTATTCTGCAGCTGTACAATATTAAAAAATGAAATACATATAAAAGTATAATAAGTAACTGACGTGGCTGGCTAGATAATTAATACCATATCATACAGAAGTTATAGGTCAGTATACTCACACAAATGAGGGGTGTTCATGATCCTAAATTCAGTCTCCTATCAGCTTAGGTCCTGTGCATGCCTGTTAAGCTCACTTCAGTGGTGAGGACATTGTTCCCCAGGGAGTGGAATACCAGCTGCAATGGAAACAGCTTTGACTAAGCTATTCCAAGCCTCAGCTTTATACTGAGGCCTGCTTATGTGATGCTGTAGTGCTTCAAAATGAGTGCTGCAAATATCCTGGACTCCTCACCACCCCACTTGTGTGCTCTAAATTTAGCACTATTCTCTCCATCGCCAGCCATGTATGCAAAAGTCAAGTTAACAAGATATATTTCAAATGGCACCCAGTTTAGATCTTGTGTGTAACTGGTTGCACCTTGCCAACTGCATTTCTGCTATTGAAAGCAGATGAATTCCTTGGCAGACACATTTGAGCCACTTGCATTATATAGCAGAAAAGGTGTGAAACATGGCATTGAGCTTTGCCATGTATGATTTTTCAAGTAATTCATGCAGGTTCCAATGTTCAACAATGGAATGCTTAATGGCATCATACTTCTCAACTGTCCAAATGTTTGCAGAATGTCAATGGTTTTTGCCTCAAATTTTTGGTCTGTTCCTTATAAAATTTGTGTTTTTTCTGGCAAATCACTGGTATGATCTGAGAAATGAAATCACTAAATAGTGACATACATTTGAGTTTCAAACTTCATATTCTTTAGAAAATGCATTTTAACACAAACTATGCTATTCTAGGTACTTGCTAAGTTTATAGGAACAATATTTAAAATCTGTCACTATGTTTGAGCCTTCATCTCCCTATTACATCAGGCTTTGTCCAGATATCTTGGACTATGAGTTTGAGAGGTATGAATGGTGTAGTTTTCAATCCATACAGTGTTGAAGGAGAACAAGGATGAATTGTGACATATTGTAATGTTGAGGCTTATACAATGCTAAAATATTATTGTACCAGCTGGGAATCTAACACATGGGAAAACATGCAAAAAATGGAAATATAGATTATTGATTGTCATTGCCAGAGGAAAAATACTGCACTCATACTAGTTATGTGACATTCTTTTTACAAGTTCCAAATTTACCCCATCATTACTACAGATACAAATTGTATATTGGAGTTTGCTCCTGTCTGATGCTATGAGAACACAGCCATTATGTGGTAAAGTAAATGTCATAAAGTTTAACAGGCAACAGTTTTCATATTTTGTATGTGGTTGGAATCTTAGGCTTTGACCTAGATAGTGAATTTATGTGCTACCCTTTATTTGTTAGCCAAGGCATACTGTGCATGCCTCCATCTAACACACAACCTGCAGATGGTGATTCTCCCTTGGATTCTTCATCTGTATCTGTTGCTGCTCATCCTACCTGTGGTCCTTTAAACTGTGGTCCTGTTTTAAATGTGTAATACACTGTAGCATTAACAATAATAATTCGCAATATACAAGTAGAAATGTACAAAATTATGTTACCATCTCCACACATTTCGTTTTGCTAACACAAGTAAAAATACCTGTCCCCATTACAAAATTATACTACACATCTGCAATATCTATTAAGATTCCAGTAAAAGAAAACCTAAAAAATATAGCTCAGGTAGCATTCTGTAGCAAACTTTTTCTAATGCGGACATAACTGATACACATGAGCTATGCCAACAGTAAAGGATAAGGAAAAACTAAATGGTTTGTGTTGGGCATTGCAGTTCATCCTTAGTGTTAAACTCAATGTATTATGTAATAAATAGCAACATACCTTCACACCTTCACAAGAAAGCAATATAGAAAATGGGTAATTTTCAAAAGTTGTGTGTATTTAGCAGTATCATGCTGTCTGGATTGAACCAGTCTGCCCACTGTGATGCAAGTGCATTTAGCTACACAGTTACCTTTCTATAGTGCAGAGTCAGCCCTGTGTGCACTGTGAGTATGCACATGAGGTGTTAAATCATTAGCATTACTGGACAACCACAATCTGTGCTAAGTGCAGGAAAGGCAAATATGGTATAAGGAGCTGCACAATTTCATGGACACACACTAGCAATACAAGAACAAGCACTGTGAAGTGTTAACTGCTAATGGCGCGCTCGCGCATGTATGTGTGTGTGTGTGTGTGTGTGTGTGCAGACGTGTGTGTGTGTGTGTGTGTGTGTGTGTATGATTAGTCTTAACTGCAGGAAAAAAATCAATGTTTTTCAGTTTCCATTATTTGATATACACTTACTGAGAGTGTGTCAGGAAGAAGAGGCTTACTGACAAATCTGAAAGTACACTGACTAAGTTAAGAGAGCAAACAGCCATAACATTCAAATGCTGTTTTATTGACATATTGTGCATATTCAATGGATTACATTAAACATTGATACAGATAACATATGCAATAAAAATAAGATATCATTGCACCTAGGAAAGCATAGTAAAGGAATGAAGCACCATAAAGAATAAGAGAAATGAGTCTGCAGTGTTTGCACTCTTTGTTTAATATTGCATGAGTTAATGTGTATTCTAACTGTTGGCAATATCCCAATCATCCAGACATTAATGGCAAATGAGAAAAGAACATTTTCAGAACTTGATTCTGTTGCATTTTCAATGTGACTTAATATAATATGCGATCACATTTAGTTTATCTGTGTTTCTCCTTGCTAGTATATGTCTTTGTCTGTGGCAACTATTGGAAAAATATTAAATGATAGTTCTTAATACCCTGGTATGAGAGTTCAACTCCATTCAGGTTCCTACTGAAAGATGACAACATTGATTAAAGATGAGAAATGTACATTCACACTACTTGTTAGAAAAATGTGCATTTTTTTCCTTGATTGCTTATGCGTCATTTGGCATTGCACTCCATTGACTGGTAGTGGTCAGTAACTGTGAACAGCAGTTCACTGCCCAAGGTAAAAACTGACAAATTTAATTTGAAATGCAATCAAGAACACGGTTGAGAAAGGCATTTGTGCACTTTCCTCAGCACTCCAGACAGTACTGATTAAAGAAATTCAAATCTTCACATTATTGTGCAAATGTATTGAGTTGAGAGAAAAAGTACAGGTGATTCAAGGTTCAAAACCTGTTCACAGATCATTTCGCTGAGGAAGATCATAATAAATATTGGCACACAATTAGGTTTATGTTACTGTGTTAAGGTGAGAAACTGAAGGTGAGCATTGATTAAGAATGACAGACAGGTATGTAATTTGACATGAAGTTAATATTAATCGTGTGCGCTGTCTGAAAAATGAAAGCATGTCTGCTGTTTCCTGTTCCCTTTTCAATTCCCATGGCATTAACTAATGTCCTGGTATAGAAAGACATACATGATAGCAGTGATGTAACAAAAAAATATGAGAAGGTTGACTTTGTCGGTGTAATGCAATAGTAGCTCTGCTCCTTGGCAGATATTCACTGTGATTTATTTCATGTTCCTTCAAAATTTTATCCAAAACAGTTTTTGTGAATGTTTTTGATAAATACTGACTCCCGCATTTGCATGTTGCTTGGCAGCATGAAGCAAATTTTCATGGGGTTAAGGAAAACATGAAAAATGTAGTCAGCTTGGTGGCATTAGCACCCTGGATAGTACTCAGTAAAGAAAATTTATCTGTCAGGTGACTTTCTCTGTAGCACAATGTGTGAATACAGTGTCTTAGTAAAAATGACAGCTGATGCATGGTTTGAAAGCAATTAACTGATATTTTTATAGAGGGTGGTCTGAATGCATATTTAATAACATTTTGTGATACCACTGTGTTGTTTAAAAATCAGCTATTGTCACTATTATTAGCAACATGTGAACTGTCTACTTTCACATCATTTGTCATTAACTACAAGTCTGATAATGTCTTCCACAAAGTACATTTCTGATGTTGCAATGAAATGTGAGAAGGATGAATCTGTCCCTTGAATGCACTTCTTACTTTGGTTAATGCTACATATAGCCATTGATTGAATTTAAATTGCTGTCGTTTTTTTTCTATCATATATTTTTTCTAATGTCTTTTCCATTTCTCTCTGCTTTTTAGCAGACAAATACAATTCACTTTCTAAGAAGAAAAGTGAAAAAATTAGTTTAAGCTGCCTTATGTAGAGCAAATATGCCTGGTGTCGGTGTATGGCCCTCAGTGCCATGGGTAGAAATGACTGCAGAGAATACCCCAGTCAGATGTCCAGCTCTGTGGCACACACCCCCAGATTCACTAATCTTCCATGCAGGACTAGCTTAGTTCGGCACAAAAGTGCCCGTTTAACAGGATAGCAGTGTGCCATGCATATTAACAAGGCACGCTGCCCAAGTTCCTAAGCTTACATGGAGCGTGTATGAGTGCAGGGGGCATGTCTGAGAACAGAGCTCTCAGAACAAACATGCCCATTGCAATGTAGAACAACAGAAGGTTTTAAGAAATGAGCGAGATCACTCATAGGTGTCCTCATATCCCCACCAACAGTCCCCCATGTTTACAACAGCAACAGTACATATGAATGAAAAAAGAACCCCCTTTATTTATTTTTTTAAATCTGAGTACAGCCAACCATAGGTGCGCAGGTGTGCCCATTACGTAGCTATGGTTATAGCAGCTTAAAAGGCTGAAGAGGATAACAAGGAAGATATATGCAAATGAAGCAGTACAGCAATAGTGTAGTGGGCAGAGCATTTGCCTAACAAGCAGACATTCCCAATTAAAGTCCCACTGCAGCACAGTCTATTTTACATGGCAAAGCACGTTATAACCAATATTTTTTATTGCAAAACCCACTAAAAACATATATTTATGAACTGGAGTACTGCAGGAAATGCACATGTGAAGTGTCAGTGTCATAATGGACAAGGTGCTAGTAAGCAGGTTTAAACACAAATAAGCACAAGTTAGCAGTAGTAAGTATATGTAAGCACTAGTAAGCATGTTTACGTGCATTTGAATGGGGGTAAGTATTGCCTACAAAGATTAAGCATTGCCTACAAAGATTAAGAAAAGTAGAAGCTAACTGAGTGTAAGAAACTGTAACCGGAAGTAAGTACTGCTTATCTCCATGCAAACCCACTTACAACTGCTTTAAAGTGCCTTAATCACTCTGCATCCAATGGGCCGTGTTCTGCCCAGCAACAAAATAAACAGCTCCTGCAAGGATCAAACCCAGGACCATGCACACTATAGACAAAGAGATTTAACACTATGCCATACTAGCTATACATACATCTGATGTTTTCAGAAACATATCATCCAGTCCAGTCATGCAACAGTACAGAGAATGTATACCAATATCTAGATGTATGTGTGTGTAAATATATTACTATCTAAACCGATACAACATATCTATATATGTAGATATATATATTTCTAAAAATATATACATATTCAGTAATCTATATGAACATATATACATGCAAACACCTACATTGACACATATGTGTCTACACCTGTATGCCTACATATACACAGCAAGTTACATATGTGTACGTACGCAGATATATATCTATGTAGGTATATACGGGCATAGTTATATATATATGTAAGCATATATATATATATATATATATATATATATATATATATATATATATATATATATATAAGTATATAAGGCCATACATCTGTAGATAGCAATGGCAGATTAACAAAAACACATATGTCCACATGCACCATTAATGGGGTTGAGAGCCCCACACACTATATGTCTTGTATGAATACGCACCCCCCCCCACAGCCAAACACGTCTGCCCTACAATGCACTACCAAGTGTTGCAGATCCCATAACCAGGACCTGACTTGACATGGGCACAACATGTTAACAGTACTACATCCCACCTGCATGATGTCAGGCTGGTATTGGTAACATATCATGCAGTACAGTCTGCCTCCCGTAGGAAATGTAAAATGTGGAAGCCATCAACATCCCCAGGATACAGATACACAGACACAGATATGCAGATGCAGATATACCTATATATATATATATATATATATATATATATATATATATATATATAGATAGATAGATATATAGATAGATATATAGATATACACACACACACACACATATATATATATATATATATATATATATATATATATATATATATATATATATATATATATATATATATATGGTTTACCTTTACATGTGCATAATGCGCATGAGTGAAATACTTTTTCAAGTTTTTGGAAGGCTGAAAACAGAATGCATCAAATGTGCATTGAATGAATGCACAGTAAAGTTCGCTCATTGCAGATTCGGTATTTTTGGTGTGAGCTGCACTATAGTGGGGATCGGGAAGTGGACCCTTTCCCCACTGTACTGCGACCTCGGAGTTAGAAAATAAAGTAGGGGGGTGTGGGGGGTGCAGGTGGGCGCAGCCCTTCTGCATTACGCTTTGTCTTTGAATTGAAGTTCAAAAATCAGCAAATCTGGTTTTAGATTTACTGATTCAAACTTTGGTGCAGATCGGACTGACGATTTTCATCATTTTGGTCCGCACAAAAAGGGCCGTTTGGTAGGTTGATTTTCAACGTTTCAAAGGTAAACCATAGATATACAAACAACGAACGAAAAAGCTTCACAAACTGTTGGCACAAACAGCGCGAAGACGTGAAGCCAGAAAACTGCCCAGAAATGATCACAAATGGTCGCAAATAATCGAATATCCTTGTATGATTAACTTAACACAGTTTTATTAGTGTTTTCGGAGACGACTATGCGTTTCCTTCTTCAGATGAACAAACAAGGCAAAAAATCATCAACATTCAGCCCTTCCTTTTAAAACCTTTAAAAGCATCATGTGATGCTAAATACACTATGCAGCCACTTAGCCTTAATTGACTAGTCTGCATTCAAGAAATTATAGTTGTACCCTCAAACTACATTTAATTATAAATAATTTAAAACTATTATGTAAATATATGTATAAATAATGGTGAGAAATATTTACATAAAATTACTATAATCTATGATGAATTTCACATTTAAAACACACGTTTAAAATTAAATGTATTTCATATTTTATATTTAATTTGGCAATGAATAAATATTTTCTAAGCACTGATTTTTTAGTCCTGCTACATCTCCTGTTGGGTGAGTTTAGTATTTGATATCAGTATTTCCATTTAATACATTCAACACTTTTGTATATGTTTTTTGTAAATGGGCATATTCATGTGTGGTTTTAAACGCTAATAAAACAGTGTTAAGTTAATCATACAAGGATATTCGATTATTTGCGACCATTTGTGATCATTTCTGGGCAGTTTTCTGGCTTCACCTCTTCGCGCTGTTTGTGCCAACAGTTTGTAAACCATAGATATACATGTGACTACACATACACACGCAGATATATGTGCAGTAAGACACATATGTAGAAGGTGCACACAATATGGAACAGCCACTATGCCTACATTTAACACCTGAACAACTGGACACTGTATGGGCCACCCACACAAATGACAATTGTTGCCTGCAACATATACCCACAGAGAGGTCATAGGGAAAAAAAACACCACACACTCGTTTGCAGAAATGGAAAACCTTTAATTGTGTACTATTACAGTTCTATATGCTATGTCATATAGCTGTTCCAACACTGACATCCATATAAACAGAGTAATGCAACTGTGAAACAGTTACACTAATACAGTAGTCTGGAAAGGTTCACAACTGTTGCTGTCTAGGCCAAGCCCTTCAAATTGTACAATAGTGAAGACAGGCTGGGCCACAGGATACCAAACAATCAGCTGTATGTAATGCAGGTGTATAGTTCAGAAGCCTCTATCTACACTGTACAAAATCACTAGGTGGTAAAGATGCCATATCACTAAATGGGTTATAACTGTTACATAACAAGGCATAACTGACAACATCACAAGTACATTGACAAACAGAACAGTCTGTATGGCAGGAGGCAGTAGGCTTGCTTTAACCCAATTTATGTAAGTAATGTAAGTATAGGTGAAGTATACGGTACTGTACATCCAGATACCTTAAGGCAGCTCACCCCTGATACCCCCACATTTTGTAACAGTCCAGGTCATTTATGGTGCTTCCCCTCCTAGACTCAATAATACAGGGCCATATACCTCTGTTACATACACTGGCCTCTGGAGTGCATAAGAGCACACATGTATTGTTTAGGTGACGCCCACACATTTATGTTCCCAGCCCCACCGTATGTGTAGGGGATATAACAGCAGTGGACTGATGGCAGCAATGGCACTAAGATATACTCACACCCCACTACAGAACAACCCCCAACAGCATGACATATGTGCAAAGCTTGGTATGTAGGTGGAGGCCAGAGGATGGAACACAGGCACATATGTGGAAAACTGTTGCCATACACTAAGCAAGTTGCTGGTGTTACAGGATAGTCTGCAACATACCCTCAGTCAGGGAATTGAGGTTAGAAACAGAAATGGATGTAGCCATGTACTGATAGTACTCAACATACACACTGCCAGTGAAATATCTGACATAGGACCTGTGTGGTGGACAGACAAAACATGATAGGCACACCCCTGGCCACCAAGAGGATAGGCACACAGTTGAGAGCTATGCAGACAGACTGCATTCCAAGGTAAACTACCATGTACACACACACCCTGTAGCACCAGTACTATACAAAGCATAACAGAACTCTACACACACTCTCTCTGTAGTTCCTGAACCTCCTACAAATATGTAGCTGCCCTACATGTGCCACTTCTCCTGTAAAAGGTATTGCTACCTGCTGTTTGTAACACTGATGCCCACACACAGGAAGGATGTCCATCACACAGAAAATGTAAAGGGACTACGCCCACATGATGTAGGGATATATAGTAGGTGGTTGCCATGACAGTGGTAATTGGAAGTACTACACATGGTTAATCATACATATATATATATATATATATATATATATATATATATATATATATGGCTATCTGGATAATTATATGTACATATATTTCCACCATATGTCCTGGACACATGGAGTGTAACCCTACCCCAGCCTGTATAGTCCCAATGTCGTAGTGCAAGGGGATGTCAGGTATGTATAGTAGGTATATTAGTAGACTATTGCTACTGTCACTGGGATTGTCTTCACAGACATGGTGTGTGTGTGGGAGGTCACATCTGACTATAACATGTGTGCCATTGGCTACTGACAGACATCCTAAGGACATCATAGTAAAGTACCGCTGCTAGCACATAATGCCCCTGTGGACTGCAGCAGAGATATTGGCCAATATATGTGGACATTCTGACACAATCTGTATAGTCCAGAGGTATACACAACCTCTTAGTGCACATGTGTACCATGCCTGACAATATGGATGTAGACAGCTATGTAGATGGGTATAACACATAATGACTGGTATACATTTGCCACCATAGGTTATGCATTCACACACCCCTGTCTGGCCTGACACATAATAACCACTGGTACAGGGGTGCCATGGCCACATACTACCCACTAGATATTGACATACATCTGTACAGCATCCCACTGCTCTGTCTGACATACATGACTGTTAAGAGATGCCCAACAGCAGTACGTCTGACAAGTATCTGCACATGACATCTCACTAGGTAAGTACACTAAGCTAGGCATGTAACAATGCACTGAGCAGGCTATAGGCAGACTAGCTCAACACTGGCCTACATCTCCTATGAAGGAATGCACATGTACCTGCATATATAGCAGGCTCTACAGGCATGTCACAGCACAGGGTAAGATACACCTGTGTGAAAGTGCATAACCACAACCAATGTGAACACAGCCACAGCCACATATGTTAAACTAGCATAATATTACAGTGTATGGATTATCTGTTCGACACCATCCTCATATGTGCCACTCCCAGATTGACCCAACATATACTGGGCTGCTACACAGTTTGGTCTGATGGCGGTCTGTGGTATGGGACATGTGTGTGTATGGCCCTATAAACATGTATGCCAATACGTTACCATACAGTGGAGCAGCATGTAACATCAGATAGGACGGGACCTAGAACAATGACATCTACCACAGTCTGTATACAGGCTAAAGTACATATTAACAATACACACACTGTCGACATTCACCATAAGTACACAGACCTCAGTACTGTACAAACATCCACAGAATGTCCAGGTTATGTTATCAAATATAACCCCTACTGCACATAACATGTGTAGCAGACTGATATCTCACTGACTTGTTATCAGATATGATGACACTAATTATGGTGTACAGCACATATGCACCACTTCATGCACGACATATGTACAAAGGTTGATAGAGTTGTGGCTGGAAGCACATACACAGTGCCAATATTGAGATGTTGCTGTGATAACCTCATACATTTACTGTTGTAACAGGGTTTGTTGCAACATATGTCCTATGAGGGATATGAAGTCAGTAACTGTCACAGCTTTCACCATCTACAGACTGCAATGCTCACACTACCTTCTGCAGTCCACAGGTAGATGCTCCGTGGGTAACACATGAAACCAAAGACACAACACACTGCCCAGTCTGCAGATGACATTGCAGATGGGGATTCCTCATAAACATAGCACTGACATGGCAGGTATTGAGACATGTAGGACAGCCATATCCACACACACACACTGTTAAACCAACATTACTCCAAATGCAGTTTAGCAGCACTTAAAGTCTGTAGTCAGGTCAGGCACATCTCCCCCCTGTGTGTTGGCCTGTTTCCACAGTGTATGTTGTTAGGGTAACTCCCCAATCCATTTGAGATGCTGTTTGCCAAACAACGTATCTAGTTCCTGCTCACAGTGAATGAAAAGGGCTAACACCAACATGATGTTCCTAGATATTGAAGTGTGTTTCCATGCAATTGGCTATGGGAATGTTACCACAGCTGTTCCACATGCAATCAGCCAGGGGAAGGCTGAAATTCATGCAGGGGCCATCAGCTGATCATGAGCATCACTTAAAATACACATGCTGCTGCCTAAGCAAAGCAGGTGTAGGTCTCCACATCCACTAGAGAGGGAGTGGGAGAGGCAGACAGAGGCAAAGACAAGTCAAGGAGATGTGGGAGAGTAAAACTTAAGCATGTTTGTGTTACACACCTACCAGCACCAGGTATCAAACCCCTGATGACTATGTCGTACTATCACAGTTCTATGCAGTTATTGGATGCACCAGATGGGTTACCTGTTCTGGAGCCCTCAGAACATGTATGTGATGGTGAGTGACATCTGCAACAAGGATATCGTAGCTATACGGTAGGTGACGTACACATGCCTGTCCGCATGAACAGGTGCCAGCATCAACACAGCCACACTCTTACAGGGATGTACACACATTGACACACATGGCAAGGCCAGGATTACAACTTATCAGTAGTGGGATTGCCACAGCACATCACTGTGCAGGTATCACATGCACTATACAGGTCATACGAGGGTTGTATGGGCAAAGGGAATGGGGAGGTGTCTGACATCAAGACAGCATGCTTCAGTATGCCCATGGGAGTTGTAGGGAGTGTGGATGTGAACATACGCACCATACAACACACACACAAACACACAGGGTGCCGGTACTGACATGCATGAGTGCATGTCTGCACGGGTGTGTGGTAGTTGACTGTGCCAGATGGTGGTACAAGGCTAGGTGATGGGTATATCTTGGCATCAGGCCACATGACAATGGTCTGCATTGTGGCTCAGGGCTGTAGTGTCTGCAGTTGCCCACACAGGTGGGTATTGTATCCCCCATCCAGTCACCTGGGTGACTATTGTGTGTGGCCAATGCTGTGCATCACTTGCCATGTATGTGTTCCTTAGTCCATGACATGGATGGTGTCTGGGATGTGCACACCTTCCACATGCATGTATAGTGATGTGTGGAACTGTACCTGGGGTGTCTGACTCATGTTATAAACACAGATTATCATCAGATGTGCCAGTCTTTCCCACCTGTGGTGGGAACTGGTAATGGGCAACAGATTTTCCCTGCACCTACATTGATAGCATTCTACTGGCATTCTCTTGTGTCTGGCATCTGTCAATACAGGGCATGTTGTTAGGCATGGTGTGTCCTTTGTGGGTCACATGTGATGGCACCACAGGTGATGCAGGTGTCCATTGGGGAACATTGGGAAGGTGCACTGTCTGCATGAACGTGCATATTGGACAGATGGACAGGGTGCCATGCCCTCTGTAGCTCACTGCTATTACCCCATAGTTACTATCACTGGCCAATAAGCAGTGTACTACCCACATATTGGCTGTTGCCTGGGCATGTATCCGTGTTTGTGTATGAGACATAGGTTGAGAGTGTGCTCTGGGTAATACTGGGGTTGCTAACTGTGATTGCCTGGCCTTGATGTCACATGTATGGGTATGGATTTGCACCCCAGCCTCTCAGCTATTTCACATCTGTTATCGCTGTATGGTGGACATTGTGATATAGTAGAGCCACCATATAAGAAGTATGCAAAACCCACTTCACATTGGCCACAGGTGTCACACACACACCTGTCATGTCTGGGAGTAGAACCCCTATCTAACTAGTTTATTACACTACAGCACTATGCACACACCTGTCATGTCTGGGAGTAGAACCCCTACCTAACTAGTTTATTACACTACAGCACTACGCAGTTATTGTATGCGCCACAGAGATTACATTGGATGACATCATCAGGATTGCCAAAGTGGGATATTCAAATTGTAGTGAGTGTGAAAAGCCTAAAATGCATTGCTCCCTATACAGACATAGACACACACACAAAACATTCACAACTGACATGTGTGGGTATAGAACCCCTAACAGAGATCTATATCACACTACAGCATGGAGCTGTTACAGGATGCACCACAGGGATTACTGTAGAGCTCCTTCTCCAAAGGTGTATTTCTCAATGAATGACATCAGCAGGATTGCCAAATTAGGCCATTTGAAATGTACTGCGCGTGACTAGCCTAAAATGCATTGCTCTCTACACAGACAGTGACACACACACAAAACATCCACAACCAACATGTGTGGGTATAGAACCCCTAACAAAGGTCTATGTCACACTACAGCATGGAGCTATTATAGGACGCACCATGGGGATTACTGAAGAACTCCTTCCCCAAAAGTGTATTTCACAATGAATGACATCAGCAGTATTGTCAAAGTAGGCCATTTGAAATGTACTGAGTGTGACTAGCCAAAAATGCAATGCTCCCTACACAGACATTGAAACTCACAAAAAACATCCAGAACTGTCATGGGTGGGGATGGAACCCTACCACAGTTCTAAATCACACTACAGCAATACACAGTTATGGCACACACTACAGAGATTACTAGGCTACAACTTCCCAGAGGTGTATTTCTAGGTGGGTCACATCAACAGCCTTGTAAAAGTTGAGCATATCAATTGTAAGGAGTGTGAGTACCCTAAACAGCATTGCTCTTTACACAGACAGACACACACACATACACACACACACACACACACACACACACACACACACACACTTGCCATTTTTGGGATTAGAACACCTACCTAACTAGTTTATTACCCTACCGCAGTACGCAATTACTGGACATGCTACAGAGATTACTGGGCTGCAATCTTCCCGGAGGTATATTTCCTGGTGGGTGACATCAGCAGCCTTGCCAAAGTTGAGCATATGAATTGTAAGGAGAGTGCGTGTGTGTACCCTAAAAAGCATTGCTCTCTACACAGGCAGACACACGCAGACATACACATGCCATGTTTGGGATTAGAACACCTACTTAATTACTTTATCATGCTTTAGCAGTACACAGTTACAGGACACGCTATGGAAATTACTGGGCTACAGCCTTCCCAGAGGTGTATTTCTAGGTGGGTGACATCAGCAGCCTTGCTAAAATTGAGTATATGAAATGTAAGGAGTGTGAGTACCCTAAAAAGCATTGCTCTCAACAGTTAGAGACAGACAGACATGCACACAAACACACACACAGTTGCCAAGTCTGGGGTTAGAATAGCTACCTAACTACTTTATTACACACCAGCAGTACTCAGTTATAAGACACGCTATAGAGATTACTGGGCTGCAATCTTCCTGGAGGTGTATTTCTAGGTGGGTGACATCAGCAGCCTTGCCAAAGTTGAGTATATGAAATGTAAGGAGTGTGACTACTCTAAAAAGCATTTCTCTCTACACAGATACACACACATGCCATGTCTGGGATTAGAACACCTACCTAAGTACTTTATCACACTACAGCAGTATGCAGTTACAGGACATGCTATGGAGATTACTGGGCTACAACCTTCCCAGAAGTGTATTCCTAGGTGGGTGACATCAGCAGCCTTGCCAAAGTTGAGTATATGAAATGTAAGGAGTGTGAGTACCCAAAGAAGCATTGCTCTCTACACAGACATAGTCAGACACACACACACTTGCCATGTTTGAGATTAGAACACCTATCTAACTGCTTTATCACATCACAGCAGTACACAGCTACAGGATGTGCTACAGAGTTTACTGGGCTGCATCCTTCCCAGAGGTATATTTCTAGTTGGGTGACATCAGCAGTCTTGTCAAAGTTATGTATATGAATTGTAGGGAGTGTGAGTAACCTAAGAAGCATTGCTCTCTACACAGTCAGAGACAGACAGACATGCACACAAACACACACACAGTTGCCAAGTCTGGGGTTAGAACAGCTACCTAACTACTTTATCACACAACAGCAGTACTCAGTTTCAGGACGCGCTATAGAGATTACTGGGCTACAACCTTCCCAGAGGTGTATTTCTAAGTGGATGACATCAGCAGCCTTGCCAAAGTTGAGCATATGATTATTTAAAGAGTGTGAGTACCCTAAAAAGCATTGCACTCTACACATACAGAGTCAGACACACACACACACACACACACACACACACACACACACACACACACACACACACACTTGTCATATCTGGGATTAGAACACCTACCTAACTACTTTATCACACTACAGCAGTACACAGTTACAGAACGTGCTATAGAGAGTGCTGGACTACAATGTTCCCAGAGGTGTATTTCTACATGGGTGACATCAGGAGCCTTTCCACAGTTAAGTATATGAATTGTAGGGAGTGTGAGTTCCCTAAAAAGCATTGTTCTCTACACAGTCAGACACGCACACAGACACACACTCATACAAAGTTTGCCAAGTCTAGAGTGAGAACTCCTACCTAACTAGTTTATCACACTACAGCAGTATGCGGTTATGGGGCGTGCCACAGAGATTACTAGGCTACAATACTCCCAAAGGTGTATTTCACATTGGATGACCTAAGCAGGCTTTTCATAGTAGGGCGATGGGGAGGGCAGTGTGTGTGCATGGGTCATAACCCATTCATCTAGGGGTTGACACGCCACATGCAGGCACACACGGGGTCATATTTCACAGGTACATGTATACAGCTGCTAGATGACTACTTCCTTGTACAGTCATGTTGCACAGCTAGCACGTGCACCACATAGTCTGTAATTCTGACAAATACTGGTGGCTAGTATCTGCAGTAAGTGACATCTGCACCTCATGCATTTGGGACCATTTGGCTGTGTGCTGGGTAGGACAGGCCTGGATGGCTCCTTGTCACAGTCACCCTCTTCCACACATCTGTGTATGTCTACCTTTGGCTTATTATAGTGTGTTGTCCTGACATATATGTCTGTATTGCTATCCACTGTGTGTGCAAGGCATGCCTGGTGCATACTGATGAGTGTCTGCATTAACAACTGCAACTGCCAGATATGTCTGGTCCACTGGTGTTTGCAGACATGGCCTTCCTGTGTTTAAGTGTGTGAGCATGCCCAGTATGACCTTTCAGTATGTTGTTGACTTACATTGCCTTCATTTCTCTAAGTGTGTGAGCAGGCCCAGTATGGCTGTCTGTATTGAATGTGTGGATCGTGTCCGGGTTGTTTGTGCTGCAGTGCTGACCTTTGTGTTGTACACTGACAGGTAGCATGCTTTCTCTGCAGGGTATCCATCAATCATTTGGCTGTGACTGTTACTACATTTCTGCATAGTGGGGGTCACACCTGACTGTTCATACATTTCTACACAGGAGTGGGGGCACACCTGACTGCTAATTATTTTATTTATATACACATATATTATTACTCTATTTATGTACTTTAAAATTTTAATTATTACATCTTTAAAGGAGTTTTCTGGGGATGTGTACATTTGGTTACTTTACAAACTTGTACTTTACATGGCCAGCCCACTAGATTAAGAATTTGAACTGATTGTTGAACTGATTGTTGAATTAATTGTTTAATTGTTTCATTGTTTTATTGTGTAATTGGTTTTAATGGGCTTCCATATAAATGTATGGTTGGAAGCATCTATGAATGAATTCTGAAGAGGTCTCCAGTGTGGAGATGAAAGCGCTAAATCTGGTTTTACACCAATAAAAGGTTATCCTATACTTTTAGAATTGGGACTTGGATTTATTGGTTGACACCACTGTTTAGGAAGACTGCCTTTATTGACACTGTTCTGCTGCTGCTATTTTGGTTTGCTTACACTTCCTTGGTTCTTGGTTATATTTGGCGGATCGGTTTCGAGGAGTCTCCATTTGGGGTTTTGGATTATTTACTGGGAATACTACCTTTTTGTAGAATTGCTATATTGACAGTCAGTGAGAACAGTGTTTTGGCTCTATTCGTGTTAATTGACTCACTATTTGGATACATTTTATTCCGTGGGATTGGTGTACTGACAGTCTGTCCTTTTGTTATAGTTGTTCGATCAACTATCATAGTTGTTTGGGCAATAT
Organism: Protopterus annectens; assembly: GCF_019279795.1. Classification (NCBI taxonomy): domain Eukaryota; kingdom Metazoa; phylum Chordata; order Ceratodontiformes; family Protopteridae; genus Protopterus; species Protopterus annectens. The sequence continues at coordinate 1,639,760,699 of NC_056725.1, read as the reverse complement.
TGAGATGGATAACAGTGATTTGTTGAGTGAACTCATCAGGGTCATTCAGAGTCATTCACAACCTGTATCTACGCTTCCAGAATCTGGAAGTGATATTCCATGCGCTCAAAGTAGCCCGAGGAGAAGCGGAGTCGCGGTGATGACTTCAGACGCCAGAGGGGAACCCAATATGGCGATGAGAAGAACATCGCCATCGAGAGAGGTTTTTTCCCCATCTACTAACAATCCATGAAGAACGGGATCTAATGGACAATCATCTTATGGTGGGACTTACTTATCGAAATACAACAATATTGATTTCCAGGCGTGGTTAAATAAATCGTATACTCAGCACACGAGACCAATGGACAGTGATCGGAAGAGCAACATGGACTATAACGAAAAGTGTAAGACACTTAAATACCTTTTAACCATATACAAAAGTTTAATGATAGAGAACTAGTACTTTAATAAGTGCCTTCAGGACAAAATTGTTCCCAAGGGACTTAGAATTAGCAAATTTCCTAGTAATATTAACTATGATGTTGAAACTGAGTTGTTCAAAAATATCAGTAGTATTTTCAATGATTGTGCCCTGGCCATTATTAGACAGTTGATAAAGTATAATGAGCATAGGATGGAAATGGATAAGATTGAAATTGATAAAATGTACAAGGAAATAAATGATGACTTGCTGTTTACTGTTGAAGAATATAAAAATGTTTCCTTGAGAACGCTGCACAATGTAGATAATGCTACATCACATAGTTACAAAAGTAAAACATCTAAGTTGGAGAGAGATATCATTGAATATAGTTCAGGTACGGCATGTATTTTTGAGAACAAGAAAAGTTACCAAAAGAAAACAACATATAATGATTTTCATTCATATCCCTCTTACAATCGAGTTTCTCACAGAAGAGTAGAGTGGGATAATTACGGTAGACAAGCAGAGAATCACCATTTTGATGAAGATTTATGGGAGTATAATGACTCTATATACAATAGAAATGAAAGTATCCCTTTAGAGCAAGAAGGACCTATGAGGTCCGAGAGGATAAAGAACCGAGCTCAACAACAGTCATATGCACAGGTGACTTGGAACTACCAACACAACCCCAGCAAAAGGAGAGTACATATGTAGAAGAATTTAATATAGAAACCCCGAAGATGGGGGGATCTTTTACAGAAAATACTCACATAGACAATTTTAATATATTTAACTATACAGATACTATAGTCAATGATACATATTTTAAACTATTTAACAAAGGATTTACTTTTGTACCTTATAAGGAACCTAGCATTGATCATATTTTATTAGATATAAAACTATTGACAAGAAAACTCAATCTTATGAGTATTTTTAAAGACGAAGAACAGAATTTTAGACATGAAGTCTTAAAAAAACGAAGTGCACATAATCCCCCTTTACACCATGATATTATGAATTTTGAGAACGTTCTTTCAAAAAAAGTTAGAAGTAACTACAATCAGAATAGGGGTCAACATGATAGCAACTTATCTAATGAGGAATTAAAGCTTATGTGTAAACTTAGAAGTAATGATAAAATATGGGTGATGAAACCTGATAAATGTGGGGATGTGGTCCTAATGGATAAATGGGATTATACTAAAAAAATGCTAGAAATTCTAAATAATAATGATGGTTATACTTTAGTTTCTAGAAATGAAATTAACATTTCCTATCAAAAAATTGACTACATTATAGAATACAACTTACTTCAGGGTCTTATAGATACAGACCTATACAATTTTTTGAAAGTTAATAAACCAATTATCCCTGCTATCTTTGGCATTCTGAAGGTACATAAATGTATACAGGACCCCCCCAATGAGACCTACTGTTTCATCCCAGGGCTCGAAAACACAACCTTTAGCTATATACATTGATACAAAGTTAAAGAGATTTCATACAAAATATCAGCATATTTTAATTGATTCCTGGGATTTTTTGAAAAAAATCAGGGAGGATCCATATGATGACAGAATAATATTCATCGGTTTACTATTGAAATTGCGAACATCACTCGGTCGACAGTCGTATGGTCGAACGCATAAGGTCAGAAACACAGATGTCGAAGACATTATAATCAATCGAGGAACGGTTTTAACATGGGTCGAGGTAGGGAAGATGGTTGTAGTAGGGAATACTACTGTACACCTACCTCGACCCATGTTAAAACCGTTCCTCGATTGATTATAAAGTCTTCGACATCTGTGTTTCCGACCTTATGCATTCGACCATACGACAGTTGACAGAGTGATGTTCGCAATTTCAATAGTAAACCAGATTCATCACTATTGATGTTAAGGATTTATTTTCTGTCATTCCTCACTCGATAGGTATGGATTGGTTTGAAAAAAATGTTGATAGAGATGAAATTACTGAAAACAGATAAATTTAAACTAGTGTTAGAGAACATGGAAATAGTGTTAAGGAATAACTATATATTTTTTCAAGGAGACTATTATCACCAAAAAGAGGGAGTTGGAATGGGGGCAGCATGTGCCCCCATATATGCAAACATTATCATGCAATATTGGGAAAAACATTATATATTTGAATCAGAATTTTCTAGATTTATCAAGAGTTATTATCGTTTTCTGGACGATATATTTATATTATGGGAGGGTCCAGAGTTATTTATTGATAAATTTATGGAATACATTAATAATAGCACTACTTTTCTTTGTTTTACACATGAAATAAATGTACACAAAATTCATTATTTAGATGTAAAATTACAAAAGGATTGTGTAACAAAAAGATATAAATCTACTATTTACAGAAAAGAACACTATTCCAATTCATATTTACATTTTGATAGTGACCATCCAATCCAGTTGAAAAAGAACGTGGTAAAGGGCAGATGATCCAAGTCGCTAGGATGACATCAGATAAGGAAGATTTTATTAGAGAAATAGACATTGTACAAAATATGTTTCACCAGAGGGGCTACCCAAATGAATTAACACAGACTATATAAGAAATGGTAATTGAGAGATGGGGTACTATGTATATACCTTTACTAAATCAACAGTACAATACACAAGTGATTCAGACTAACATGACAAATATAGAGAATAACAAAGACAAGATAGGAATATCACCATATCTGACTCTAGCTTATTATAAGGGCATGGAATGGCTTAAAAAATGTATAAACGAAACATGGGAAATGTTTAAATCTATGCCCACTAGAGTCACGGTCTTTCAGAATGTACTGACTTACAGTTACAGGAGAAATGACAACTTGAAAAATATTCTAGAAAAGAATTATGATTAAGAAAATGGAAAAGCAGCTTACAACAACAACGGTAATTACAACATCAGTAAAAGTGGTACCTTTAGGTGTGGTAGGTGCCTACAATGTCCATTTATTGCAGGAGAAAAGGAATTAAAAATCCCCAGTTTGAGGACAACATTAAGGACAAGAAAGTACAGTAGTTGTTATACAAAAGGAGTTGTATACTTAGCATATTGTAAATCTTGTTGGGGTTACTATGTAGGCAAAACGAAAAGACATTTAAGGAGGAGAATTTACGAACCCATTAGGGACATCAATCGTAAAAATGTAAATAATGCCCTTTATAGACACTCACTTACATGTCAAGATGCCAATTTTAAATTTTGGGTCCTAGAGGAGGTGGAACGTGTTGAGAGAGGGGGAGACTGGGAGACAAAATTAGAATAAAGAGAAATGATTTGGCAGTTAAAAATAGATGCTTGCAGTGGTAAGGGTTTAAATAATCATATTTCAATTACACCAGCCCTTAAAATATTATCTCAAGACTACAAAAGAAACAAGACATAACTTGATTCCTTTTCTTATATGTTAATGTAATTTGTATTTATTGATTTATCTATTTACTGATTGACTGATATATATGTTTCATTTCTCATTTTTTTATAATATTGGTAACTACAAGGTATTACATGTATATTATATGTATGTACACATATAAGTATCACAGATTCTATATACAAGGGTGTCCCATCACTACCTATCTTATAACCAATTTATATTAAGTAGATAGAATATTGGTTTTATTGTTTTGAATATTTTTATTGTGCAAAGATTTTAGAATATATACATTTTTAAATAATTTATTTAATAATTTATTCAAAAAATATACATACTAACAATATTTATTTATTAATTATTTTATTTATATACACATATATTATTACTCTATTTATGTACTTTAAGATTTTAATTATTACATCTTTAAAGGAGTTTTCTGGGGATGTGTACATTTGGTTACTTTACAAACTTGTATTTTACATGGCCAGCCCACTAGATTAAGAATTTGTACCGATTAAGAATTTAAACTGATTGTTGAACTGATTGTTGAATTAATTGTTTCATTGTTTTATTGTGTAATTAGTTTTAATGGGCTTCCATATAAATGTAGGGTTGGAAGCATCTATGAATGGATTCTGAAGAGGTCTCCAGTGTGGAGACAAAAGCGCTAAATCTGGTTTTACACCAACAAAAGGTTATCCTATACTTTTAGAATTGGGACTTGGATTTATTGGTTGACACCACTGTTTAGGAAGACTGCCTTTATTGACACCATTCTGCTGCTACTATTTTGGTTTACTTACACTTCCTTGGTTCTTGGTTACACCTGACTGTTATTAAATTACTATGTAGAATGGGGGGCCCACATGACTATTACTACATTTCTAGACAGGATTGGGGGGGGGCACACTGGACTGTTATTAAATTACTATGTAGGATGGGGGGGCACACCTGACTATGTCTTTATTTATACACAGGATTGGGGGGGCACACCTGACTGTTATTACATTACTATGTAGGATGGGGGGCACACATGTCTATTTCTACATTTCTACACAGGGTTAGGGGCACACCTGACTGTTATTACATTACTGTGTAGGATGTGGGGGGCACATGTGACACTTGTATACATTTGCTATGATTGTACTGGTATGTCAGGTACTCCATTTCATTCTGTTTTGCTAACTGTCATGCTGAATAGAGACATACCAGTGTACTACAGATTGTGGCTTTGGTTGCCCTACATATTATTGTCTGACTTCCTACCTTTCAAAACTAACATCCCACTGTCTGCCCTGCTGTGGTCTGTCTGTGTAGGCCTGAAGAGGAGGTTAACCATATCCATCATTCAGGGGCCATGGCACAGGCTCTGTTTGGGTTTGTCTACACCTGTCCTGCTGGCTGAGACTGTTGTTGGGTATGCAAATCGTCCTGACTGGCATGTGTGGGTCATATGGACACACATGTCGCTCAGTACATTTCCTGCAGTGGGTTTAGTCACCCTGTGTATTACTGGCTACTATGGTGACTCCAGTATGTGTTACAGATGTCATGGTGCCACTATGGTTGTCTACTGTCTACTGCCATAACATTCAGCCACCCATTTCCCTTGCATGCTCACATCCATACCACAGCTACTGGTAACGACCCATTCTACTCCATTTGGCAATTGGTAGATTGATTGACTTACCTTGAGGGTGTGCCAAACCTGTGGATGGTGCTAGAGGGCTGCACATAGTTCACTCCCTACATATGATTGAGCACAGGTAGTGTCATGTTTGGCATCCCTTTTACTGTATGTGCTAGTCAGAGAGAGGTTTCATTTCCTGGATCTCTACTGTGTCAGTGCATGTGCTATGTGTTGCCTCTTTGCCAAGTTCAGGGCATACTGGGCACGCCATCTTCTGCCTACAGGGGCAAGCTCAAGTTTTTCCTCCTCCAGGTCACTCTGTGCCTGTGCAGGCCTTGGCATTGGTGTGGGGCTGTGTGGCCCTGCCCCATGCTATTCCTGCTGCACCTCTTTCCACAGGATCATGTTGTGTAGCATAGCACATGCCATAACAATTTGGGTACATGTAGCTGGTGAATACAGCAAGGCTCCACCAGCTGTGTCCAGACACTGAGACGTGACCTGAGCATTGCAAATGCATGCTCTATTATATGTCTGTCCTATGCGTGTGCCTTGTTATGGCATTGTTGTTCAGGTGTGTGTGCATTTCTGATGGGTGTCATCAGACACGGCTCCAGTGTGTATCCAGCATCCCCCACTAGGTGACCATATGGGATAACCCCATTGGCAAATCTCTGGTACAGCTGTGTCAGATGCCATATGTGGGAATCGTCATAGCTTCCAGGGCAGCCAGCACACACATTCATTATAATGCCCTGGGCATCACATACGACCTGGCAGTTGATGGAGGGAATACCCCTGCGGTTGATGTTGGTATTACCCTGCTCACCAGGTGGTGCTTTGATGTGCGTGCTCGTGCAGTCTATTGCACCCACTACCCCAGGTTATTCTGGTATTTAGTGTAAGAGATGCATATTGCTGGTCAACACCTCATGGGTGTTGAGGAAATATACGTGCTCACTGGCATGTGCTGACATGGCATCCAGGATCTGGTGGAATACTCTGGATGCTGATGCCTATGAGATCCCCATGATATCCCCAGTTGTGCTTTGAGAGGTACCTGTGGCTAGTATACCTAGGCCTACACATACCTTGGTATCCCCTGGGATGGGTTCCCCTCAGTCTGTTTGGTGTGTCATGTGTGGCCAGCACAGCTCAACAATTTGCTGTAGGAGGTCTCTGTCTACCCTATACAGCTCCACTATATCCAGCTCATGTAGCCCCTGGTAGGTTACCCTGGGTCTGTACACTGTTCTCCGTCTCCTCACTGTGGGTTGTTCGACAGCATTCACATCCTCACCACCCTCATCCTCTTGCACATGTTGTTCTATGTTGCCTGCTGCAGCCTTTCTCATTTTGTAGGTTTGTTTGTTAAAATTTCCCCACTTGTATTCACCGGTGGTGTAGAGTGTGGGAAAAAACATTGGGGAAGGTGTTTGCTTAGTTTATGGTAGTGTTCTGGGCTGGGCTGGTCTGCTGCCTGTGTAATTGGCTGATTCTGATACATTTCACCTGCCAGCTAAGTTAGTTCTCCTTGATTACCTTCCTACTGCTGTTTTCACTTCTCATTGCCTCCTTGTTTAACCCCATGTGCGCGCCACACAGAGTGCTCAAATGTGCACACTGCTGCTATTTCCTGGTTTAACTTCTTTTTTCTTCCTGTAAAACCCGCTTAGGCTTTGTAAAGTGTGCTAGGCAGGTTTAGACATACCCCCTAGCTTAGCTGTGCTAAGCTAGGAGCAAACACGAGCCACAGGGCTCCAATCCACTTACACTATGCCTGAAACACACCCCCATGATGACACCTACCTCCTGGACTTGCACCAAGCTATTCCTACTCTTACACTGTTGGAACCTGACTCACATGCTGGGGAAAACTGGAATTCACTATCCTTCCCCTCATTTGCATAGGATTGCCTGCTAATGCGTAGTTACATGTCTCACACGGAGCCTCCACCCTTAGCAACCACTACTCACTGGCCAGGTTGTCTTCTGCCTGCCATTGACTTGCATGACAGAATACTGATTTTAGTTAGAATGCTTATTTTAGGTTTATTTTATTATTTTCCCCCCAATCCTGTTTGCACGCTCCTGTCCTACACTTAAACAGCCGAGATAGGCTAAAAAAAATAAAAGTTTTTTTTTTTTTTATTTTTATTTTTTGTTTGCTATGCCATGCTTACTACTTGATATGCAATCTTTATTCGGAGCTGTCATAGCTCCGTTTTGGATTTTGCAGAACTAACCGAGTACATTTCTGCAGATAGCACTAGTCTTACGGACTGTTGCAAGCTTCCTGGATTGCAAAATCACCTCATTTGCATGGATTTCACCTGCAAATGGGGTGATTTGCATACCAGGGTTTAGTCTGTGCAAGATTAGTGCAGGAGCGCTCGTGCATGTCCCTGCAAGCTGTTCCTGGATTGCATGGCAGACATGTTGCCTGCTTGAGCTCCTGCACTGATCTTGCACTCTGTGCAAGCTTTTGGGAATCCAAAGGACAATGTAAATTAGGAGAATTTAAGCATTATTCAAATCTTGTTTAGAGATTACATTTCAATTATTTTCAATATAAGACTTTTTTTTATTTTAAATCTGATTTTGCTCTCCACTTAGTAGCACACAAACACAGTCCACTATCTAAGGAAAATGTGAACAATTCAGTTTAGACTGCCTTATTTAGCTCATAGTATCCTGGAGGCATTAAGTGGTTGGCAGAACTCTGAGTAGTACTAAGTAAAGTAAAATCACCTGTCAGATGACTTTTTCTGTTGCACAAAGTGTGAATGAAATGAACTGAGAGAAATAAGACAAATGACGCATTGTTCAAATCATGTTTAGAGATTACACATCAATTAGTCTCAGTATGTATCTTTTTTAATTTTTATTTTTAGTTTGTAATTGTTCTCCACTTAGCAGTATGTAAACAGTTCCTTACCTAAGGAAGGATATAGTTTAGTCTACCTTATGTCGTGCAAACATGCTTGGCAACAGTGCTCTTTTCTCAGCACTCTGGACTGCACTGAGTGGAGGAATTAGACTTGTACGATAGCTATCACTGTAGCATAAGAAGTAAGTGCGGTGAGTTTTGAGTAAGGATTCAAATCCAACTAAAATATACTATCACAAAGAGTGTCAGAATTCTGTTATTCACAATACTTTCATTAGAACTGTAAAAATAAAGACAAGTGAAAATGATAAACATGTTTCTTACAAACAATGCATAACTAACACTTGCATAAGTAAAGTTTTTTTTTAATTTAGCATATGTCATTAAAGCTTCACATATAACATCAAGCTAATGTGTGTACAATTTCTTAAAAAATGACGATGATATTTAACTTAAAATGCAGTTGCATATGCATGATGGGCACAATAGTTTTGTTATGTTCATCATGACTCATTACATATCTTAACTATGCGCTTAGGATAGCATGTCTTGTGAAATATACATGTAACATACCCCATCCTGCATTACTCAGCTCATTCAGCTGTATCCATCTGAAATATGTTTACAAACAGACATTCTGCTTTTGCCATAAGAATGCATTCCCAGAACTACCATTTTCCATTCATTCTGAAATTATTATATCTGTAACTGCCATGCTTAAAAGGAAGTTCTCTTGTGTCAATTAGAATTAATAAGCTAAGTTTCAATTTTTGCATTGTTTATCCCATGCGTTAGATTCTGAGTGGGTAAAACAAAACTTAAAACAGTGTGTTAGTCCGAAAATCACAATTTGCCACAGTTCATGCTATTCATCCTTCCAAAGTCCAAGGATTACAAGCCAACCCATTAAGCATTTCATTCATTGCAATGTGTCAATAGTTTGAGCACTACACATAGCGAATCTCACTGCCATGCTTAACACCTTTGGTGTTATTTGATGGAAGTACTGCCAATGTGTATGCCAAGGAATCCATATGCATACAATTGCACATGCAGTTGACAAGGCAGTGCATCCTTGTGTACAACCTGTCACATGCTCAATCTGAATTGGGTGCCAGTTCAGACATATATTGTTAGCCTGACGTCTACAAACATGGCTGTCGATAGAGAGAATGGTGTTAAATTTAGAACATAAAGATGGTGTTCTGAGGAGTCCAGGATTTTTGTGGCACTCATCTTGAAGTGCTACAGCTAAGGGCTGCTGCAGAGGGATTATACCAGATCTCAGTTGTTGCTTTCATGTTAGTACATGAATAAAATGAATCTTTGTGGGTTCTGTTTAAGCAGTTTTATTCTACACAAGCATATCACTGTAGAAGCGTGTTGGCTATGACTAAGTAACTTATATGCAAACTAACTACTGTGATCATACATACTCACTCACTGGCTGCTTCTACAAAATGACACTAGGGATTGCGCGTGTCTGGAATTTATACGTACACATACAGCCTCGCATGCTTCTTAAAGACAGAGCACACACATGTTACACTCTGATCTTCATTCTCCCTCTTTGAGAAATAGATCATGCAATTTGTCATGAGATTATTTAGCATGCATAATCACAGATAATATAAAGACATGCATTATATAATACTTAGTACACACACACACACACACACACACACATATATATTTATATATATATATATATATATATATATATATATATATATATATATATATATATACAATCAAGTCCATGTAGCTATGTATTTCACACTAGGCTTAGAAACTCGTCCATATCGTGTGACATAAAATTAGGCATCAGATTTAGCAACTGGAACAGTCTCTGCGAAATAGTTGACCTGTGGAATGTTTGAATTACTTTCTGGAACAGAATCAGACTTTTGAATACATTCTCGTCTGGAAACAATGTCCGACTCATTCTTTGATTTAGAGTTTGCATCACAGATACAATGCTGTGATTGTAATGATGATGATTCTGGTACAGGAAGAAGATGTCTGCAAGGTTCCCTATTATATCAGTGAATGCTTAAAATAGCGAATGCTGTTTCATCGACCATTTTAAATCGAAACCGCAAAATCCCAAACACATGGAAAAGCGATTTTTTTTCCCAGGGGAAAAAAAATCACTGGGCCGTTTTCAGGACTTTGCCATTTCCTCCAGTGTGGTGTAATCTCAGAGTTGGTATATTTTAGTAGGGGGGTTTGGGGGCACAGCACCCCACATTGGGGGTGTGGGGGGAAGCCCCCCACTTTATTTTATGTTTGTTTTTTTTTTAATGGAGCAACATTTTTTTCCCTGGGAAAAAAAAATCACTGTTCTGTGTGTTCAGCATTTTGCCGTTTCGATTTTTAAGGGTCAGTTATACAGCTTTCGCTATTTTAAGCATTCGCTGTTATAATATAGACCCGTCTGAAATTCCTCCTATACTCCACACCCTTGGAGCTTACCCAATAGGATCTTGGCTTGGCACAGATGCCTGTAATCTGTTTTATTCTATCAAAACCTTTCGTTGTTTGAATTCATACCATCTCTCCTTCTCTCAATGAATGAAGTAATCTGCTCAATCTGTTATAACTAGATTTCTGGATATTATGCTTCTTCAACAACTGAGCCTTGATGGTTTTATTGTTCTTAGAGTTAGGCTATAACAAACTTGATGAAATAGGTAGCGTAGTTCTAGTTTCTTTGGAAAGTAGTCTAGAACAACTGGTTTATTCACATCATAGTACCTTAACGTAGATGGGTGGCAATTTTCTACTTTAGGTCATCTAATACCTTCTGTTGTTGTTGCAGCCATGACCATAAAATATGTTTGCATGTTAGCTCTCTCAAAGGTGCTGTCAACTCACTGAAATCTGGTATAAACTTGCCTAAATAGTTGACCATGCCCAGAAAATGCTGTAAACCTTACCTATTATCTGGTGCTGACATCTGTAAATAGTTGTTTGGTTGGCTCAGGTCTTAAGCCTGTACTTGTAAACAAATGTCCTACATGTGTTACTTCTGGGAGTCTGAATTTACACTTCAGAGGATTGAGCTTCAACTTTAATTCACGTGCTCTGTCCAGAACTTTCTTGAGGTTTCTGTTATGCTCTGCTTTCCTCCAACTAATAGATTGTCTGCTATTATGGCAGAAGGATAATCTAAATAATTTGTTCCATTGCAGAATTTATTCCAAATAGCATCCTTAGGAATCTGTATCTGCCAAATGGAGTACCAAAAGTAGTTAGAAATGAGGATTAGCGATCAAGCATCACTTGCCAAAATTAACTCTTTGCATCCAAAACAGAAAATACTGTGGCATTCGGTATTAGAGCTGCAACTTCCTCAACTGTGCTCATTAGATGGTATCACCTTGTTAATGCTTTGTTTAAATCTCTAGGATCAATGCATATTCTGATTTTGTCAGAGCCTTTCTTATGAGCGGCTACCATGGACAACACCCATTCAGTTGGTTCTGAGACTGGACAAATCACACCTTGCTGCACCATCTTATCTAACTGAGCTTTGACTTTATTTTGCATTGCTATTGGAACTCTTCTTGCTGGTCTCACTTCTAGAGTGACCTTGGGTTTTAACTTCATAGAATACACAACTGGAAGTTGCTCAATTTGTCATCGAAAACATCAGCATACTCTGAGAAAATAGCTTATGAAAAACTTGAACTTGGAACTGCACTCACATGATGAACTTCTTTAGCAAAAGAAAACAGATTAATTCTCAAGCTATCTTTGAAACCCAGTAGAGATTGCACTGGTCATCAGCCCACATAGAATAATAAGTTGTAACAGTTCTTAGCCAAATAACATAAAACTATTACTGAACCATTGGTTTGAATTTCTTCACCTCCGTACGCAACATGTCTCGCACTGCTGGTCACATTGAGTTGTTCGTTAGTTCTCACTTTTGCAAATGTGTCTATTGATATTACATTTCACTTTGATCCAGTGTCTGTGTTCAGCTCTGTGGATCTCCCATTGATCTGAGTCATACAAAACACTTCACTCCTTGTTAATAAGTTCACTGCATCAACTCTTTCTTCAAGTACTGATACATCTTCCACATAGTAAGCTGACTGCTTCAGCTCTACTTGATCAGCTTGCTTTTTTTTATGACTTTTCTGTATAACTGAATGAGGCTTACTTGATTTGCAAAACTTTTGAAAGTGGTTATATTTTTTACACTTGTGGCATTGCTGACCCTATGCTATACACTTCTCTCTCTTAGACTCATGGTTTGCACCACAATTGTGACAACTAACAATAAAGCTAGACTTGGGTTTTGCTGACTCAAGTTTTTGTTGCACTGAGCTGGTGGTGGAGCTTGCACTTTTCCTGGAAGTCTCTGGAAAGCTTTGTACCTTCTTTGGAAACCCTGTGGCTGCCCTTTACTTAGGCCTGTTTCTGCTTGCCATGTGTTGCATACTATCTACGTTTGCTCTGGAGCTTAGAGAAACCATGCTTTTGTCACTCGCAAGCATGTTTGTATGTCTTTCTGTCACCTCATGGATTTGGCAAATCTCTATTGCTTTGCTTAATGTTAAATCACTGTCACCAACTAAAATCTTCTCACTGCAGCAGTATTAATACCACACACGTCTGTTCTTTATCAGCTTATCTTTCACATCACCAAACCAACACATTTTAGCTTTGTTTCTCAAGTCAGTTTTATAAACTGCAAATGTTTCTCCTGGTTTCTGATTTCTTGTGTAAAACAAATGACGCTATAATGTAATGTTCATCTGAGGCTTGCATATTTCTCTGAACTTACACTTCAGACACTCGGGGTATTCTCTTGACTCAGCTTGCATAACAATATGATGGTCTGCACCTTCACCTTCATACACTGCTGGTGCATATACAAATGAATGCTGTCTTTCTATGGCCTCAGATCCTGCTATATTTAGCAAAATGGATGGCGTTGTGCATGTATCTCTATCTGCATAAGTGGCTTGTATGAAAATATTTTACTCTTGTTCAAATATTTTCACGTTCTCTGCAATATTCTGATCAAACACAAGTAGCTGAGGTTTTCAAAATCCATCTGCCATATTAACACATACCAGTGAAGGGTCTTGCAAATACAGACAAAAATACACACACAAATACACACACGCACACACGTGCATAAGTAATTGGCATAAAAGCAATTTGTTCAATGCTTTTGTGCTCTGTACTTATGCTTTCTCTCTTTAAGTTTATTGGAATTGTGCAAATGAACAACCTCATAGTGCTTTCAGTGAACTGGACTTTGTGAAATAAACTTCTCCGGCTTCTCGATGTTTTATTGCACTTTGCAAAATAGATTTTTAGATTTCTTAATGCTTTACTGTGCTTTGAGAAATAGCTTTTTAGGTTTCTCGATGCTTTGCCGTGCTTAGCAAAATAGCTTTTTAGAGCTATCAATGCGATACGAAACTCTGTGGAATAGCTTTTCAAACTTTTCAATGCTTTACGGAGCTTTGCTGAACAATTTCTCAGACTTTGTGATGCTTTACGGAATCTTGGATTGGTAAAGGCAGAAATGCTAAAAATCATCAGCTTTCAAAACTGGTAAAGGTAAAAATGCTAAAGTCATTGATCACTCACTATGCTTGCGGAATTGATAAAGGCAGAAATGCTAAAGTAATCACTGGGAACTTTGTTGATAATGGCAGGAAAGCTGCAGTCATGCACCATCACTTCTCAAAGTCATCACTTTAAGAAACATTTGAGAACTTTACAATGTTACTGAGCAATTCAAGAGCACTATAATACTCTTGTAATATTTTGTAAGAAACACCTTTCCTTAATGCAATAAACACATCAAGCAACTGCACAATATGAATAAATTGAACTATTGTTGCCCAAATTGAATATTTTTTTAAGTATTTGCACTTTGCCAATCACTAGAAGCAATACACTGAAAAATCCCCAAAATGGCGGTACCTTCCCAAGTAACATTTTACAGAACAAGAAGCATTCTGTAATGGTGGCAGTTTGCGAATAGACACAACCAGCACAAGAACTATTCTTCAAATAAATATGCTTTGACTGAATTACATGAGATAGTTCCACTTTGCAGACAGTGAACTCCTGGAAATACATGCACAGTAATAAGCACACACTGTAAGAACTTTTACACAGTCTGAGATACTTTGATTAACTTTAATTATGCCCTTGATAAATATGAAGTCATAGTTATGCCCAGACTCAGCACTTTGCCCAAACACAAGCAGTTGTCTTGCTTTAATTTTGCTTACTGAGCCCTTTTTCTATGTCTTATTGTATACTTTCTGCTTGCTTAAGCCCTTTTTCTTTATGCCAAGTGTACTTTCTTTGTACTCGTTTTACTCTAAACATGCCCAATTCTGCCTTAAACACACACTTTCTGCCTTAAACATTCTTGTTTTGCTTTAAACATGCGTGTTTTGTACTTTAAACATGCTTGTTTCATCAAATACTTTTATCTTAAACATTTTCTTTAGTTAACAAACTTTTTGTACTTTCCGCTTGCTTGATAATGCAGTTTGTGCTTTGTAATGTCCTTTCTTGCCTCTTTGCATGGAGTTAATGTTGTTGTGTCTTTTGGCTTTTCCTGGTTAGGGGTCACCACAACGGAACTTTGGTCTGCTAACAATTGGCAGTAGATTTTTACATGCCGAGTTGTCAGCCCTGACGCACAACCTTCAATGAAGGTACGCACATTCACGCATGTCTCCACACAGAAGATGGTCTAGCTGAGAATCGAACCGGACAGCATCTTACTGTGAGGTGACAATGCTACCGCAGCACCACCACCACAGTTCTTTGCATGGAGTTAATCATTTGTATTATTTTCCATTACCTTTGATTCTTTCTGGTTGTGTTTACACTGTTTTCTCTTGGTTTTTATCTATGCTGTCGTCTTTACATCTCACTGCTCCAAATGTTCTTCTCTTTTCCATCCCAGTTCTGACACCATGTCACTTTCGTGTTAGTACACAAATAAATGATTCTTCATGGGTTCTGTTTAAGCAGCTTTATTCTATACAAACACATCACTGTAGAGGCTTATTAACTATGACTAAATAACTTATATACAAACTAACTACTGCGATCATACATGCTCACTCAATGGCTGCTTCTACAAAATGGCACTAGGGATTGCACGTGTCTTAAATATATACATGCATGCACAACCTCACATGCTTTTTAAAGACATAGCACACACATGTTACACACTGATTTACATCAGTATAGGGCTGATGCTTGGAGTAGCTTGGCCAAGGCTTTTTCCACCTCAACTCCCTTTCCGCACGTTAGGGGGCAATGTCATCACCACTATTGTGACCAGAAAATGTGCAAGCAGCACCTCCTAAGGCAATTGGAGGATGAATTAAGGACAGAAAACACCCCTCACTTGTAATGTTATACTGACCTGTAGCCTATCTATGATATGGCATTAATTATTTCTCCTGCCAAAGCAGTTATTCATTATGCTTTCATTAATATATTTTTTCTTTTGTGCTGTACAGCTGCAGAAGAAATAGCAAACCATGAGGTGCACCAGCAGAGACTAGCTTGCCTCAAAGATGCATGGAGTAAGTATGCCTCAGGTCCACATGCTAGCCAGATAACTATTTTCAGTTCCTAATTCCCTACCATCTTGAGAAGATATATCTCAACCTTGATATTAAGCATGCGTGCCTTCTCCAATAGCACTTGCTGATTGCATTAGACAATGAGAAAATCTGATTTACTATGTTTGGGTTTAATACCCAGAAGCAACAATTACGTTTTATTTCAGGATAGTATTTCTAAAATACTAACAGCAAAAATAATGTCAGAAAGAATTCAGTTATTGTAAGTGCAGTTACTGCATGTGAATGCATATATTCTACACTGCATACAGCAATAAAGGCTGCTATTTCTTATATCCTAGCAGTGATAGTTGTTTGTTTTATGACACATGAATACCTTCCCATCATATCTGGATGTGGCAAAGGTGTACAATAGTCAATTGTCATATTTATGTATTGCAAAAAAGAGTACATAAAAATAAAATAATGTGACATGCCATGGATCTACTGTATTTCTCTCTATTATTTGTCTGCCCATCACCTTATCTTTTTTTATTTATAATTACTTAATATTCTGGTGTTTGCATTCCTTGCTGTTGAAAACAAAATGACCAGCAGCACACAGAGGCTGACTGACTACTGTGTCTCAGCTTGCCATATCTTCATAGCTGGCAGCATAACCATCAAGCATTTTGGCTTCATAACATGTCAGCATTGCCTCCACAACCCCTGTTTTACCTTCTCCAGCTGTATAAAGTAGCTATGCCTTGGCTGCAGGTGCAGTGGTAATCTCCGAGAGTAGTATAATTTGAGGTGGTGATTTTATCACCTGTCAGAAACAGGCAGAGCTTATGGAAGATATACTGGAGAAGATCCTCAGTGCCCAACTTGACAGGGTTGAAAAGGTCCCAATTTGGATTGCAAAAATGATGCCACATCTGGCACTGACCAAGGCAGCTGGCAAAGGAGATAGTGATGACAGTTCTGAGGGTGAGGACTAGATTCTCACTGTTTTCAAGTTGGACATGAGTATGTCTCTGATAGACCCTTCCTATCCCCAGTCTTGGTGTTCCCCAGCCTTTTATGTGCATCATCATCCCTGTCTTGTATGCCCTGTATGTCTGTGCCTACCTCCTGATCTGCAATATCAGTGTGACCCTGAGATTCCTAAGCATCTACTCCATCCCAGCATTCTTCAGTTTATAGAAAAGTACAGACAATGGGCACCTGTCTCACAAACAAATACATTCCTTACATAGCTCTCCTCTTCATCTATATGTATTATAGTCAAAGTTGATTTGGTCCAATTGGCTATAGGATATTATTCTGTTGTTGGCACCCATCCCTGGAGTGGTGACTCTCTAAAGACATGAAATTCTTTGTATTACTGTACATTTATGTTCTGAAGAAGTGGATCGCCATGGTAGTCTCCCACCACCCTCCTGCAAATTCCTGTATCCTTTTCACTGTGCTTACTCTTTGCTAGACCCCCCCCCCTTTTCACCACTACAATATCAACCTTCTTTTCACATGGTTAAGCTGGTTAAGGAATTGAATCACACGCAACACCCTTGTACAGAAATGGACCTTGGAAAAGCCATCAATCTTTGTCCTCAGCATTTATTCAGAGGTTGGAACAGTGGACCAATGCCGAGTGATGGTGATCTCTGTTTAATTTCTCATTGCAAAAGATGAAGATTTTAATTTCATCCACAATAGTCTGGTAAATTTCATGCTAATGTGCTCAAATGTACTGCGCTATGGGAATACAGAATAAAGATAGACTAACAGCAATGCTGTGAAATAGTCAGTGTTATAGTTAGTCTGCTAAATGTAATGGACTAGAAGTTCCTATGTGGTGTGTTGAGATAAATCCCCTGTTTGTAGACTGATGTTTTTGAATACTATCATGGGTTCCATTATAGCTGTACGTCAAATTATTATTTCATGACATTTCATATTCCTATCATGAAGCTGACTGCAAACGTCTGTATTTCTCTCCATTTACAACATTTCATTTACATACCATTTGAATAGTTCAGAAAGACGTCATTTGCTTCCATAAAATGTTTCTTATGATATGGCATGCTGCCAGTTCATCATAAAGTGTGATTGGGCCTCTGTTAGGACACTTCCTTCTCTGTTGGTTCTGCTAAATTGCTGTTATGTTGCTGCTCCCTGTCATTCTTTGTGAGCATGCCTAGTATAACCATAAATGGGATTTGTGACATTTACCAATAGAAGACTTGAAATCATGAAATGTTATCCGATATGTATTGTCATTTGTCACATATATAGTGACAGTTATTATATTACCATTTAGCATTTACATGCATATACAACACATGCTTGTCTAGTGTATGTTTATAAGTGATAACCCCCTTTCCTATGGCTGCCAATAACAGTTATTTGCAAAAACATGCCCTTTCCTGATGTGCATGACATAATAGCTATAAGGTTCATTTGTCCTTGTGTATACATGCTGAAGTGGAGAATAGAGCAGTGGTGTTGTCTAGCATACATAAATTACATGTATATACATCTCGTCTGCAGTAACTGCATTCTATGCATCTATTCCATAATGTATCTACCGCCTACTGTTATCTCAATTCAGCATTTTATTAACATGTATATCACATTAACTCCCCTTTGTTTCACAGCAGATTTATGTCCCACTCACATCCTTTGCTAGCATGTCCATTTTAAAGGTGCTTGCAAATGTATAGACATGATTAGCAGCATGCTTATTCAATTAGTACAGCTGCTCATCACTCTAACATGCTTAAATCCTGTTGGCATAGGATGAAGACTATACAATTGCTATAGAATGCCAGCGAGAGTGTTTTGCATTTGTGTGCATGCATGTGTGTGCATGCATGTGTGTGTGTCTGTGTGTGCATGCGCGCACATGTGTTGGCATGCAGTGCATGTATGAGTTGTTTTGTATAGTTGAAGTGTTACAGAAAGGCTTTTTTCTAAGGTGTGGCGTGAGGTTAGGGTTACCAGCAAGGAAAGATTTAGGGTTAGGATTAGTTGGCATTACCAAAGTGGTATAGGCAAATGCCACCTGACAACTTCAGTACTGCATGCTTACCCTCATCCTAGCCCTAACCCTACATCTTACTTTAGAAAAAATCTTTTATTTTACAGTACCATTGCTCCGACCAATTAGGGTTTAGTGCTATAGAAGAGTTATAGTTTAAAGATCATAAAAGAAAATAGTTTTCCTTTTACAACCTCTTGTAGTTTCGATGTTTAGTCTTTTCTGTGCTGTCAATGTTCAAAAGAATTTTACTGATAATTTCTATTCAATATTTTTATCTTGTGAACATTCCTACTATAATTCTATGTGTATATGTGTGTGTGTAACTGTATGTCTGTAAGAAGAAACAGATAAAAATAATGAAAAAAATATATCTTGGTAATGGAATTCCTTCAAAGTTTACAATGAAGAAAATAAATGGTGAAATTGTTTGATTCTCTACTAAACATATAATCATGAAACTACCTACCGACAACTGCTTCCAAAACAGCAGACTCCAGCATATAGCATTCATATAGTATTATCATTTCCAACATGTGCTTATAATTCCTATCTGAAGCTAAAAGAGGGATTAACATGGTTATCTGAAGCTGTTCAGAGTCCCATATATAGAAGTAGAGTAAGAATTGTGACACACAAAATAAGAATAAACCACCTGCACCATTGTCAGCTGTTAGTTACAGTAAATCAGAAGGTGGTGTCCACTGGACTCAGACCATGGCAAAGAAAGTCAAACCCCTACTGTTCTGTAAAATATTACAGGAAGTAAGGCCTGTAATTAGAACAGTAATATCACTGCCATTTAAGCATCTAAACATGTATCCAAACAAAATGAGGACAGACAAATCTGTGTGGGGGAGGTAACACTATTAGGTATATCAATATGAGGATATCATTGTACATATAAACCCAAAGTTGTACGTCTATGAAAAAGAAATAAAATAAAACTCTGTAGGATGTGGCTTTCTGTCCCTTGATTCCTTCCATATGTGTGATGAGTTTGCATCATCTTTGGATTTATTCATTATCTTTTCATCTGCATTATCAAAAGCCAAAGGGGTAAATGTATGCATAATTTGTCAGTAGTTAATAAACTTTCTACTTCTGCTGTAGAGATTTTGTTTTGCTTTAGAAGAGATAGAATTATTCTCCTGCCCTGGAAATCCTCAAGCTTCTTGTACTTCCTTACTTTCACAAAATCTGAAATAAGGGCCATTTGTGCCACTATAATTAGGGAAAATTATGAAACATGTACAAAACAAGTTATCCATCTAATAAAATATTAGCTAAGGACCATGCTTCTCCTTTTTTTATTTATTTCATCACTTGCACAATAACTTCATTAAGTGTGAAAACTGGAATGGGAGTTACTGCTTAGACCATAAAGACTAGTGCACCAACATAATATCATAAAAGTGAACCCGTTTAAGATTTCACCATTCATCAAATAAAATTCCAAATATTTGTAGTTGATAGCCTTTAAGAGCCTTTGCTACCACAGTTTATCTTTTTAATTTTCCTGTTCTCCAGATCACCCCATTTTTTCTGCTTCTCCTGTTCTTCAGATCACCCTATTTTTTATTATATTCTTACATCTTTAATCATTTCAGCCATGATAATGAACATGCTTTAGCTCTTTTCTGTTATTGCCCATAAGCAGGTTACTCTGGATTATCGCTCTGCAGTTCTGTGTTAAAATGGATTACCTTATAACCTTCTGACTGGTCTTTTGCTCCTGCTCAGATGAATTCAATTTAGTGAGGATTGCCAGTATAGAAGTGCTAGCCAGTTGTTTAGTTCATCTGCAACTTGACAATATGGAGGATCATTTCATCTTCCAAGTCTCTTTTAATACTACCAGTAAGTAGTGGAGCTGCAATTTACATGTTAATGTTTGAAAATAGGGATGATTTGGTCAACTTTATTTTTATTAATGTTGAAATTAAAATTTACTGTAGAGTAGCACTTGAAATGAACTTACTGCTGACATTAACAACAGACAAGAGACTTAGCTAAACCTGTTATATCTGGTTCCTCTGGTTTAATTTCTCCAAATATTTTGGATTTCTAATATCATGATGGGAATGAACCCCATTCCTAAGTCAAGGTATAATTAAAGCTCATGGAATTAATATTGGTTCAATCTTTGATGTTTGCCAAAAGTGCTCTTCTCAGCACCCACAATGTGCCCAGTAATGACTCCTTCTGCAATTCACGTGGCGTTACATGCATTAGTAGCATATCTAGATATGATTGTAGATTATTTTTTATTAAACCCATCAGTCCTGCTATTATTGGAAATGCCTGAGTACCTTTCTTCCACATTGCTTTTGTTTCTAACTGCAAATCTTGATACTTTATGACTTAATGTCTCTCTGTACATGAGACATTGTAATTGCTGGGTGCAGCAGTTTCATTTATCAATGCTACTTTTGTCTTTTGTTCATGGACTAGTATATCTGGTTTTCTCACATCTATCTTTTGAATTATTGGCAATGGATTATCCCATGTCATACATACTTCATTCTCTAATATTTTGTGGTTATGTTTCCAATGCTTTTCAGCTATTTATTGGGGTGTTTGCACAATGCCAATGCACAAGCTTGTCACATTAGTGTGCCTTTCAGTCTACAAGCCCTCTTGCCATGAATGCATCACACCCAGCAACAGGGTGTGCAACTATTTCCTGTATAACATTACTGATCTTCTTGTAGTAAAACATTATTGCGTCTTATATCAGAAGTTGCTCATTAACTATCTATAGGTGCCAGACTTGTTACAATACATCAGCTTTATGTGCATTTCTGTCTCACACAGCTAATTGCTGCATAAATGGCATTCAGGTTTAATTTAACTGTATTTTTAGTGTCTTAATTTAATTTAATTTTATACAATATTTTCCCACAAAAGACATAAAACTAATTACAAATAATCATTAAATGTTTTAATTACATAAATAGTTATACAGCCTAGCCTTCAATGCATGGCTTCCAAAGGTGTTCAAGCATTAAAAAATTACATCCATTTCACAAGAAATGTTCAAAATGTGTAGAAGATTAAAGTGCAGCACCAATTAAAAGGTGAAAAATAATTGCACTTATCTGGCAAACTTGAAATACAGCAAATTAATTGTTCTTGCCAACAAATGATTTTGTTTTAATATAATATTAATAGAGAACATCTCAAGGAGTCCATTTTCTAAATGAGCATCTATCTATACCTGCCATTACCTTCATTATACAGTAAGTCATTCTTTATTTTTTAACATCTGTTAATTATACTGCCTGCAGTTTTATATTCAGTGTGCCATACTTCACTACATTTTCCCTAACAGGTTTCAGTCAAAATTATCCTCATTACACAGTTTTTCTTCCTGTTTTTCCAGATTCCAAGTTTCATTTTACTTTCTTTTTAATTTCATTATGATGTTCCCTTTTATTTGCTGACAGACTGCCAACAGAAAAATTTTTAAAGATTAATATCCTATTGTTTTGATGGTAAGACATAATTTTTGGTATCTTATTTTTTTATCTGTTGTTTATTTTTATGTATTTATTTATTTTAGTTTATTTACTGGGTAGAGCAATGATCATTATGGGCCATTCTCCGGCCCGAGGTTTGTGGACCCAAAACAAAAGAGCTTTGATCAGTACAGTGAAGTCTAATCCAGGGAATTAGAAGGGCATTTGTTGAAAAAGAAAGTGGGCTAAGGTTACAAATGAATGAGCAATGGGAAAAGACTCTTTGCATGATAGTTTAAAATTTAGTAGGTTTATATCTACCTGGGGAGGTCATGTATGGAAGCATATCTTCCACTAGAAGGGGGAGGGGGTATTGCAGAGCCCTAGCATGAGCAAGCTCTCACGAAAGCTGGCAAAGGACAGGGAGTTATAGCATATGACAAAAACACCCTGATGCCTATCTCAATATATCCATTATGGTTATCTCTTGACTCTTACCCCCGGTGAAGGTGTAAAGACTGGTTGTAATTAGTTGTGAGAAAGCTTATAATCATCATCTCTCACTGATATTTCAGAAAAGGTTCCAAGGAGACAGGTACTGTATAATTTAAAATAATGTATTTTTTACATGTTTTCTCTGTCTCCATCAGTCTTCAGAAAAAGAATGATAATATGTCCTCCTAGGAATGTCTTTGTCTGTGAGAGATTATTTTGATGTTCTTTCATTAGCTCACTGTCTGAGAGCCATTTTATCCTATTCATGGTGATGTGTGAATCAGACCATCTCCTAGCAGACATTTTGTATTACACAATAAAATATTCTTGAGTGGGATACCAGGTCATTGCAGGATGCAAACACTCTCATACAGGGACACACCTGTGGACTCATTAAAGTGCCTAGCATGAGCCATAAGACTAGTGCTAAGAAGACCCTTCTGCCATGACATTCCTATTTGCAATTCATGCTAGCCACAGTGAGGTAAGACGTTATTATAGGCTAATCTGTATGTGTCAGAATTATATTTTCAATCATAACATGCAGGTCTTTGTAGTAAACTGCTGCTCATGTAGGTGGTGGCATTCCCCTACCAGCTATTCTCCCACAAACACACAAGTACACATAACATGAACACTCTCAGATGTACAAACACACATGCACACACACACACACACACACACACACACACACACACACACACACACACACACACACACACACACATATGCACACACACACACACACACACACACACACACACACACACACACACACACACACACATACATATGCACACACACATGTGCACACACACACACACACACACACACAGACACACAGACACACACACACACTCACACGCACATGCATGCACACACACACATATGCACACACACACACACACACACACACACATACACTCACACACATGAGCATGCCCCCCACACACATGCACTGCAGTCCCAGTACTTATCCCCAACCTATCTGTCATCCCCTGGTTCCCCCCACCACAGTAACAGCTGAAGTGCCATTATGGCATGTATTGATTATTCGCCTGGTGGTCTGGTGTATTCCTCCAACCTCTGATTCCTATACTGCTGCTGTTGCCATTATGGCACTTTAATCCTTGATTTATCCCTGGTGTCTAGTGGTTCACCGCACCCCTGATCCCCATTGTGATGTTGGTGTCATCATGGCACTTCAGTATACAGAATACCTGGAGGTCTAGTGAGCACACCCACTCCTTGATCTGCATACTGCTGTTGATGCAGGTATATATTTTCATATTAGAGTGATCCCATCTGGTCTAATGTTGTCCTACACCCCCCCCCATCCCCATATGGCTGTTGGTCCTGGTATAGCACTACAAGAGGAACTCTTTGTGGTCTAGTGCATCCCCCTTATCCCAGTCCCCATAACACAGTTATAGTTTGTAGTTGAACACAACCTTTTGGCTGTGTTTAATATGAGAACATGGTAGGAATGGCCACTCTCATCTACATGGCTGAACAATCTCCAGAATCACTCATCCATGCGGATGCCTTCTTGCAGCTAGCTCTGCAGACAGAGCACATGGCTAATTAGCAAGTACCCCTTCCTTAGAATGCCTCATTAGCACTCAGCACAGCTACAAACCCAGCCCTGTGCAGTACTGCATGCCTTTGTTCTACAGGATAATATAGCACTGTGTTAGGGTAGATGCTGAATCAGGAAAAAGTACCACAACATGTACACGGAAGGGTACATGCTGCAGTGCCTTAATGAATTCTGGTCACATACAGTTTAGATGAATAACATTTCATCTACTGCCATATCTTTAGGATGGTTGAGCTGTCACAGCCCTGAAAAAAAAAAAACAAAGCAAATATCACTTAAAAGGTACTCAGTCAGGAATTAAACCAATGTAATGTTCAATTTCCTGTGTGTTCCACATGTATTAATTTAAAAGAACATATTACTATAAAAACACCGAACATTATCAGTTGGAATATTATTTAGCTTAAATATTTTATTAGCTAATGGATACTGAGAAAACTGACCCTGCATCAACAATGTAGAAATATTACTCATTTTACTTAAAAAGATTTCAATAGTTTCTTAAATTTTCTCTCCACTAAATAAACCAGTTTAATTCATGGCGTAATCACATTGAGTAACCAGCCCTTTTTTTATATGATTTTAACCACGTTGCCTGTGTCTTCATTTCCCCCTCAGTCAGATATTACGCTGTCTGAGGCACGGAGGGTGGGCATCATCCAGGTCACTACAAGGGTATTTTGTTCTCTGTTTGCATCCAGTCAATGAATACATTTTTCATTTTATTGCCTAACACCATTTGTGGTGATGACATGAGCACTTGCATCACTGCAGGGGGGAGACCTACATATACACACGGATTCCCTTCAGAAGTTTGTAGTTTCAAAACTTCAAACTTCAAATGGCCAAGACCAGAAAGATCAAAGTTTTAAAACTTCAAACATTCTGAATGGAGATCACTGTACAGTGTGGAATGATATATTTACCATTTTCCTCACTGTAAAGCAACCTTGGAGGTGCAAAAATGTAAAAAAAAAAAAAAAAAAAAATTTTCGTTTTTATTCTTTTTTTATTTAGATTTCAAAACTTTGATCTTCTGGTCTCGGCCTTTTCAAGTTTGAAGTACACACACACACACACACACACACACACACACACATATATCTGTTAGGGTGGTTGAGCAGAAGGGAAGCCAGAATGAGGAAGTCAAAGCTAGATCAGCCATGTGGTATAGCATTTCAGAGCTAGTGTGTGACAGAAGAATGCCAAGGAAGATGAAAAGTAAAGTGTACAAAATAGTGGTGTGACCACTCCTACTGTATGGTACAGAAAACTGAGCAGTAAAGGCAAAGCAGATGAGGAAGCTAGAGTGATGAAGATGGGTGGTAGGATACACACTGTGGGACAGACAAAGAAATGAGGACATAAGAACAGAGCCAAAAATAGTTTCAACTGCAGAAAAGGTAAAAGAGAACAGATTATGGTAGTTCAGGATATGTGCAGAAAAGCAGAAGGCAATCTGGTAAACAAGATTTGGAATAGGCAGGAAGAAGACAACGGAGAAACAAGGGCATGCAGCAATGAGGTGGATGGATTGCATGAAAGAAGACCTGCGAAAGTCAGACATAAGTATTGAAAAAGGTAGGA
Source organism: Protopterus annectens (assembly GCF_019279795.1). NCBI lineage: Eukaryota > Metazoa > Chordata > Ceratodontiformes > Protopteridae > Protopterus > Protopterus annectens. Next base: position 1,639,734,616 of record NC_056725.1, on the reverse strand, counting down.
GAGTGGCATTGAATAGAAAGAGATGATGACAGTTGACACAACACACAACCCCATGTAGAAATTGGGAAAAAAGTGTGTGTGGGGATTGATGGTGATGATGATGAGTTGATTTGAGACAGTAAGGCCGGAGGTTGAGAGGCCTTTATGTGGTATGGCCTGTTGTCTGGCAAGTCCAGTTTGATTTGCAGGGAAGAAGTTCAGCTCTGAGGGTGGGGAAAGGGGATTGCGGATAGATTCTATATTTCAGGATTAAGGATGGAGAAAGGTGGGTTGCTGCAGTGTAGCCTAGCTTGTGAGGATTGGAGTTGGGAGATTGTTTGGGAGAAGCATCTGAAGATGCTGTGTGTGTGTTTGCCATAAAGTTTGGTAGCTAGTGGCAGGAATGAGTTAGGTTGGAGAAGTTTAAAGATGAGAGAGCCTAGTAGCACATCAACTCTGTGCTGTACTGGAAGCCATTTGCCTTTTTTGAAGGTGTTGCAGTGGGTCTCATAAGAGATCAAGTTAGTAATGAAGTGATAAATGTTTTCCATACTCTGCTGTGGCTATTATGAGTGGTGGTCCATATACAAGTTGGGCCAGAAGGATTTCTTTGTCTATAGCTGTCCTGGCTGGTTTGTATAGGTATGGTGAGATTTTCCTAGCCCACAAAGAGAAGTGAGTTAACTTTTTCCCCTCAGTTTTCTGTATGAATATTGAATGTCAGTCATTGTTCTAGCCACAATATAATGTATTTGAAAAAGTTATTTTTTTCTTATTGGTGTGCACAAAGGGTAGTGAAACTGAGTTAGTGAATATGTTGATTTTTTAAGTTCAGTTTGTGGATAATGAGACAGAAATTGAGGGAGTTAAAGTAAATTATCCCTCTGTTCTACCACTGCAGGCAAGTAATCAAGCCTTTTAATATATTCCCTTTCCTAAGTGAAACTAAAGGGCATCAACTCATATGAGTAGTGGCAGGGTGTGTGCAGTCAATGTCAAACTGTATACACTGTACGTGGCAGTCATAGTCATTTAACTGAGGCATATCAAGATTTTGTGCACACTCTGACAATGCACAGCTTCAGTGCGATTCACAGAGGCATGATGCTCTTAGGCAAAGTCAGCTTAGTCAATGTAAGAATAACTGATGCAAGTGAGACTGTAATGAGATATTAATGAGGAATGCCTTAAATTTGTGTGATAAACATATGACAGTGAGATTGCTTCCTATCTGTTTATGATTCATAGTCAATATTTGATGCACCTTATAAAAGGTGAAGTCACGCCTTTTCCCTTTGCTTTGCAATTGGTGAAGATGCATGCTGTGACTGCCAGCTTGGCTATTTCTCATTATGAGCTGCCTTATAAAAGGCAAAGCCATTCCTTTTCTATTTACTTTGCATCTGGTGAAAATGTTTTGTGGAACTGTCATCCTGGCTGTTTCTCATTATGAGATGTTTGTCTCAACAGTGACAAAACTGCAGGTGTTAAGCAACGCTCGACTGATAAGAAGGTGCATCTATAGGTAAAGATTGTCTCATTTTAAGTTTGCTCACCAAGAAATCTTTGAAGGATTTAAAGTAGGGAGGTATATGGTAAGGGCTTTAGTGACTTTTTTTTGGCCTACAGATGAGAATTAGAGAGATGTGTGATCATCCTATACTGGTGGATACCAGGGTAAATGTAGCCCTAACTACACTTGCCACAGGACTGTCTGAGAGAAATTGGGGGCATACTTGGTATTTATTAAAACTCTGCCACAAGGATACTTCAGCAGTTGCTCAAAATACTTATAATTTGTTATACGTGGATTAGTATATTTATGTGCCAGTACTGTCTCAGGACCTAACCAGAACCATGACTTCCTTCTATGAGATGCCATGTTTATCTGAGATGCTTGGTACAATAGATTGTACCCATGTTGTAACTGGGCTCATTTGGAGTACAGACGGAGTGGTATAGAACAGAAAGGGCTACTGCCAGGTAATGTGTGACACATGGGGATAAATCATCAACCTGTTGGCCAAGTATCTTTGCACTGATCATGATTCTCATGTCTGACATACAAGCACACTCTACTGTCTCTTCCTGTATGGTAATATACAGTACCTCATGGTCACCTTGTTGGTAAGTGCAACGTTTTCCAGTCATAGTTATTTCTGTAGGTACAATTTGGAAAAGTTATTGTTTAGTAGTAAACCCCCCCCCCATCTTTTGTTGTGTTCCCCCTTTTTCTTTTACAGGTGATGGAGGCTATTTAATCAAACTCTGGCTGATAACACCAGTACATGATTGTAACAGAGGTGCTGAAAACTTCTTCTATACAGCCCTGTCCCAGACACAGATTGCAAATGAGTGAGATTTAGCACACTGAAAGAACAATTTCATTATCTGGATGAGTCTGGAAGTGCCCTTCAGTAAGATTCTGTTACCGAATGCAGGATGTTTACCATGTGTTTCATTCTGCACAACATGGTCATGTGTTCGTTTTGGTGCACAACTGCCCCATGATGGCAGTGCAGCTCCTGCTATTGATCCTTCCACCAATGATGACACTGATGGTGGCAGGCCAAAGGCATTACCATGGGACCCCATGCGGTAAGCTTGTGCATGATACACACTGATGTCTTACTCACTAGCTGAATAAGGAGAAAGTAACAGTCAGCTGGCTGTCAGGTGCCAGGATCCTACACATAATGCACGCACTCAGGTCGCTCAACAACAGGTACAAATATGACTCTGTCATTGTACATGTGGGTATGGATGACCTGAGATGTACTTCCCTGAACTACATGAAAAGAGACATGGAGGAGCTCTCGGATTATGTAGCCCAGGTGGGAATACACTATACCTGAGCAGCATCCTACCATCACCCAGAATGATACCAGGGTACAAGCAGAGAATGATTGATTTCAACAACTGGCTAAGTTTCTGGTGTCACTCTAAGGGGATCCAGTATCTGTCTCCCTGGGATGACATGATTGACAGTCCTCGATGCTTTGCCAGAGATGGCTTGCATCTCTCACCACTGGGCTTCCAGTTACTGGCCAAGGCTCTTGCCAACCCTATAGTGCCTTTTTTAGGTGATGTTCCAAAGACGAAATTACCACCATAACAGCTAAAAACAAATGCAATCTGAGGGTCATGTTGCTCATTGAAGTCTAAATCTCAGTATGCATTCACTCGAGGCACTCCTTAAAATGGAGAACATTGACATTTGTGCTGTAACAGAGACCTGGTTCAAGGCAGCAGAAAGCACCACTGCACTACCAGGCTATAACTCATTCCACACCTTTCAGCTCCAAAACATGAACCAAAACTCCAAAGGTGGTGGTGTTTCCATATTCATAAAGGATGTGCAAACCTCCAGACTGGTAGCCCAACATAACGCATCATAGATACTTCAGGTGCAGTTAACATTGGGTAAGACAGCAATTCAGGTCATAGCCTGCTATAGGTCCCCAACCATGTCCCAAGACTCACACTCTACATTCCTAAGCACCCTGGAGAATATTAGGGTCCAAGCTAACTCTCTCTTACTAGGCGACTTCAACTACCCCTCCATTAACTGGGTAAACTACTCATGTACCAATACACTTGCCCAACGTTTCCTGGAGTTCATTAATTCCAATGGCCTGGACCAGCTCATTCTTCCCCCCACTAGAGGTAGTGACATCCTTGACCTGGTAATTACTAACATGGGCGACCATTGCTTTACACCAATAGTCAGTTCCTCCCTGGTTAGATCTGACCACAAACTAATCACCTTGGAAATCCACATCCCTCCCACCCTGCCAGCAAAGGTAACCACTGTGAAAAACTTCTCCAAAGCTAACTTTGGGATCCTAAAAACAGAGGTGGCTAACTTCACGGCACCCATGAAAATGGAGAATAGTTGCATGACTGAAGACTCATACACCAATACGAACACGTACACAAATGCATGGATCTCGCCATACCCAATGGAACCAAGACACTTTCCTCCAAAAAAGGAAGCCAATCTGGTGGTCCCCTGCCCTAAACAAACTCTGCAACAGAAGGAGGAAACTGATGCGGAATAAAGTGAAGTCCCAAGACAGGAAAAACTCCCTTATCTGCCTCAACAAAAAGTTGAGATCCCTCATCAAATCCTCTAAAGCTAGGTATGAAAACAGAATTGCAGCAGATAGTAAAGACACGAACAAGGTCTTCTACAGTTATGTAAATAATCTCCATGGCAATACCCAGATTTGCTCTGAGCTACTGCACAATCATACCTCCTATACTGAGCCAACAGATATTGCCAGTATACTGGCTGACAGATTCAGTGCCAACCTTACCCCTCTCTCCCCCCAAAGGACCAATAACAATACCAGTAGATTGCCAGGCACCAAGAATTACTGCTGCACAGGTTAAAATAGCACTGTTCAAGGCCAAGAATACAGCTTCTATGGGACCTGACGATATCCCTGATTGTGCTCTACATGAACTACAGAGTGAACTGGCACCTTACCTGTGTGCTCTGTTCAATCACAGCTTCACCTCAGGCTTTGTCCCAGCCGAATGGTGCACTGCTACAGTCATCCCTCTCCACAAAGGATGAGCAACTACAGACCCTGGGAACTATCACCCCATTAGCCTAATAAGTCTGATATGCAAAGCTATGGAACGCATCATCATGGACCTAATAAACAAGGATATAGGGAATCTCCAAACTATGGATCACACACAGTTTGGTTTTGTGAAGGATAGATCATGCCTGCTCAACTTGGTCAACTTCTTTGAGTAAGTCACCAGAGCTGTGAATGAAGGCAAGGTGGTTCATACAGCCTACCTTGATCTGGCCAAGGCTTTTGATACCATTCCTCACTCAGGAATCATAGAAAAACTCACTAAGCGTGGCATCAACCCATATTTCATTAGGTGGGTTGCAAACTGGCTCACAGATAGAACCCACAGTGTAAAAGTAGCTGACTCCAAGTCAGACTGCCAATTAGTCAGGAGTGGAGTCCCACAGGGTTCAGTCCTAGGTCCTCTCCTGTTTGGTATCTACTTCTCTGAAGTCTAGGCCAACAGGAAGGGACTCTGACTGACAAAGTTTGCAGACAATTGCAAGTTGGGAGCTATTATAAACTCTCCAAGTGATGTTGACATCCTACAGAATGGCCTTACTGTGATGAGCAACTGGTGTCAGAACCATGGCATTAGGATCAATGCCAAAAAAATGTGTCATCATCCCCTTTGGGAAAAAACTAGTTCCCATGAATTAAAAAATTGATGGTAGTCCACTGAACAGAGAAGGTGTTATAATAGAGCTGGGAACACAGGTTGATAGCAACCTCTCTTTTGATCACCACATTGCCACTGTGGTCATAAAGTCCTTCTATATGGCACATCTCATTACTAAGGGTTTTGCATTCAGGAAGAAAGAGGTCATTGTCACCCTCTACTCTTCCCTCATTAGGCCAATCATTGAGTACAATGCCCCATTTGGCATGTACCTCACTAGACACCTGCAACAACTGGAGTGGCTGCAGAAGTACCTCACAAAGAGGATCCTCGGCCTTAAACACTTGTCCTATATGAACAGATTAAAAAAACTCCAACTATTCTCTGTCTCATATCGCCTACTTAGAGGCGATCTCTGCATGACTTACAAAGCCATGTCTGACCCAGCTCTGTTAGAAATGCTACATCTAAAGAAATCCCAATCCCTCCACACCACACGCTCCAGACACCTCAACCTTATTACCACAATTAACAGAACATGCTAGAGGGACAGGTTCATAACCCAGAGACTGCCCATGCTATGGAACAGACTTCCCATACATGTCAAGCAGAGCACCTCGTTGACCCTCTTCAAGAGAAATATTGATGAGTGGATGGGAAACAGTAAATCACCTCCCAGGGATAATTTAGTGGCTCTACTCGACAGAGGCACTGGGAACTAAGGTCATGTGGCATTATGCTAGGGCAATACTATGGCTAGGCTTGTAGAGGCCCCAGGCTCATTAGCCTAGTATACACATATGAACCTATACATGGCTGCACTGCAAAGAGTAAGCATCTAGTCCACCCAACCCTCTCAACCTTTTACTGTAAAAAATATGGAAAAAGTCTAAAGCTCCAAAATAGGGGCATATTTTAAATATTGCTCTAATAAACTTAGAATATTGCTAATATGCCAAGATTTGTGTTTGTATGTATTTTTGAAGTATTTGAAGCCTGAAACGTAAATGTATGTAAATTATTTAGTGGCTTAAATTTTCAGTGATTTGTCAGATTTTGCAAATAACTAAAGGACTAAAAAGATGAGGCAAAATCAGGACATTCTGCAAAAATCTGGACAGTTGAGAGGTATGATTCTAACATTATGGGCCATGATATTCTGGTAATGGTATATTTACTATAATATCACATAGATTAAACATGATGCATGCAGTCTTATCTATGGGCCATACTGTGTAGTGCATGGTCCACTGTTGCTCTATATCAGACAGTTTCATTATTGTTTATAGATTTTTTTCTACTCAGCTAATTGGTTGCTGCATGTGTTTTGTTTGCCACACCTCCACTCTGATGCATAAGTGTCTATTTTGAACTGTACAGTTAATGGTAATGATATAAGAATACATGCAATCTTACACTCATTTAATTATTATCTCCTGCCATAAACAAACTATACAACAGAAGGAAGAAACTGTTGCAGAAAAGAGGAAAATTCCAGGATGTAAAAAACTCCCTTACCAGCCTTAGTAAGAAGCTGAGATCCCTCATAAAATCCTCCAAAGCTAGTTACGAAAATAAAATTGTCAAAGATTCCAAAGACAACCACAAGGCATTCTATAGTTATGTCAAGAATCTAAATGGCAATGCTCAGATCTGCTCAGAGCTACAACAGAATAGCATTAAATATACCAATCCCAAGGATATTGCCAATATCACCCCCTAAAAGGCCCTTCTCAATACCAACAGATTTCCAAATTCCGGTAATCACGGCCACACAGGTAGAAACCGCACTCTCCAAAGCTAAGAATACAGCATCCATGGGAACAGACAGTATCCCGGGCTGTGTACTACATGAACTACAAAATGAACTGGTACCTCACCTAAGCGTCATGTTTTAATCATAGCCTCACCTCAGGCTTTGTGCCCACTTAGTGGCACACAGCTACAGTTATCCCACTCCACAAGGGTGGATCCACCTTGGATCCTCAGAACTACTGCCCCATAAGTCTGACAAGCCTGATCTGCAAGGGCATGGAATGCATTATCATGGAACTTATAAACAAAGACATTGGCATACTTCAAACACTGGACCCCACCCAGTTTGGGTTCGTGAAGGGCCACTCTTGTCTCTTGAACCTGATTGACTTCTTCAAATCAATCTCCAGAGCTGTGGATGAGGGTAATGCGGTCCACACAGCCTATCTGGACCTTGCCAAGGCCTTCAACACCATCCCCCCACTCTGGAATTATAGATAAACTTACTAAGCTTGGCATAAACCCCTATGTCACTCGATGGGTTGCCAACTGGCTTACTGACAGAACCCAGACTGTGAAAGTAGCCAACTCCAAATCCAGCTCTAGACAAGTGACAAGTGGAGTACCTCAGGGATCAGTTCTGGGACCGTTCTTGTTTGGCATATACTTCTCTGAAGTGCAGTGCAACACTAAGGGACTCTGGCTAACAAAGCTCGCAGATGACTTCAAACTGGGAGCCATTATTGAATCCCCAAATGATGTGGATATTCTACAAAAGGGCCTTACAGAAATGGATGTTTGGTGCCAGAGCCATGGGCTCAAGCTTAATGCCAAGAAATGTATAGTTATCCCCTTTGGGAAAAACCTCAGGGTTCAGTTCTGGGACCGCTCTTGTTTGGCATATACTTCTCTGAAGTACAGTACAACACTAAGGGACTCTGGCTAACAAAGTTCGCAAATTACTTCAAACTGGGAGCCATTATTGAATCCCCAAAGATGTGGATATTCTGCAAAAGGGCCTTACAGAAACAGTTGCTTGGTGCCAGAGCCATGGGCTCAAGCTTAATGCCAAGAAATGTATAGTTATCCATTTTGGGAAAAATCATGTACCCATGAATTACCACATAGGTGGCAGTACACTAAACACTGAAAGTGTGATGAGAGACTTAGGGACACAGGTTGACAGTGGTCTCACCTTCGATAACCACATCGCCACAACAGTCAGGAAATGGGCTTTTCATCCAGAAAAAAGGAGGTCATTGTCCCACTGTACTCATCCCTCATTAGACCCATAATAGAGTACAATGCCCCATTTGGTATGTACCTCACAAGACATCTGCAACAGCTGGAAAGGCCGCAGAAATACCTCGGTAAAAGAATCACAGGCCTAAAGCAGATGCCCTATGCTGACCATCTAAAAAAAAAATCCAGCTATACTCTGTGGCATATCGTCTACTCAGAGGCGATCTCTGCTTAACATACAGGGCCATGTCAAACCCTAAACTGTTGGACATGCTCCACTTAAAGAAATTCCAATCCCTCAGAGCCACACACTACAGGGATCTAAACCTTGTCATCACAATGAAAAAAACATGCTGGAGGGATAGGTTCTTGACCCAGAGACTCTCCATACTCTGGAATAGACTGCCCATACATGTCAAGCAGAGCACCTCCTTAGCACTCTTCAAAAGGATCCTGGACAATTGGATGGGAGATAGGAAATTCACCCCAAGCATCAAATCAGTCGCCCTGCTAGACAGGGGTCCAGGGAAGTAAATATTGTGGGAAGGAATATCCAGGGAATTGTTATGGCTAGGCTTGTATAGGCCCTAGGGCCGATAGTCTAGTACCAACCTATGAACCTATTATTCTCATTTATTTAGTGGAGAAGTATTGTTTGGGTATAGCAGTGATGGACAAGACTGTTCAGTATCTGTCACTTTTACAGGCTGCATTGCAAGTAATAGCATAAAGCAATGTGTATTGCAGCATATACAGGAAAAGTTTTCAGTTGAGATACTATGAATAATTAACTGTTTTCTGATAGAAAAGGTGTCCTTTATCTTCACTGTGTGTTCTGCTGTTGCTCTACAGTCTTTCAGATATAACACCAAAAATCATTAATTTGCCTCCAAAGTGACTACTGGATGAGGGCTACTGCTTTACTTTACTGACCTTTGACTTCACCCTCATTTATAAGATGTCCTATATACGTAATATCGTCCTTTGCTGTGTGCTGCTTTCTCAAGTGAGACTGTATATAACATCAGTTAGTTCTTTCATCAACAACAATCCTGTATCTCATTAGAACTAGTAAATAGTCATTATTTGTACAGTGCTGAAGGTGAAGGGTCAGCAGTGCTCATTTCACTGGCAGTATTTATCACAGTAGTAAATAAATGATCCTACTTAGCAATGCCCTGAAAGTACCCAAAGTATACTATTTGAAGTAACACTATGCAGAAACAAATCAAAAGCCCTACCAACATTTTTTTTGTTTGTTGTTTCTTCTGCATAGTATGAGCACTGTTTCACACATGTTGTAAGTACTTTTGCATCTATGCTTGAAAGTAAAGGCTGTGTGAGTTTCATCCTTGTGGTCTGCAATCTAATTATATATTTAAGGTGTTATACACAATGTCCCAAATGATAATGTGGGAAATGGTCCTAGTGATCATGAGCAAGTGCTGATATGAGGGTTTGATGCTGAGTTATTGCAGTGCCATAATCTACTGGATGCACGGGGAACTTCTAGACATGATCTGACAGTGCTGCAGGACTGGGTCCTTGACTGTGAGGTTCTGTCACATGTGGAAGGTTAATGAGGCCTGACCACCTTCTTTTTTGTATCACCTGTAGTCCTTGAAACACCCTTGAGAATTACATGGGGTGTGGCCTATTATGGCTCCATGTGTATGGATACTCCCCATTCTCATCCAGCTGTGCTTCCTATGTGAGTCTGATAAGTCTTTACTAGAGAAGGCAGACATCAATGATACATGTGCTGCCAAACTGCACATGAGGATCATCATCACATTGTCCCTAGCCTTTACCATATACACTCTGCTGTACTCTAAACATACATACCTGACTCTCTGTGGCAATGGCCTGCACTTGAACAATGTCAAAACACATCTGCTGCTAGATATCCAAGCCATTGATTGTTTCCAGAGATATCTGAGTGATATGCCTTCTCCTGGGTACTACTGACTCTGAAATGATAGCATCCTCCTGAATGCATTCTTGCTGTTATTGAGAGACAGGTTTTTTATTCTGATCTCCAGTTTTGAACTACATGGTGTCCCCCCCTACACACAAAGTTATGCCTTCATTCTGTTGATTGTGTGAGTCCATGTTACTGGTTACTGAGTTCTGTGCCTGCTGTGAGATGGGGTGGGGGTGGGGGTCCTGCCACTATACTCTGCAGCTATGGCCCACTGTTCTCAGGCTGTGTAATGAATATGAGAATTATGGCATAATTGTAACAACCCTTGTGTTCTCATTTTCAGTCTACTATGCCGGCACAGTGGAAGTGTCTGGTACTGGTGCTGAGCCTGTGAAGCAGTAAATGATGACACAATGAGACTTCAACAACAGAAATATATACAAACAGATGAACTTACCATGCAAACGTATGGACCTTTTTGCATGGCTGATGTAGTTGTGATACCTGGTGATAAAAAATATAATGGGATATATGTGCATAGCTGTCTTGTGCAGTTTATAGTAGCATGGAGTATTGCCATCATGCATACATTAACCTTCCTGACTGCAACACTGTGTTTGTTGCATTGGTCTAACAGTACTGCTGTCCACACCACCTCTGATGATTCCTGTGGTATTGTCATCATCTGCACACCTCATCAGGTGTTAATGGACAGAGTGCAGAAGTGCTTTCACCGGTTTTGCCATGGGTAATTGCATTCTGATTAGCATTTGTCCTTGCACGTCCACTAGGACATTTACTCCTTTCCTACACTGTGCTGATGTGCAATTCCTTCTCCCAGTATCAGCTACTACTTGATGTCATGCCTTCAACTCCCCTATGTCTGACCTCCTCTTTCCCAAACAGACATTTCCCATAAGCCCTGAGAGTACAGGAACAAAGTCATCTCTCCATTGGCTTGATCTCTGTTGCTATAACATGTTGTAACCAGGCAGCATTAACTGATGGCCACAATTAAATCAGACTCACACACATGACATGTACAGTGCAACAGTTTAATAGTAGAAACAGCAAAAGTATATTGAATGTTATTTTCATTGCCCCCGATAACTCACTACAACCTGTAATTATGTATGCATTGTTACCATAACCATATTAACTCATTTTATTCTGCTGCTCTACATCTTTGTAACACATATCAGTGAGACTAAAGACTGCAAAGTACCACAATACATGTACAGTGCTGTCAACAATGGCACCTTATACTTCCCCACTCTTGTCATTTGTAAGATTGGTAAAAATTAATATCTCTCATATATACTACTGGTAAATATATGCTTCTCTCCAGTAAATCATAACCCATACTAATCTAGGTGGTTCCTACTAAATTCTGACTAGCCTCACTGTTAATCATTTATTTTAAGCTATTCACCATTTATCTATAACGATAGCGAAAAATGCAGTTCAGTGCAACAAAATATGGCAGAATGAAGTGCAGCAGCAGCATGAACCGGGGCTCATTTATGAAGTTCGGATACAAATTCAGCGGAGATGAGCTAAGCTGTGTGACTTTCTTCATTTTATAAGTATGGATCTATTTCCAAAGACATAAAATGACCTCAGTTTCTCATGGACAAGATGCTCTGAAAGGGTGTGAGCACTAGAACATATGTGAGTGACCTTACAGGAGATCTCAAGCAAAGCAAGTTGTGCTATATTTTTGGGGGCATGTCCATAGTGTATTAATAATCAGCAGACTTCTAACCTATCATAGTAGTACTGAATGCACAATACCCACACAACAGTTTTCAAAGTAGTCCTCAGCTTTAGTTGAAAGGGAAGAAAAAAAAAATGAAAAAATAAGTTTATTAATGAACTGCTGTAACATCCTCACAAGATACATAACAAAGTTTCAATACATGGTAAATCTAGTATTTTAATAGTGATAAAAACATGGAAAATGTTACAGCGTTTTTAGTACATGTTTGTGCATACCAGTGCCACCCCCACCCTATGTCCAGGTGATAATACTGCAGAAACTTTTCATGTACATAACACATGAAGCAATGGAAAAGAAAAGCAAAGGTGGAAATTCATGTGACTGCTGTGGTTCATTTAGTAAACTGACCTTCACACTGCTATCACTCCCATCAGTATTACCCCTATGCATGTCTATGCTTTGGGCATGGTGATGTCACACATCAGAAGTTGTGGTTCACACTCTTTTACCCCCTGAATTAGGTGTACATACTTTAGTCTTGTTCTGGGACTTTGTAAAGGATAGCTTCTGTTAAAGCACAGGACATTCCCCAAGCTGGTCAGATAAAGAGGCCAAAGATCTTCCTCTACCTGCTCCAGAACTCATACCAGCAAAAGTTGGATCTGGCAACTGCCAGCACAGAATGAGGAAAGTGCACATATGGCAGGAGTTGGAGGAGCACATGTCCTTCCTGACAGAGTTCCCTAATTCTGGAAACAGTCCAAGCAAAGGTGCAATGAAATGCAAATTTGGAAGAGAGACCACCTGGCCAGGTGAGTTTCAGATGTCCAAGAAAGAAAGCCAGAGATCTACAGTAAGTACTTTTTATTTTTTATAATGTCTGCAAGGATACTAAATATGTATATATGTATATTGGTATAATTTTTAAAAGTTAAGGCATGTATATGTATATATATATATATATATATATATATATATATATATATATATATATATATATATATATATTTATATGTGTGTGTGTGTGTGTGTATATATGGGTCTACTACTAAGGCCCGAAAACGCTATATACCGACAAGTATTTAACCTACGTGAAATTACCGACCTGTCAAACCACCGAAACATTATATTGCCGACTATCGGTAGACCGACCAAAATAATTATCAATGATTGAAAAGAAGTTATGTACTATAATATCAATATCAGGATTGTGTATCCTATTGCGAAGCATTACGCATTCATCATGGCGGACACGTTACACGATTTTCCCGGAATCCTGGGAAAAACATATGCACCAGTGCTTTCACAAAGGAGTAAACCTATGTTGGAGTTGGACGGTTACCTTTATCATCTAGAAAGAAGCAGAGGGAATCGTCAGTATTGGGGATGTAAAGAAAAGAAAACACAAAGATGTAAAGGTAGAGCGGTAACCCTTTTAGTTGCAGAAGGGGAGCAACTGTTAAAATCTGTTTGCCACGACCACACCGCAGACCCTACAGAGTTACAGCGGTATAAGTTAAATAGTGATGTCAAATTAAGAGCTAAATATAGTAGAGACAACCCTTGTTCAATAGTTGACATTACTATGATGTCCACGTCATTAGACGCTGTGCAGACTATCCCTAGTAGACGGTCACTTCTGCAAACAATTGGTAGAGTACGCAGGAGAGAAAACGTTGTTAATATGGATGTTAGTGTCAATCTACACAATGTTAATGTAGACTGTTACCCTTTGAAGTCGGGTAGTTTTATTGCAAAACGTGCCTTTGACAAAACTAGCGACACCGTAGTATATGTATTTACAACCATAGCAAACCTGAGTGATATTAGTAGTGCTACCATTTGGCTGATGGATGGGACATACTTCACTAAACAGGTTGATTGCCGACAGTTATACAGTATACATGGCTTCATCAAATGTGGACACTATAGTAAAGTAGTTCCATTAGTGTACGCTGTAATGAATAGAAAATCTTTGAAGTCTTATAATATGCTATGGCACAGTGTTTTTGAATTATTAAACAGTAACGGTATGGGATGTCAGGTACAATTTGTACTTTGTGATTTCGATGTAGCGGCTATTAAGAGTATCAGACTTAATATTGACGGAGCCAAGTCTAAAGGGTGTCTATTTCATTTTGGACAGAACTTGTGGAGGAAAGTACAGTCTTTAGGGTTAACAGTATTGTACAATACTAATGCTTCCTTTCAATTGCAAGTGAAATCACTTGTATCATTAGCGTTTCTACCAGAAAGTGAAGTTAAAGATGTGTTTGAACAGCTACATTCGACATTCCCAGTAGAGGGACGTGAATTACTAAAGTATTTTAATGATTGGTATGTACATGGCAAGTTATGGAAGTTCACAACTAGAATGAGAACATCAATTAGATTCCCTCCTTTATTCCCAATATCATTTTGGAATGTTTCTGATTTGAATGATTTAAATCTGCCCCATACGCAGAATTCTGTGGAAGCTTGGCATAGAAGGTTAAAGTGTCTGATAGGAATGAAGAACGTAGATCTACATATAGTTATGCAGGCACTGGCACATGAGCAGAATAGAGTTGATGAATTGCGTGTACGCATGTCATCTGGATTTCCTCCATCTCCTAAAAAGCGTAAGCTACTAAAACGGCATGAGCAATTCCGTACTGTTTTAAATAACAGACAGCATTACGACGGAGTGGAATTTGTTCGTAGTATTGCAAGGCTTCTGAAATTATAACTTTATTTCTCTACTGTAATTTGAACTGGTGCACGTTGATTTGGAGCGTAAAGTACGATTATGCTATATACTTAAATGCTTACACTGACAGCTAAATTGTAAATGCTATTGTGCAGTTTTGGAATGAAACTTGAAGCTTCGGAAGCGTTAGATGTGAGATGAATCACAGTGTTTTGCTTTACTTTAACAGCTAAATTATAACTACTATTGTGCAAGTTTGGAATGAAACTTGAAGCTTCGGAAGCGTTAGATGTGAGATGAATCACAGTGTTTTGCTTTACTTTACAGAATTCTTTGTTATCTGCACTACTGCTATATATTTGAATAATGCTTTATGTGACTATTTTCATTTCACACAAGGATTTATATCGTGCTGATATGATATGAAATGTTGGCATTGTTTCTGCTGCATTGTTGGTCAGTTTGATGTAGGGAATTTTGATTTTCGGTGAAAGCAGCTGTCGGTACTTTCGTGTCGGTAAATTTATTGTCGGTGAATACCGTTTTCGGGCTTTAGTAGTAGACCCATATATATATATATATATATATATATATATATATATATATATATATATATATATATATATGGATCTATTATAACAGATCAAATGAGTACCTTTTCTAAAAAGCACTAGAAGCTATTCCATTGTGCATATGAAACCCACAAATCTAAAACTGTGTTATCTGTGTAAAATGTACTGACAAAAATAAATCTGACTAATTTGTATTTAGCCAGTTAACAAAATGCTGAAATTAGCCTTCATCCACACTATAAATGTTTATTAATAAATTTAAGTGGATGCGTTTAGAGGCACAATTAAATAAATTTTAAAGTATATATGGCACAGTTTTTGAATAACATTGTGTAACTTATTTTTAAGCAAATTTTATCAAAATGTACTACATTTATGCAAAATAACTTAAAATAATAAAGATGCTGCATTAACTGATTCTTTTAACATTTTTTTTCCTAGCACCTGGAAGCTCCTATGACCAGAGTAGTACCTGAAGGCTCTCCCTTGTGTGTGTCTTGTACCAATACCACCAAACCAATTTAGACATGTGTCTGAATAGCTTTAAGCTAATTGAACCAACAGGTCAAGCTCCCAGCTTGACATAGATCTTAAGAGATTTTTATTTTTCAAAATGCCGCAAAAGATACTCCTGTACAAATCGTAAAAAGTATAACAAATGAGCTCACCTAACTTCTGAAAAGATTATAAAATAAAGGAGAATCTCATTTGAAGAAGAAACAAGAGACATCATGTCATTTTTATGATTGTACAGGAGAATCTTTTGCAGCATTTTGAAAGATAAAAATCTCTTAAGATCTATATTAAGCTCAGAGTTCAACCTGCCGGTTTGATTAACTTAAAGCTATTTGGACACACTTCTAAACTGATTCTTTTAACATCATAAATATCAGACTAATTGTGGTACTAGAAGCATTATGATATAATGTTAGAATAAATGCACTCACTGAACTTGTAAAGTACAATATATATAGCAGATATTGCAGACTTATAAATACCAATTTGGTTGAATTTATTTGCACTGTTTCTGGTTCAAATGACTTACTGGTGTTAAAGGAAAAGGCATCAGTTGAATACAAACACATGCATGTTCACATATTAACTGAATTTAAAGTAGTGAAAACATCATATGAATGATCTATTCCAATAAAATGGAATGTGAGACATTGTAAGCATGTGAATTATTTGGAAAAGTATGCATGATCATGTGCCAAGATGCTAGATTTTGCAGAGTAAAACATCCCTGTACAGTAAAATTCCTGAATGCATGCATAGTTTAAGACTACACACAAAGAAAAAGAGCTCCAGCAGGTAAATGTGTAGCTAAACCTAAACAACAAGAATGGCTTCACAAACCAGGGTTCATATTCTTGATCAAATAACTTTAATAAGGAAGAGGTAAAAAGCTTTCACAAACTGCATCATCAAGTCTAGTACATCATAATGATCATCTTTCGGCTGTTCCCATTAGGGGTCGCCATAGCAGATCATCTGTTACCATTTCTTCCTGTCCTCTGCATCCTGCTGTGTCACACCAACCACCTGCATGTCCTCTCTCACTACATCCATAAATGTTATCTTAGCCCTTTTCCTGTTACCTGGTAGCTTCATCCTTAACATCTTTTTTCCAAATATACTCAGCATCCCTTCTCAGCACATGTCCAAAGCAACAAAATCCTCTCTGGCTTTGTCTCCAATCCTTCCAACCTGGGCTGACCCTCTAATATACTTATTCCTAATCCTGTCCACCCTCGTTACACCCAATGCAAATCTTAACATTTTTCACTCTGCCACATCCAGCTCTAACTCCTGCCTTTTTGTCAGTGCCACTGTCTCCAACCCATATAACATAGCTGGTCTTACTACCCTCTTGTAAACCTTCCCTTTCACTCTTACTGGTACTCGTCTGTCACAAATCACTCCTGACACTCTTCTCCACCCACTCCATCCTGCCTGTACTCTCTTCTTCACCTCTCTTCCACACTCACCATTACTCTGAACTATTGATTCCAAATTTTTAAACTCATCCACCTTCACCACCTCTACTTCTTGCATCCTCACCATTCCTCTACCCTCCCTCTCAGTCACACACATATATTCTGTCTTAGTCCTGCTGACCTTCATTCCTCTTCTCTCTAGAGCATATCCCCATCTCTCCAGGGTCTCCTCCACCTGTTCCCTACTCTCACTACAGATCACAATGTCATCTGCAAACATCATAGTCCACTGGGACTCCTGTCTGATCACGTCTGTCAACCTGTCCATCACCATTGCAAATCACGTCTAATACAAATAAATTCAAATGCTGCAATTTAAAAATGTTCAGGGTAATGTCCAAATTACATTAGATTCACATTTAAAGTGAAAATTTACACTTGTTTTGTAGTATTTCCAAAACAGATTTAAAGTGTACTGCTTCATTTAAACCAGGTATTGTATCAGCATGTAGTTCATTAATGCATTTATATTTCAAATTTTCTGTTTTAGTTACTAAATCACCTCCTCTGTATGATTGGTATACTATCTTAATGCACATAAAAGTAAAAGAGTGACCTTCACCTGCATTTTCTAAGTGTTTAAACAAGGCATTAATTTGAACCGGTCTCCTTATATCAGATATGTGATTACATATTCTGTCATTCAACCTACAGTTAGTTTTACCCACATAGAAAGCTTTACAGCCCATGCACAGAGCAAGATATGTTAGATTTTTTCTGTTAGGGATTGCAATCCCATTTATCATATAATTCTGTCTACTCACTGGGTGTATGAATTTATCGGTCATCACCCTTTTTATATATTTATCGAAAGTACAGTTAAAACAGAAAATGCACCTCTTGTAGTTAAATTGTGTTTATGATATTTCTTCTGCTCTTTATAACATAACCTTTTTTTTAAATTCACCACCCCTCTATATCCAAAATATGGTGCATCCAAATACTCTTTTAGAACTGTGTCCTTCAAACCTTATAAAATGAATCAAATTTTCTTAATGATCACCTGCATTCCATTGGAATGAGCATTATATTTATGCATAGATCTAACATGGTTATTGTGTTTTTTTCTTGGCTCTCTTCTGCTTCCCTGTTATCTGCAAATGCTGATAGCAGTCTATCATTTCTTTTTTTTAATTGATTTATACTGACTTTCAACATCTTCATTATGATATTCCTTCGATAAAAGTTGTTTCTTGAGCTCAAATAATTGTTTATTCATAATTTCATTGTTTGCATTCAACCTATCTACCCTCATCATCTGGCTCTTACAAATGGTAGTAAACATTACCATTGATGCAGACTAGCTATATCTAAAATGTGTTCATTTTACATTTTTTCTGTATGCTCTGGTAGCTAGTTTTCCATTACTTGACTTAATTAAAGTAACATCAAAGAAATGTATTTCTTTGCAGACACCAATAACTTAAATGTAAGAAAGTCTACTGTGTTAGTTAAAAATCAGTAAATAAAGTAAAATCTGTAAGGTCACCTTCCCATAATAGAAATATGTCATCTGCAAACTGTTTATAAAACAAGACCTTATCTAAAAATAAATTCATATGGGAAAATTTAAAATCATTTTCCCACTGGGGTAAAACTAAGTTGGCATAAGAGGTGACTACTGCGGTATCCATCACAGCACATTTTTTTCTGTAAATAACATAAAGCATTGTAACACCTTTTTTCTGTAAATACCATACCTCATCATATATAAAAAACATTATTGGTCAAAACTACCTCCTGTAATTCATATATCTGATTAAATTTTTGCATTACTGAATTTGTACTTAAAAATATTCTCATGCAATTTATACAAAATTCATTCAGAATCACTGTAAATAATGAATCAATGTCCATTGTTATCATAATAAAGTCCAAAGGATTTTCCTTCATTGACCATTTAGAAAGATGTTCAAAAAATCAAAGTTGTCTGTACAGAAGACCCTTCAACTTTGTTTCTAGGTATTTAGATAAAGGTTATGTCACCCATCCCTAGAGAAAACTATGGGTCTCACTGGGTGTATTTCTGGGAGATCATAAAACATAGGAATTGTCAGGTAAGGAACATAAAAATAGTTCATATGCTCTGAAGACAAGAGGCCTTCAAGGTGCGGTGAATACACTTTACTGTTAACCATATTAATGATCCTCCCAACATTTAATTTAAACAAGACCTCATATGTGTCAGCACCCTATAATAAAGAATGCATACTGGAAATATGACATTCTTTATTCATGATGATAATGCTAACCCCCAATTGCATTTTTAATCATAATATCATTATTGTATATAAGTGAATCTAGAGCCTCCCTTTCTGTAGTTGTTAGGTTATGAAACTTCTTAGTTTTATCTAAAAATAATGCCCTCATATCCAATTCAAATGCTTGCTGAAATGGATAATTCAAGGGGTGGCTGTCTTTAACAAAGGTATTGGTTTTACTATACACATTCAAATATGCATGTGGAGAAGGAGATAGTTTTAAAATGTAATAAATGAGTAAATAGCCTCAAATCTGTAAGAGATTCATCTAAATTTCCATATGAAGATGGTGCAAAATTCATACCTTATTTAGCACACCTTATTCTGTATCACTAAGCACATAGCATGATAAATTAAAAGCAATATCTTGCAAATTGTCCTTTTATAGCATCTGTTCTTGGTGCATCGCTATTAGTTGAAATTTCTTCCCTTTCTTTTTTCTTCTTGTTTTTTCAGCACCTTTTGCCGCTTTGCTTCAGTGGAAGTGGATGACTTTGTAGAACTGAAAGAAAATACATGGGGTCCAAAGCTTACATTAGATTCACATCAACTATGGGTGTCTTGTCAAGTAAGATTGATTGACTTGTATAGATACCCACTGAGGCATGTTGATATCCATTCACTGATTACTGTTGTTAGAAGAATCCTAATTCCTATTCTCCACAGGTGTAAGAAAGTGCTGCTCCTCCATCCTAGGCCAAGTAAATATAGCTCCTTTTCTAAATTATTGTATATCTCTAAGAATCTATCATTCTTTAGTAACAATTAGTCTTTATTCAGTGGTGTGCACATCCTCTAGCATGCTTTGTACATCAGTGTTGTTAACAGAAAATCAGGGATGCACTACAATTTTATTTGGATAGCTATTTATAGCATTCTATGTGGGTAAAGCTAAACATAGACTGAAGGACAGAATATGTAATCACTTGACTGATATAAGGAGACTAGTTCAAACTAATGCCTTGTTTAAACACTTAGATATTGCAGATAAAGGATATTGTTTTACTTTTATGAGCACTGAGATAGTATACCAATTGGACAGAGGAGATGATTTAGAAACGAAAACAGAACATTTGGAATATAAAAGGATTAAGGAACTACATGCTGCTACAATACCTGTTTGAAATGAAGCAGTACACTTGAAACCTGTTTTGAAATTACTACACCAGAAGTATAAATTATACTATCTCTTTAAATGTGAATGTGATGTCATTTGAACATGTTGACCCTGAATTTTTAAATTGCAGCTTTTGAATGTGTTTGCGAAAGCTTTTTATCTCTTCTTTATTAAAGTTATTTGATCAAGAATATGATCCATATTCAGCGGATCCATTCTTGCTGTTACATAGTTTGAGCATAGTAATTAAAAGTAATTGTAGTCAACAGTAGAGGGATAACAGCCTGGTATGTTCTCTGCTTTTCATAAAATTAAGAAAAAGAAAGTCTTCTTCTTCAAAGCCATAAATGCCATCCAGGCATTCATTTATGTAACAGAAAGCTGTAGGGAATGTCACATGGGAAACCAGCCAAGCAATATGGTGAGATAAAATGCCAAACACCTCCATAAAAGGCTTCAGGATACAAGGTGAAAATAAAACGTTTTAGTTCAAGTATTAAGCTCTTTCACTCCCATTCTAGAACTTTATCAGAATACAAAAATATATATATAGACACATCAGTTCCTTAAAAAGGTACAGTCTTAAAGGAACAATAACCAAATATTGCATTATGAAAGATAAACAGCCACTCAACAAAAAAAAGGTGCAAATGCATATACATATAAGTATATTAACATTAAAGGGCCAGATTCAGGAAGGCTTACACGGAGTTCAAGAGTAGTGTAAGCCTCCGTGTAAGCCTCCCGATTCAGGTACAGCCCAAACCTCAGTGTAAGAGACAGCTAACACGTCTCTTACACGGACTGGGCGTGGAAATGCTCAATACCTCATTTGCAGCTCCAAGATATGCAAATGAGGTATTTGAGCGATCCACGAAGCAGAAACCATTCCGTGTAACGGACGTGTTAGCTGCAGAAATGTACTCAGCTGACAACTGAGTACATTTCTGCAAAATCAAAAACGGAGCTATGTCAGCTCCAAATAAAGGGTGCATATGTGTCATTAAGCATGCCAATGGCCAAATATGTGGCCATTGGCATGAAAAAGTGTTGCAAAAATAAGTTATTTAACTTTTTTTTTTCACGGGATTTTTGTGTTTAACTGCAGCGCACACCCGCGCAAACGGGGTGCGCTACCTAAAACTGAAAACCGAAGTTTATAAGCCCACAATTGTGGGATTTATGTATTACATGGAATGTCAATGGAGGGACTTGCAGACTAAAAACAATATGGCCTCCGTTTAGTGGTTGTCAAGGGGGGGAAGCTCCGTGTAAGATATGTAACTAAGCATTACTAGGCAATCCTATGTAAATGAGGGTTACAATACTGAATCACACTGCCACATAGGTAATGAGCACTTTCTGAGTAGTGTAAGAGTTAGAGAAGGGGAGGAACAGAGTAAGAGGTAGGTGACATCACGGAGGGTAAGGATAGAAAGAAATGTACCAGATTGGAGGGCAATGTAAGGTAACAGATGACAGACAGACATCAGGGAGGGAGGTGTGTCCCAACAGAACACTAGGAAAGTCAAGAAATTGAGGGTATACGCTATCCCTACACTCAAAGTTTCTTGATATACGTGCATGCGCGCGTGTAAGGCAGGTTCAACATGTGGGAGCGTGTTGCAAACTGTTTACAACGGTTTGCGCGGGCGTGCACGTGTGTAAGGCAGTGTGCGCGCGTTTTAGCATGAATCAGCCTAGCTAACACCGTGTAAGGATGTGTGCGCGCGTGTAACACTGTGTAGGGATGTGTGCGCATGTTTAAGTGACTGTGAGCGTGTTTAAGCTGGTGTGCACATTGCTCCCCCTCAGGAAACAGAGAGGAAACAGGAAACAACCAAAATACAGGGAAACTGCCAGGAATACTGCTGGAGTTAATTGGTGGAAACAATTACAAGCAGGCAATTACACAGGCAGACTAGAAGCCCAGCCCAGCACTTAAAACACAACAAAGAGCAGTGAAGGCTGTTTCTCACAAGAGATACTGCCAGAAACTAAGCTATCAGAATTGAAAACTGAAAAAAAGCTGAACTCAGAGCAGAAATGCTAGGGGCTGCCATGGCTATTATAATCAGGCATAGGCGAATTGCTGAGGGTGGTGACAATGCAGATGCTGACAGACAACCCAGAGTGAGGAGAAGGAGAAGAGTATACAGGCCCAGGGTCACCTACCATGGGTTACATGAGCTGGAGATAGTAGAGCGCTATAGAGTGGACAGAGAGCTCCTGCAGCAGATTGTTGAGCTGTGCAGGCCACACCTCACACACAGAACCAACAGAGGGGAACCCATCCCAGTGGAAACCAAGGTATGTGTTGGCCTAAGAATACTAGCAACAGGTACCTTCCAGAGACCAACTGGTGATATGATGGGGATATCACAGGCATCAGCCTCCAGGGTACTGCACCAGTTCCTGGATGCCATGTCACCACATGTCAGTGATCATATATATGTCCCTAATGACCGTGAGGTTGTGGCCAGCAATATGCGCCTCTTCCAGCAAATAGCGGGATACCCTGAGGTGCTGGGTGCAATAGACTGCACGCATATGCATCAAAGCACCAGCCGGTGAGCGGGTAGAGTCTACATTAACCGCAAGGGATACCCCTCCATCAACTGCCAGGTCGTGTGTGATGCCCAGGGCATAATAATGAATGTGTGTGCTGGCTGCCCTGGGAGCTACCACGATTCCCACATCTGGCATCTGACGAGCTGTACCAATCATTTGCCAATGGGGACTTCCCACACGGACACCTAGTGGGGATGCAGGTTATGCACTTGAGCCGTGGCTGATGACACCCATCAGAAATGCACACACACCTGAACAGGAACGCCATAATGAGGCACACGCACAAACACGTAATATCATAGAGCATGTGTTTGGGCTGCTCAAGTCACGGTTCCGTGTCTGGACACATCTGGTGGAGCTTTGCAGTACACACCAACTACATGTACCCAAATGATCATGATATGTGCTATGCTACATAATATGATCCTGCGGAAACAGCTGCAGCAGGACCAGCACAGGGCTGGGCCAAACATCCCTTAAACATTACAAATGCCACCACAGGCAGGGGTGACTCGGAGGAGGAACAACCTGACCTTGTCCCAGTAGGCAGAAGGAGGCGTGCCCAGTATGCCCTGGCCTTGGCAAAGAGGCAACGATAGCACATACGCTTGGTCAGTAGGAACACTGGGACTGATACCCGCTTGACTCACTCATACAGTAACAGGGATGCCTAACATGACACAACCTGCTTCCAAATGTACAGGGAGTGTAGTATGTGTATCCGACAGAGGTGGCCCTGCAGCACCACCTGAGGCATGAATGCCATGTGTTAAGTAATGTAATATCATGTACAATATGCACACCTGAGGACCCCAACTAACATCCATATCCACGCATATGACCCTGTGGAAACAGCTGCACGTCATACAGTGATGTACATGTGCAAAAACATGGAACAAGATACAAAATGAGGGTGTCTAGCAATAAATAGCATGGATAACCACACACCCATGTTTGTACCACAACAAGAAGCAACATGGAATAGCCATGGTCAAAAAACAATGGCTAAAACCGACTACTACTATATAGCCTGCTGCAGACCACTGTCCTAATAGCAGGAACTGCCCCAGGCCTATGTCCATAGGTTCATACTAGGCTATCTGCCCTAGGGCATTAATAAGCCTAGGCCAGAGTTTTGTGGCGTCTGCCACCCCTGCAAGTTGATGGATAATATGCCCATTATTTTGTTGTGCCTCTGTCAAGCAGTGATACTGAGGTTATCCCTGGGGTATACCTGCAATCTCCCATCCATTGGTCAAGATCTCACTTGAACAAAGCCAGTGAGGTGCTCAGCCCCACATGTACCAGGATGTTGTTCCACAGCATATGGACTCTCTGGGTGATGAATCTGTCCCTCCAGCACATCCTATTAATATCTGTGTTGAGGTTTAGGTCTCCTGCCCTTGTAGTTCTGATGGATGTAGAGGTCTTGAGGTGAAGCATGTTCATAAAGTCTGGGTTGGACATAGCCTTGTATGTCAGGCACAGATCACCTCTGAGCAGTCAGTAAGTGACTGAATACAGCTGGAATTCCTTCAGTCGGGCAGCATAAGAAATATGTTTGAGACCCTTTCACCTCCTGTCGAGGAATTTGTGGGCCCATCCAATCTGAATGGGGCAGTGTATGCAATCATTGGTGTGATGAGTACAGGGGAACGATGACCTCCCTTGATCTAGATGTGAATCACTGCATGATGAGGTGGCCAATGTAGAAGGCCTTCCAAACTACCCTGGCAATGTGAGTGTCAAGCAAAGGTCACTGTCAACCTGGGTGCCCAGGTCCCTGATAACCTACGTTGTGCTTAGAGGATTGCCACCTAGATGGGAAGTAGTGGTAACCTTGTTCTTCCTGAAGGGTATGGCTATGCATTGTTTAGTGTTTAATGTAAGGCCATGGCCGTGGCACCAGTTATCTGTGTCTATGAGACCCTTCTGAAGGATGTCTGTGTCAGATGGGTTTCCAGCTATGCTTCCCAGTTTGCAGTCATCTTCAAACTTTGTCAGCCATAATCCTCCTGTGTTTGCTCGTACTTCTGAAAAGTAGATACTGAACAAATGTGGGCCCAGGACTGAGCCCTGTGGGACACCACTTGTGACAGCTCTGGAGTGTGAACTGGCACCAGCAACTTTGACCCTGTGTGTTCCGTCACTTAGCCAGTTTGCAACCCATGCTGTGATGTATGGGTTCACAATTAAGCTGGTGATGTTTTCAATGATACCTGAGTGGGGTATTGTGTCGAAAGCCTTTGCCAGGTCAAGGTAGGCTGTGTGGACTGCCTTGCCCACGCCAATGGCCTGGGTGAGTGTTTTGAAAAAGTCAACCAAGTTTAAAAGGCATGATCTGCCCTTGACAAAGCCAAACTGGATTGGATCCAATGTCTGCAAGTCCCCTATGTCTTCATTTAGAATTCCCATTATGATCCTCTCCATAGCTTAGCAGAACAGGCTTGTCAAGCTGATGGGATGGTAGTTTCTGGGGTTGGTGGAGGCACCTCCTTTGTGAAGTGGGTCCACCATTGCTGTATGCCACTCCTTGGGAACATATCCTGAGGTGAGGCTAAGATTAAACAGCTGCCCTAACTGCGGGTGTAATTACTCATTGAGTTCATGGAGCACACAACTGGGGACACCATCTGGTCCCATGGATAAAGTGTTTTCTGCCTTGGATTGAGCAGTTCCCACCCCAGCAGTGGAGATGTTTGGGGGCTACAATCCTCTGGTGTACATACCCCCAGTTGGGGAGGGGAGAAATCTGCACTGAACCTGTCAGTCAGTATGTTGCCAATGTCTGTAGGTGCAGTGATATCAACATTATTCTGAACTAAGTCTGAGCATATCTGGGAGTTTCCTCCCAGGTTTCAAACATAGGTAAAAAAGGCCTCATGATTGTCCCTGGAGTCCTGAGTGGGTTTACTCTCAAAACATGCCTCGGATGATTGTATGGGGGAACCCAGTGTTTTACTCACAATGAGCAGGGTGTCTTCCCCACGGATTACGCCTATCTTGTAGTAGCTCCTTCCTTGTGTTGTACAGCTTGTTTATGGCTAGGGTCCACCAGACTGGATGCTTGCCTGTGGTACAAAGAGTCATTATTATTTGGGATTGCCTGAACCATGCAGTCCTGGAGGTGCTGGTAGAAGGCATTTCTAAGTGATACAGTGGCTTGGGTAATGGTGTCTGCTGGCCTGGGGGCCTTGAAAGAGACCACACCAGTCCTCAGAAATGTGAAGTCGGCATTTGAGAAGGTCTTCACCGTTTCATTTCCCATCTGGGGTGTGGGTGGGATGTGGACTCCCACTGAGAATAGTCCATGATCTGATCTCACCAATGATGGGTATATGTCTGGTGTTGAACAGTGTGACCCCATGTTCGTGATGATGTGTTCTAGTATGTTGCCTCCACTTGAGGGGATTGGGACCAGTTGTTCCATGGCATTTCAGTGTATGAACTCTTGGAACCTTTGTGTTAGAGTGTTGTGGCATGATTAGTGATCCCAGTCTATATGTGGATAGTTGGAATCACCCAGTAGGATGGTGTTTTGAGATACATTTATCCCCTTCAGTGTTTGCAGGATAGCTGTGTGAGGTACCTGAGTTTGAGCGGGTGGCATGTAACATGCTACAAACTGCAGAGCAGTCTTGCCTACGGTCACTGGCACCTGGATGGTCTCTGATGCATCGTGTGTTGCCACCAACCATGAGGTGAGGGTGTCCTTGATGAATATGGACACCCACCATCCTTCTTGGTGTTGTCGGGATGCTGGTGCCGGAATGCATGATATGAGGTAACACCCGATAGTGCCGGGTGCTGTCAGAAGCTGTGAACCAGGTTTCAGGCACAGCACAGACATCAATGTGCTACATACTGAGAAGGGCATAGAGTGTGTGCAGCTTGAGGTTGAGACCTTGGGCATTGAGCAGCATTACCCTTAGTGTCTTTCCTTTACTGTGTTCTAGGGTGGTAGGTGTAGAATCTGAATCTTGCATAAAAAGGCACAATGGGGTGGCAAGAGCATCATCTGAAATCCGAAGCCCAGGGTGACAGGTGCAAGCCGTCCCTTGCAAATCACCGTGGCCTGTCCAGCATGTCATCCCAGGCAGACAGACATTGGACCCCTTAGAATGACACCATAGTCTAAGCAAAATACTACAGCTGATCATCTTGTCTCTGTTTATGTGGCATCATACTTGGTGAAGGTAGGATACTGTCAAGGTCAGGGTCATACCTGCCTGGCCTACATAATCAGAGGGATCCTCTATGTCTCTTTCCATGTAGTCCAGGGAGGTACATCTCAGGTCGTTCACACCAGCATGGATTATGACTGGGTCAGACCTGTACTTGCAGTTTAGTGACCTGAGTGCTTGCATTATGTGGTGGATTCCAGTGCCCGATAGGCAGCTTACTGTGACCTCCTCTGTACCTGATCTGGTGAGTGGGACATCAGTGTGTCTGACTATGGAGTCACCTATGACAAGTGTGTCCGGCATTGTGTTTGGCCTTAAGGGCTGTGACTGTTTGGCACACCAACTCTGTGGTCAATGTGTTGCATGTGCTGTGCCCTGTGGAGGCAGTTGTGTGAGTGTCTGCTGTGGTGGC
This sequence comes from Protopterus annectens, assembly GCF_019279795.1. NCBI lineage: Eukaryota > Metazoa > Chordata > Ceratodontiformes > Protopteridae > Protopterus > Protopterus annectens. The sequence goes on along the minus strand of NC_056725.1, from coordinate 1,639,706,985 downwards.
CACCGCCATTCTGGTAGACTTCTGATCAGAGCCTCCGAGAGTGTCTCTGTGTGTCTATGTGTATGATCTTAAGTTGTGACAGTGCCATGTGAGACTGGATTAAAGATGTGTGTGTGGTTACCTTCACCCTCTCTGGTCTTGCTAGTCCTATGTTGAGAGAGCTCAGCCTCCACTTTGGCTATATAGTTGCATCTCTCACATGTATGTGTGTTTTATGGCAGAAGGAGAGGGTTGTCAGTGTACATGAGGCAACTGTAACAGTGCCTCAATATTCCCAGGTTCACCAGCTGAGCAGGAGAGGACACTAGCAACTGATCCCTAGACATGCTAGAAGGAATAGACAAAACAATGTTGGAATACAGGGAGATATCAAGCCCCCAAGCCACATCATACTGTTTGATTGACAATAGCTACACATACACCGGTGTTTCATAGTGTCATAGTGTACTACTAGGCTATCTGCCCTAGTGCATGTATAAGCCTAGCCATAGTGATGTGGCTATTGCCACCCCTTATAGTGGTAATAAGTGTACAGAATAGATTCTGAATATTGTGCCTCTGACTTAGTAGTGACACATTATGACCCCTTACGTAATTGAATAACATGACTGTGTCTCTGTCTAGTCTGTGCCTCCGTCTCATATGCAGTTGTCCAGATGTCTCCTGAAGAGAGTCAGTGAGGGACTCTGTCAAACATGAACTGGGATACTCTGCTAGAGTGTGAGATGCCTCTGAGTTATGACTCTGTCCCTCCAGCATGTCCTATACATGTATGTGCTGAGGTTCAAATACTCAGCTCTCATGGCTCTGGTGGATTTGGATTGCTTGCAGTGGAGTATGTCCACCAAATCCTGATTGGACATGGTCTTGTATGTCAGGCATAGGTCACCTGTAAGTATGCGGTATGACACTGAACAAAGCTGGACTTCCTCTATTCTGGAAGCATATGACATGTGTTGAAGAACCCTGATCTTCATGGTAGGTACTTTTCGGGTGCAAAGGTGCAAAAGGCAGGATCTGCCCTGTACAAAGCTGAACTAGGTGGGAACAAGGGTCCGTGAGGTCAGTAATGTGTCTGTGTAAGAGCTCCATGACTCCTCCCATATCTTTGCAGACAAGGCTGGTTAAGCCTGTGTGGTGGTAGTTGCCATGGTCTGTGGAGGCATCCCCTTGTGGAGTGGGACCACTGTTGCCGTATGCCAGTGTTCAGGTACATATCCTGTAGCAAGACTAAGGTTAAATAGCAGTTGTATATATGGGTCCAGCCCCTTCTGGAGTTCACATAGCATGCAACTGGAGATACCAGCAGGTCCCATGGATGCTGTGTACTTGTCTTTGCTGAGTGTGGCTCTCACATGGACATCCAAGATGACAGTGAGGTTACATACAGCAGTGATAACTATCTTGTTTTGGGGGTGAGGGAGGGGTAAATCGCACTGAAGCTGTCCGCCGGAATGTTGCGAATATCTGTGAGGTCACTGAATATATGTTGTTGTGTACCAACTCTGAGCATATCCGAGGGTTCACAACCAGGTGTCTGACATAACTGAAGAAAGCAGTGTGGTTACCTTCATTGTCTTTGGTGATTTATGTCCCCAAGTTGACCTTGCATGTCTTTATGAGATAATGTAGCTTTCTACTAGTGCTGATCACAGCTGTCTTCCGTTTGGAGATGTAGCTCTGTCTTGCATTAGTAACCCTCATCTGTCATACAGTTTGTTTATGGCTGGGGTCCACCAGACAGGACACTTTCCCTTTGTGGAGAGGGTCCTGTTTTCAGTTGTGATTGTATGGTCCATGCTGTCTGACATCTAGCTAAGGGGAGGTCATTCTGGTTCTGCAGTTATCTTTCATCAGCATTAGAAATGACCACAACAGCCCCTGTGGGTGTACCTCATGCACACACATCCAGCACCTGTAAAGTCCACAACAGTACCTCACCAGGAGTATGACAGAGCTGGAACACATGTAATGTGTAGTCTGATTAAACAGAGTGCAGCTCCACACACTGCCATGCTGTCCACCCAGATGCAAGCTGTGCCTGATGTAGAAAGCCATGTCCAAGCTGGAATCAATGCACATGCTGCACCTTGTACAATCTGAATGGCAGGGAGCTATGCACATGAGGGACCTGAACCCCAGCACTGACATATATAGGACAGGCTGTACTGCATTATCCAAAACACAGAAGCCACCCCCACACATGAGTAAACTACCAGTACAGGTTGTCCATAGAGACACTGGTTGAGTCCCTCAACAGGAATCCTAATGAGTGGATGGGAGATGGGAGGTTTACCCTGGGTATCAATGTTATGTCACAGGTAGACAGAGGCACAGTATACTAAACAAGACATATGACATGTCGAACTACGCTTACAATGTGTTGATGGACAAACACATTCTCCGACTAGCATTAGGTCAAGATACCTCTTGAACACAGCCAGCAAGGTGCTCTGCCTCAAATGGACCAGGATTGTATTCCACAGCATAGGAGTCTCCGAGTGATAACTCCATCCCTCCAACATGTCCAACATACATCCCTGCTAAGGTGTAAGTCACCTGCACTAGTGGTTCAGGTGGATCTTCTGAGTCTGAGGTGGAGCATGCCCATTAATCTCTGTTTGGACATGGCCTCGCATGTCAGGCACATGTCACCTCTAAGCAGACGGTATGTGAGTGAATAGAGTGTGAGTGTCTTCAATCTGGCAGCATATGACAGCTGTTGGGGTTCCTTGATCCTTTAGGTGGGGACAGTCAGGGTGTCTCCAATTGCTGCAGATGTTGTGTGAGATACAGCCAGAATAGGGCATTCGACTTGATCACCGGTCTGATAAGTGAAGAGTACAGGGGAACAATGACCCACTAGATCTGGATGTGAATCCCAGCCTGATCAGGTGGGCAATGTAGAAGGTCTTCCTAGCCACTTTAGCAATGTGAGTCTCAGAAGAATGGCGACTGTTAACCTGGGTCCCCAGGTCCATGATAACCTCCTCTGTGCTTAGAGGATTGCCACCTATATGGTAGCTTGGGGTCACCTTGCTTTTCCTGAAGGGTATGTCTACACATGTTGTGCACTCTGACTTCAGGCCATGGCCCTGGCACCAGCTATCAGTTACTGTGAGTCCCTTCTGAAGGATATCTGTGTGTGATGCACTGTCCACTATGGTGCCCAGTGTGCAGTCATCTGCTAACATTGTCATCCAAAGTCCTCCCATGTTGGCCTGTACTTCTGGGAAGTACATGACAAACAATGGGGCCAAGGACTGAGCCCTGTGTGACACCACCTGTGACCAGCCTGGAGTCTAACATAGTGCCAGCAACTCTAACCCTGTGGGTCCCATCCTTAAGCCAGTTTGCAACCCATCTTGTGACATATGGGTTTACATTTCAGTTGTTAGGGTTTCCACAATACCTGAGTGGGGTATTGTGTTGAAAGTGTTTGCAAGGCCAAGGTAGGCTGTATGGACTGCCTTTCCCCAACAATGGCCTAAGTGACCAATTTGAAGATGTCAACCCAGTACAAAAGGCATGATCTGCCCCTGACCAAGCCAAAATGGGATGGGTACAATGTCTGCATGTCCCCTATATCTTTGTTTATGAGCTCAATTATGATCCTCTCCATAGATTTGCAGACTACACTTGTTAAGCTTATGGGGCAGCAATTAACAGGGTCTGTAGAGGCACTGCCTTTGTGCAGATGTGCACAACTGGACCCTAACCAGGCTGTTGTGCACACTATGGAAATGTAAAGCAGTGATAGGACTAAAGCCCAGGATACTGACCACCACAGTGAAAGTACTGAAACACTACACTAGACAGTGCTACAGTGTTAGGTCAGTATGAACGGATGTTGACAATTGTGTGCAAAGTATCCCATGCAAAACCTGCAGGCACAGTATACTCCCTGTTTTGTTCACACAAAAGCATTCGGACAGTAACTACACAACATGGCACAGAACACACAACCATAAACTTCAGGTATTTGTTGAAGGTCACACTCATCCACAAATGTGATGGGCTGCAGAGTTCAACATATGTAAAGCCCACACTGGGCATGCTCACACACTTAGATAAATGAGACATCTTTCACACAACATGCCACGGGAAGGCTGAACTGGGCATGCTCACACACTTGGTCCAAATGTTACCCCTAGCAAATGTGAAAACACACCAGAGGATGCTCATCCCCCTTTCTAGACACTGATCATGTAAGCACCCTATAAGTATATTGGAGAAAAGGATTCTCTCAGTAATCCGAATAGCACGCTGTGCTTATGTGTCTGTCTCTAGTGTCATAACATAGTTAGGTAGGGGTTTGAATCCAGCAGGTGGCAAGTGTGTGTGAAGGGGGTAAGTGTGTGTGTGTATGAAAGAAACATCCCTTTTGGCAACTGGGAAAACACACCACAGGATGATCATTCCACTTTCTAGACTCTGATGATGTCAGCACCCTATAAGTATATTGGAGAAAAGGATTCTCTCAGTATTCCGAATAGCGCTGTGCTAATGCGTCCGTCTCTAGTGTCATAACATAGTTAGGTAGGGGTTTGAATCCAGCAGGTGGCAAGTGTGTGTGAAGGGGGTAAGTGTGTGTAAGTGTGTATGAAAGAAACATCCCTTTTGGCAACTGGGAAAACACACCACAGGATGATCATTCCACTTTCTAGACTCTGATGATGTCAGCACCCTATAAGTATATCAGGGAAAGAAATCCCCAGTAATGCGAATAGCGCTGTGCTAATGCGTCCGTCTGTAGTGTCTTAACATAGCTAGGTAGGGGTTTGAATCCAGCAGGTGGCAAGTGTGTGTGAAGGGGGTAAGTGTGTATGATTGATATATCCCTTTTGGCAACTGTGAAAACACACTACAGGATGCACATACCCCTTTCTAAACGATATCACAATTATGTATGGCTTTTGATTACAGACATGCCATGTGTGTTGTGCACACACAGAATGCCCATGTGTGTGGGTTGTCCCTCACAATAATGCATGACATTGATTACACCGGTTATGGCAATGAACACATGCTGTATGTGTGTGCCAAATACACATATGTACCTGTGACTTTCAATAGTTACCATGTGTGATGCCTGCCACATGTGAATACATGGTATTTGCACAGGGTAACATTATGACCGTGGTCTTCTGTGCAGATGCTGCATGTGGGATGTGTATATACAGTGTGAGATGTAGATGCTATCAGCCTAGTAGTGAGGGATGCACACCTGGTCTGGGGCATAAAGTCTACATGTTGTTAATGTACAGGAGCTGCATGTTCTCACCTGTTGTGGGAGTGGTAAGACAGTATTCCATAGCAATGCAGTGACTGCATGCTAAGAACCATTCAGCTAGGGTGTTGTAGCTACACTTATTCATTAGCATTCATTAATTTGTCGGAATCCCTGGTGAGGGTCTGATGCCAACCAAGGTCAGGGGTCTACCAGCCTGTGTCACTTGCTCAGTGATCCCTTCCATGTTCCCTATCACGTATCCCAGTGAGCGACATCCCACATCAGTTGTGGTGGCATGGACAATGACTGAGTCATGTGTCCATGCATCTGACTGACTTGTATGTTGTTGTTACAGTTTGGCCATGTGTTTCCATCTCATACATGTGATGTACATCAATGGGTAGGGATAGGGTTGACTGTGTACATGTGGCAGCTGTGACATTACTACATGACACACATATTCCACAACTGTACCATAGAGGGGACTGGCACCTGACTTTCGCACATGCTACCGCACTATTGAGATGACATTGGTCATTGACAGCACATAGGGCCAATGGTGAAACAGACACGTAGGTCCATAGGTTCAGACAGGGATATCTGCCCAGGGCATGTATCCACCTAGCCAGAATGTGCGTGCCTTTCAACATGCATTGTGAATCTGTCTTGCTATGCCCTTTTCCAAGGTTAGTATACTGTGCCTCTTTCTCACAGTGACACATAAGTGATACCCAGGGTAACCCTACAATGTCACATCCAGTCATTAATATCGCTTTGAAGATAGTCACTGAGTCAGTCTGCCTAACCTCTATTGGGATAATAATCAGGAATGAAGGGAGCCTCTGAGTTGTGAATGTGCCCCTCCACCATGTCCTATGTATATCACTCCTGAGGTTCAAGTATTTCCAGCGTGTATCCTGGTGGGATCTGGATATTCTGAGATGCAGCATGGCCATTACGTGAGGGTATGACCTGGCCTTCTATGTCAGGCACAGATTGCCTATGAAGAGGCAGTATGTCACTGAGTAGAGCTGCTGCTACTTTAACCAGTCAGTATGTGGCATCTGTTTGAGCACTTTGATCCCCTTGTTGAGGTACATATGTGGTAGCCCCAGTTGCTGCAGGTGTCTGGTAAGGTGCATGCCGACAGGTTCATCATAGTCAATTATGGGCATGATGAGGGATGAGTAAAGGGGCACAATGTCCTCCCCTGGCCTACATGTGGATCCCATGATGATGTGGCCCATATAACATGCTTACCTAACCACTTTGTCCATGTTGTTGTCAAATGGTAGAATGCTATCAACCTGCGCACCCCAAGGTCCATAATTCCTTGGTCTGCACTTACTGGATTAACACATATGTGGTACATTGTGGTCACTTAGTGTTTGACAAAGGGGATGACTATACTCTTTCTGTCATTCACGTTGAGGCCATGGCTGTGGCACAAGTCGTGTGTTTGCAAGAGTCCCATTTGGAGGATGCGTGTGTTAGCTGTTGAGTTGATTATGGTGTTCGGTCTGCAGTCACCTGCGACTTGCTGAGCCACAGTACTTCCATGATGGCCTGTACCTATGACAAATATATAATGAACATGACAGCTCCTAGGGCTGTGCCTTGTGGGACACCACTTGTACCAGGTTGGAGGCTGACATGGCTCCAGCAATTCTACCATGTGTGTTCTGCCCTTGAGCCACTGTGCAATACCCATAGTGACATAGGGGTTATTATGTACACTGGTGAGCTTCCCTAGAATGCACAAGTGGGGTATTGTATCCAAGGCTTATGCAAGGTCCAGGTAGGCTGTGTGGACCTCCTACCCCTTGACAGTGGCCTTGGTGACTGTTTCAAACAAAGCAAACAGGTTTGATAGGCAGGATTTGCCATTGACAAAGCCAAACTGTGTATGGTGACATGTCTGTAGGTCCACAATATCTAGATATGTGAGGTTCATGATGATCCTTGCCATAGCTTTGCAGACAAAGCTAGTCAGACATATGGGGCAGTAGTGTCCAGGTTCCCTGACAGCACCACCTCCATGTTCAGGCTCCTCTCTTCCTGTTTGCCACTCTCTGGCCACCTTTCGTGTATTATTAAGGCTGGGATTGAACAGTGGTGTTATGTCTGGGTGTAGCTCTTCTTGTGGTTCATGTAGGACACAGCCTGGGACACTGTCTGGTCCCATTGATGCAGTGTTTATTGCTTTGGGAAGGGCATCTCTTACCTGAGCATCTGTGATGTCAGGGGGGGGAAGCACTGTGCTGCGAGACATATGTTCCCTTTGGTGTGGTGGGGAGAGAAGGCAGCATTGAACCTGTCCACTAGGATGATGGCAATGTCTGTGTGTTTTATATTTTGTGTGACATATTGTATTACCTCTGAGCATATCTGGGTAGTACCACTCAGGTTACTAACATAACTACAGGCAGCCTTGTGATTATCCTCAGTGGCTTGTGGAATCCTCTCTCAAAGATGGCCTTAGACAATCATATGGGTGCCTGTAGTTGTCATCCAATACTCATCAGTGGTGCCTTCACATTTTGGGAGGTTGTTGTATCATGTAGTGGCGCCATCCTTCTATTGTATAGTGTGTTTATGGCTGGTGTCCGCGCCCAGGACATCTGCCTTTGGAGAATTGGGTCATGCTTTCATATGTGGCTTCATGATCCATGCATTCCTGAATGTGTCCACAGAATGACTCTATACAGGTATCTGCAGTCTGGTCCATATTTTCAACAGGCCTTGGGCCTTTGAAGGTTTCCACATCATTTATGAGGGGTGTGCACTTGCTTGACATGAGCTGTTGACAGACGTGCCGCCTCCAGACAGAGCAAGGGAGGGTCACAGTCAGCTACCTGTTGGGATGCACCTCCCTGGACCACATGGAAAGAGACACAGAGGAGCTCTTACAGCACCCTCTCAAACTCAGGTCTCCCACACAGCCTTCATGCTGACACAGGAGAGTTTAGATTACTCTGCAAACACCATCATACTGGGTGATGCCAGCTACCCAAACATAGACTGTGAACATTACACAAGCCACAATACCCAAGCTCTAAGGTTCCCATTGATCGGACATTCTTTGGCTATGGAACAGGTAACCAACCTTCCCACAAGAGGGGCAGATATAGTAGAGCTGATCTTTACAAACATGAGTACAAACTGCTCACCACTGGGAGTATATCCCTCATTGTTGCAATCAAACCATATACTAATCACACTGGAGTTCTGGATCCCCCACATATGCAAACCACCAACACATCGATGTGTGTGTGTGGGAAATGTCCCTATTAGCAACCGTGACAGTATGGTACAGGATGCAGATCCCCCTTTTGAAACAGTGATGATGTCAGGACTGTATAACTATATCACCTGTAGTAAGGTCCTCAAATAATTTGCATAGTGCGCTCTGCTAATGCGTCTTTCTTCAGTGTCATAATGTAGTTAGATAGGGGCTTGAATCCTGCAAAGGGAATGTATGTGTGTGAGTGTGGTTTATGTGTGTGCACTATGCTGGGAGGGTTAACTGCCTTTTGCCAACTGGGAGAACACACTACAGGGTGCACATCCCTCCTCCTACACACAGATGATGTCAGCACCCTCTAAGTACAGCATTAGTAAGGATTTCTCCAACTACTGCAAATAGCACACTCTGCTAATGTGTCTGTTTCTACTGTCATTGCACAGTTAGGTATGGGTTTGAATCTTGCAAATGGAAAGTATGTGTTTTACTGTTGGTGGGGTTAGTGTGTGTGCACAATGATGGGGTGGGATGTGGCTTTTGCCACATGGGGCTATGCACTGCAGGGTGGTCATTACCCTTAACAAGCAGTGATGTTGATAGCACCCTATACAAACAAAACTACAAAACAGAAGGTGGTGGTACTGATAACACATGTAAGGTAACACTTCTTCAAGTAATGTCCACAAAACGGAGTAGGATAATCAAACAATTCTTTTATTCTATACAGACAACATGACAACAGACAACTAACTGCCAGTACTCAGTATAGTGTTACATGCTACTGTAACACGCACATGTACCGAATATACCTAGATAGTGTTCTGAAGCCTGAATGTGGCAAGTGTGTGGATGTGGGATGTGTCTGTGTGTGCATTTCCGTATGGGAAACATGTTTGCTGTGGCAATCAGGGTACTACAGTACCTGATGCACATTACATCTTCCAACTGATGAGGTTGCCTGAACCCTGTGAGTACAGGTAGAGAAGGGGATGCCAGTAGTAAACAACATAGTGCACTTCTGAAATGTGTACCTGTCATGTATCAACAGCTACTCATGTAGGGTGATAAATAATGGGAATGGCAGGTGAGTGTGTGCATGTGTGTGGGTAGCAGGGTGTGTATAAATGCATGTGTGACAGAACAGATACATGTAGCTGAATCTACATAACAGCACAAGATGCATTGCCATAGTCAATGTTAGCATGTGATGGTGTGCAGCTGGTACACTTTGTTAAGTAGTATGGGTGCAGATAACAATTGAGGACATTCATACAGTTACTGCAGCAGGACTGCTGGGATATACACACATTTATACTGCAACAGTCAACAGTTACCAACATGTTACTACTTATACACATCTATGTAGTCACCCTGTGCATCAGCAACGTGTTTACCTTTACCTGCACCGATGTTGTAGTATGCAGGAGGTGGCACAGTGTCATCATATGCACAGGGTGTGGGTTAGGTATGCCCAAGCCGCCACTGGTAACACCAATTGACATGTGTGTGTATGTGTGTTTGTGAGGGGCAGCAGTACAGGGTGGACCGTTGTTGGTGCAGTGTGTGTGTGTATGTGTTTGCCCTAGGTGTTAGGTTTCCAGGTTTCTGCATGTGTGTAAGCACGCACACAGTCCCACATAATGGCTGCCATGTACAGGGTTTTGTGGACAGCCACAGACTGCACCTGTCAGGTCATCCAGATCAGTGTCTGTGGGCACGGACACGGTACCTGTGCCTGGCAGGGTGCTACGGGCCGTATCCGTACTAACCCAGACTGGGTACTGTCATCGGAAGCAGGGGTGTGTTGACTGGACACAGTTCCCTGTTGGGACTGTCCAGAGCCACGTGCACGTGGTCTCCTGGGGCGTCTGGATGACAGCACAGACCCAGCATTGCTGGGGCTGGTGCTGGCACTTGAGGCGCGCGAGTGGGCCCGTTGTCGCCCGCGCCACTGCCAGCTGGTGCTCTTGCTGGCATACGGCCACGCCGACGCCGCAAACGCACACCATCGCCTCTGGCTCATGGACATCTGGTTGTGGAGCAGCTGTTCTATGCCCCCACAACGCCTGTCAACGACATCTGTGAAGTTACGGATAGCATTCGCAACATCATGCATGCCGCCTGTCATGGCTATGCGACATGCTCTCAGCTCCCTCAGACCCTGTCTGGTGTACCTTTCCATACGTGCCTGTGCCTGCATGACAGTTCTAAACATAGTGGAGGTTGACATACCTCCTTGGGCACGCCGGCCAGAGGCAGTACGGCCACGGATGCCCCCACGAGAACCCATGGGCGACTGTCTGCGTGGTACCATTGGAGGCCTCTGCACATGGCTGCCTTGTGAGGATGCATGTACCACAGGTACCACATTACCCTGATCTATGCCCACTGCTGACTGTCCATCACCTAGGGACAATGGTGACAAAGGATGTAACGGCAGGATGACTGTGCGCATTGACGGGTTGAAAGCTGTGTACTGTCAATTGGCTGACCAATGGCGGACCCAGACACACCTTCCTGCACCATTACAGACATTTCATCATCATCAGTACCTGGGGCACAAGATTCAGGTTCCCTGCTGCAGGTCACCAGAGCAGCACCAGAACCTACGGGAGGAAAACATGGAACACAGATTACAGTCTCAATACATATTTGAAAGAGATGCACTTCAATACTAATGCACACATTCAGAAATGGACACATGCACTCATGGACACTAACACACATGCACACTTGGGCACAGGCACACTTGCACACATGCACACCCCACAGTAAACACACACATCAGTACCGTGTTACACTACTCAATTTACTACCTGTCAATTACAGTTATTGTGAACACAGTCACCAGCATGTCTACTACAGAGTTACACTACTCTTCCTAGTTTTATAAATTGTTTTACAGATAATTTTAAAAGACTCACCAGCATGTATGGCCTGCCTCATTGCTACATGGGAGGGACCTGGAAGTGTGAAGAGAGTAATGTCAGTGGGCACATGTGTGCCATTCATTTTGCACATGATACAGTACAGTAGTACACTAGTTCCCTTATACACATCAGCTGCACATCATGTCTGTATATATATCATGATGACAGATACATACCACATGCACACCTTATGCGTGCATGAAGTAACAGCGCACAGAACAGTCATATGTACATACCAGGAGTTAACTCTAATCTCACCCTTACCTCTCTTCAAACGTCAACTCAAACTGTACTTCCAAAACCACTGGCTTTGTTCTTCTTGGAGTCCAGGCTAACGTCCCTCTCCCTACCCTCTCTTCACCTTTAACCCCTCATTGTGCATAGAAACTAGCTTCTACCCTGTTTCTTTCACCTTGATGTCCTTCTATGCTCTGACCTACTTCTCCCATCCCTCCCACCTCCTCTTGACTGTCTTCCTTCTTTTCCTCACTTCCCTTCTTGACTCCTGCCTCTTCCATATCATTGTATCTGTCATACTCCTTCTACTTCTCTACCCTTCTGAGCCCTAACTATTATGTATATGGCTTTTGCCTTATTGCATAACCATTATGCTTTAGGTAGGATTGCTTTGAAACCAACGGTACATTGTGTATGACTCTAAACTGTTTGACTTCCTTACATGTATGTTGATTTAATTAACAGGCTGGTGTACAATTCTATTATGTTGGCTGTCTGTAATGACAACTTGTCTGTCTGCCTTTATTACGCTATGTGTGGAGCTTTTCTCCACAGGCCTCTACTGAAAATGAACTTATATCCAGCTAGACTATCTGGGTCAACAAATGTAAAAGTAATAACAATAAATGAATATGGCATCTTACCTGCACGCTCGCTGTCTTGCTGCTGTGTGGATCCAACCTCCATCAGGATGCATGATGGTTGCTGTTGTTCTGGGGCTGGATCCACAACACTTAGCAGTAGACCCTCCTGTCTGGTGAGGGGGGGATGTGTGGCCAACCCCCACCTGTGGCAGCCTGTTGCCTGCGGATATCTGCAGCACGCTGGCGGACATTTCTTATCAAATCACTGCAGTGATGTCTCACCTGCTCATATGTCCTATCATGCATGCCAACATCATTTATCCTGCTAACAAGGTTTTGCCACAGTGCAGACCTCTCCTGCTGATTCTGGGTGGTGCGTGAGAACAGGATGGCATAGTCACGCACCAGGCTCTGGTGGATCACGTCATCCTCTGCAGCAGAGTAGGCAGGATTCCGTTTAGGTGCCATGTCTATCTGGAAAGGTACACAAACAGGTTATCAGCATAGTATCTCAACAATACATGGTACACATTCTATACAGGTAGTGTTAACTTCTACTTATTACTGATTGGTTAAAACCTGATTACAGTGTAGCTATCATTCTATGTCATTTGTACTAAGTACTTGGCCTTCAGACCAGTTGTTTTACATTAGGGAGGTTGGTGGCAAGCACTGTGGTGGCAGGACACATATCTTTCATCCATTGAAGTTGGGAACTGCTGATTGTGGGCCCAGTGTACAAGTGTATTACTTCTGGTATGGGCAGTTGGCCTTCAGGCCAGTTATTTAACATTAACGAGGTTTGTGGTCTGCACTCATGTGTGACAATAGGCTGTACTCTGCCATTCATAGCTGGGGACATCTGGTTTCAGGTTTATAGTGCCTGCATATCTGAGCTGTATCTTACTGACATTGCTACACCTTGTTTGTTGTAGCAAACACTACATCCAGGCCTCCTGCATCTACCTTTGTTTATATGCTTGTTATCTGTTAGCTTGTTATTTCACTGGTATGCTACTTCCACATAGTACACATCTTTGCAACACATCTGTGACTCACTACTGTTATCTGCATTGCTTACTGTACGTACTTCCATGTTACACATGACAGCAAGTGACTGCTTGTCATTGTTGCATTTACTTCATTGTGACACATTGCACTTAGGTTACCTGGCATTTGCTCACTGACGCTTTTATATCAGTCAGCAGTTGTAGGTAATGTCAGTACACCCTCACTCCCCACTGGACCTTGTTTTCAATCATTAGTGATTACAGAGTTCACAATAGTATTCTAGCATGTCCAGAGGTCAGTTGTCAGTTCCCTCCTCAGTCCAGCTGGTGAGTGTGGTACTCCAGAGACAATGTTAGAACAGATGCATGTACACAGACAACCCCTCCTCCTAACAACAAATTCAAACTCATGTGAGTGATGCAACCATATACCAGACTGGAGGCTAGGCTCTGTCTACTCAATACCGCCATAACCAGTCACGTGGCAAAGGGGATCACTCACTACACTTCCAGTCTCACGTAGACCTACCACAACAGCGGACCTAACACATGATCACACATGATCATACTTGTAGGCTCAGACCACAGCTCTGCCTATGCAGCAGAGACCTCCTAAGCAGACATCCAGGCAACCACTACCACATAAACGAACATGTGCAACACATATCACACAAAGCCAATGTGCTGAACACTCACAGCCATTAACAGTTAACAACACACCTCATACACCTGTACTAGGTGCCTCTATCATCAGGCACACTCACATCACGTTCACCAGGCTTAACGAGGTGAGGGTCACGGTGTGCAGCCTGTCAGGCACTATGAACTGCCACATAACACAAACAGTCAGGTAACCCCAAGGCAGGTACAGGTATGACTCAGTCAATGTCCATGCTGCTGTGAATGGCCTGACACATTCCTCCCTGGACTACATGACATGAGACATTACAGAGCTCTCTGAGCACGTAGCCCGAGACAGTTTGACCCTGACCTTGAGTAGCATCCTACCCTCACCTAGAACAATGCCACAATATCAAGGCACGATGATCCCTTCCAACAATTGACTGACATACTGGTGTCATTCACAGGTGTGCCAATGCCTGCCATCTTGGGGTGGTATGCTTTGCTAGGGACAGCTTGCACCTGTCACCACAGTCCTATTGACATTTGGCGGAGCCTCCTGCTACACCCATAGTGCCTGTATTAGGCAAGGCTCATAAGGCAAACCCACATCCATTTGTATCACAAAGGATGAGGAAGTAAGAGTGATGCTACTCAACACTGGACGTCTAGACCCAAGGATGCACGCACCCAAAACCCTACCTAGCATTCTGGACATCGATATCTGTGCAGTAACATGAACCTGTTTCAGGTTTCACAGGAGCACACCAGTACTACCACATTATAGCTGTTACCATTCTTGTCGGCCACAACACTTGAACAAGGGAGGGGGAGTATCAGTATTCAATGCAGATTCCCACGCCTCCACATTGGTGGCACAGTACAACATAGGTGTTAGGCCATTGAGTACAGAAGACGTAGTTGGGGACCTGGGGAAGAAACATGGTAGCGGTCTGTCATTTGTCTACCACATGGCCAACGTGGATTGACAGACATGTTATATAGCCCAGCTAATCATGACTGATTCACATGTATGGCAGGGGAGGTCATTGTGCCTCTGTACTCATCCATCATCAGGCCTATAATTGCGTACAATGCACCTTTTGGGATGTACCTAACCAGACACCTACAGCAACTGGTACAGGACAACAGTACATCATCAAGGGGATGCAATGGCTCACACAGATGTCATATGCTGCCCAGGTAAAGTGAATCCAGCTGGACTCAGTGGCATACTGCCTGTTCAGAGGCAATCTGTGCATGCCATATACAGCCATGTCCTACCTAGCAGTAATGAACGTGATGCACCTCAGGCAATCAGAGTCCCATACAGCCACATGCTCAGGAGAGCTGGACCTCAGCACTGACATACATGGACATGCTGGAGGGGCATATTCCTAACCGAGAGGCTCCCTTTACTCTGTAATGAGCTCACACTACTGGTTAGGCAGAGTCCCTCATTGACTCTCTTCCATAGGAATCTGGATGAGTGGATGGAGATCATAGTTGTACCCCAGGTATCACTTCTATGTCGCTGTTAGACAGAGGCAAAGTATACTAAAGTCGGACAAGGGCATAGCAGCATAACTTGTGATTGGGTGGCAAAGACAAACACATTCTACTAGGCTTACCAATGCCCTAGGGCAAATAGCCTAGTATGAACCTATGAACTGTTCATTCTCAACTGTTCGAGCTCATTACAGAGTGAAGGGAGCCTCTCAGTTAGGAATTTGCCCCTCCAGCATGTCCATGTATGTTCTATTCAGTCGCCACCGCTTGCTCAGAGGTGACCTTTGCCCAACATACAAGGCCATGTCAAACCCAGATTTGATGAATATGCTTCACCTAAAAAAATCTAGATCCATCAGAGCCACAAGGGTGGGAGACTTAAACCTCGACACGGCTATTAATAGGACATGCTGGAGGGATAGATTCATCACCCAAAGACTCCTATGCTGTGGAACAAAATCACGGTATATGTGAGGCAGAGCACCTCGCTGGCCTTGTTCAAGAGAAATCTTGACCAATGGATGGGAGATCGCAGATATACCCCAGGGATTACCTCCGTGTCACTGCTCGACAGAGGCACAGCAAAATAATGGGTATGGTTCCCCATACTAAAGGGGTGGCGTAAGCCACAAAACGATGGGCTAGGCTTGTAAATGCCCTCGGGCAGATAGCCTAGTATGAACCTATGAACATGTGTGTACTGCTATAGTACATCTGCCATATGTTGCATGTGTGTGTGTTGTGGGAGATGCACAGGTAATGGCCAGATACTTCTGCACAGGTGACACGTCTGACACATTCTGGGTGTTCATCCATACATACTGGATGTGTGCTGCCATCCAACCCTGTGATGTGGACACACATTACTCAGCCTGGATATACATATCTGAACAACACCACAAGCACAGTACACTACCTTGCTATGTATGCATGTTATTACACAGTTATTCAGTAGTTATGACAGTGATGCTATCCATGCAGCCCACTGGGCCAGTGGAAGCCACAACACACACCGCCAGCACCTTTGCATATGCTTACCACAGACATCCCACATACTGCATGTACTGTGCACACAGTTATCTAACCCAGAACAACTGCACACCACTTATTAATCCTGTCCAGTGGACTACAGATACAGGCATATTGTATAACAATAGTAGGAGGCTACTGCAGCACAGGGCAGATTCACATGACGGGAAGGCATCTGTTGTCTGCAGTGTTAAGATGCTTCACATTCACCAAATGCACAGATATTGCCAACATTGTTGCAGACAGTTTAGGTGCAGGTACCCCCCCATTGTCCTACACACGTGTTATTAGTTATCCCAGATGACTGTAACCTCCCTATCCTCTCACATGTCCAGGTGAGAGCCACCTCATCATTGCAGAACACATATCATCACTGTTACGAAATGGTATCCCTGGATGTGTGCTACATTCACCCCTGGAGGACATAGCACCACATGACAGACTGATATTAATCCCTGGCCATACTACAGGATATGTACCTGAACAGTGCCATACATACACAGTGGTCCCACACCAATGAGGAGGAACCTCTACTGACCCTGGGAACTACTGCATCATATGCACAACTGGCCTTGTGTTCTAAGCTATGGAAGTGTTAGTTATGGCCCACATGTACAACAATATTACATATGTTTATATTTCATGACTATGTACACACAACCTATCTCATGGACATACCTATAGATAGTGAACTATGATACATTTGAGGTGTCACAGTATACACAGGATTAACCTGCTACTTTGCATTACCTGTGTTTGTGGCAGCTGTTGGTGTGTCACTGGTGCTGCTTGAAGTTTGCTGCTGCTGCTGCTGCTGGTTTTGCTGCTGGCTGTCTTTATTTCTGTTTTGTTCTCTCTCTGTCTCTCTCTCTCTTTCTCTGTCGGTTTTGTGCAATGAATGTATTGCATGAGTGTAGTGTGGGTACTCATTGCTTTTGTAGGTATCTGCATAGGTCCATGTGATGGCCTCTGCACCAATTGTAAGGCAGCATTTGCTAATTGCATGCAGCTGGGTGTGTACTGATTGCATGTCTCACTGTGATTTCAGGACACTGCTATAAAAGGGTATGTGAGATAGGCGTTGCCCTTTCAGATTGTAGGGCGTGGACCATGCTGGTATGCTGTTGACAGTGTTTTGTGAGTGTGAAGGTTAGTACATCTACCATGCTTCATGCTGTGTTGTAGATTCAGGTTGCTGCATTTATCTTGCCTGTTCCCTATAGTGAGTGTGTATGCATACTGACACCTACAACTATATGTCATATGTATTGCTATATAAATATATATATATATATATATCTGTGTACATATACATACTTTCATATATGTACATTAGTTGACATTATTGGGTACAAGCTAACAATTAGCAGGGCTGTTTCTGTTAACACTAAACTAGTATGGGAACCCAGTAATTGGGACTATAAAAGTCTGCATGACATGCTTTGGGTAGTAGACATACTATATTGCCTTTATCTTCATTCCTACTATTACGTGTTCCACTTATTTAGCACTATATTCCTGTATGAGAGTCATGGCTTAGTGGTAGGTCATACAGACTAGTGTTACAATGGTCTTGTGGTAGGGCCTACTAGTATGCTCATATTCTGCTTTTGAGTTGAGTATAGGGCTTATCAATCAAAGTGCTGGAGGCACCTTTAAGCAGTTAAAGGGCTTAGTAGGTCTCACAGGAGCCAGGCTGTGTTGCAGATTCTGGTTGCTGCATATATCTTCACTGTTTCCTGTAGTGAGTGTGTATGGCTACTGAGACCTACAACTATATTTCATATGTATTAATATATATTTATATATATGTATGTGTAGATATACATACCTTCACATATGTACATTACCTTACATTATTATGTACAAGCTAACAGGTAGCAGGGCTGTTTCTGTTCACACTGAACTAGTATGGGAATCCAGTAATTTGGCCATTAAAACTCTACCTGACATGCTTTAGATAGTACATCTCCTATATTGCCTTTATACTGATTCCTACTATTACATGTTATATTTATTTTAGCAGTGTGTTCTTGTAAAGCAGGCATGGCTTAGTGGTAGGTCATACAGACTAATATTACCAAGGTCTTGGGTTCGAGACTGACAGTGGGAATTTATTTTTCTTAGCAAACTTTCAAACTGAGTACAGGACCTGTCAATCAAAGTGCCATAAAGGCACTTTTAAGCACTTTAAACCAGGTCTGCGCTTATGCTGAGCTCACGCATGCGCACTGGCGGTGAGCTCCGCTAACACAAGCGCACACCCGTGCTAATTTCTTTTAAAGAAAAGAAAAAGGGGTACAGGAAAGTGGTGAAAAAGGGGTCACAAAGAGGGTAAGACAGTAGGGAAACAAGCGTGGGATTTGCAGGAGGGATGTAGGTAAGGCCCATAGATGCCCATGTCTTTGGCAGCAACAGCTGTGCATTTCCATGTATTTTGGTGAGACATTAGAAACCTTTCACCCCTGAGAGAGGTGTCAGGACAACATTAATAGTTGTTGTAGAGCCAATTGTAATTAACTGTTTCAATGTCAAGCAGACATGTGTGCGACATGGACAGCTATGTATGGGGCGTAATTTTTTTGTGGGTACAGAGTGCCCTTTTTTTTTTTTTCAGGTGAGAGTGGTATGTCAGGTGAAGGAAGTCGGTATAGCTGGGGAGGTAGGTTGGGTAGGTTAACAGACAAGACAGACAAGATGCATACAGGGGCAGTGTATGACACACATGGGGGGGTTACACAATTGACGGGGACGGAGGTTGGGATTTCCAAGATGCATGAGCCCACAGATGGCAACAGTGGAACTGATATCCCCACCCATAGGCAGTTGCCACTGTTCCTTCACAGCCCAGGATGGGGCTGTGCTGGGGGCTGTGTAGGCGGGGCAACGGCCGGGGCCGTTAGCTGTGCCACACGAGCCTCGAGCTGGTGTAGGGGCCCAAGAACAGTGTCTTGGATCTCCCTTCGCACCACAGACCGGACACCGTGGAGGGTGAGTGGACGAACCCCTCCGGCCACACTTGCAGAGGGGGGACGGGCCCCATCCCCTGCAGCGCTTCCACCCGAAGGTGGCACAGGGCCACTGGAGGGGGGTCAGGCCTGGGCACTAGTGCCTGGTGCAGTCACCAGCTGAGGTGGGAGAGGTGGGTCCGCTGGGACCTGCCTTCCCAAGCGTTCTAGGTTTGTGAGTAGTTATGTTAGTTTGGGTTAGTGGCATTGTATTCCATTCAGATTAGTTGTAACAGCATGCATTGGTATTCCCATCAAACAAACACCCAGATATTAACACCATTGAACAAGGGGCATATCAATATCACATGCATTATTTGAACAGAAATACACAGTCAAACAACATGCAGGGTTGATTAATGGCAACAGGCCATCAGATTTGCAGGTATGAACAGGGCACATGCACGAACAGACATGCATATATTTTTGAAACGGACAAATGTCCATGATTAATGAAATGTTCACATACCATTATTTAGTGGGTGTTGTTATATGGAATTATAGGGTTGGGCGGAGATAGAAAGTGATGGCACATTCATATGTTACACATTGATTTACATTTATAATAGGTACACAATTAAGTTGAGGCTGATGTTTCAAAATAAATTTTATTTGACTGTCAAGCTACACCTGTTACAAATACATCACTATCCTACTTATTTTGAATTTGATCAGATACATCATCCTGCTACACTTTGATGACAGGACAGGGGACAACTATGGCTGTTTAGTCTGTCAGATAATCATTCATTCTATCTGCAAATTGTTTACTGTGATCACCATATACAGCATTTGGCTAGACATTCCAGATTCTGACACACTGAAATCAGTTTGGTATATTAAGTTGTACTTCCCACATGCATTTAGTTCTGTAGAAACACACTGGGGCTAATATATTCCGGGGTTATTACTACTTTATTTATTCATACATGACCCTTTCTGTCAGTCTCACACTTCCTGCAAATTCACAGTTCAGGTTGCTACTTCTAGGCATTGTTCACATGTTAGACTAGTGGTGATTCAAACACTTTCCAACAGCCTCACTTCTGTCATGATTCAGCATTTCAACAGGGGATATATCTCACATGTGACTACCTCAGATTCTGAAGCTGTACTCTTGAGACTACTGTAGGTTACACTATATTTAATTAATGGTGGGACATCTGTATTACAGCACTGTTTAATTCTATCAATTATATTTCCAGTTACACTTGCATACTGATGAACTTGTTGCAGCCATACCTGCAGACTCTCAAATCTTGCTTGCACATTATATTACTTTTAATCAATACACTGCAGTGTTCTGATACATGCTACAGTATAATATTTATTTACAAGTACTGGGTGGGGTTACTAACCTGCATGGTGGCACATCCGCACCAGCCTACGGGCATGCATCTCGCGATTCATAGAGCGGACACCTGCAGCTGTAATACAAAAGAAGTAATATTGGACTACACATCTCCATGGTATCAGCTAGTTGAAATCCTTACATACATAAGTAAAATGTAACTTACTCAGTAGTGGGGCGTTGGGCATATCCCGGGCCTCCTGGATCCATTCGGACAACTGGTTTTGCTTGCGTCGTTTCAAGTCCGCATGGTGGTGACGGACCTGCTCACCAGTGCGTGGAATGCCAGTAGCACTGGTCAGATCACGAGCCAACTGGTCCCATGCCTCTGCCCTATATGCTCCTCATGAGACCTGGCCCTGCATGAGTTGGGCCTCGTGATGATGGACAAGGAGCCAGACCATGTATCTGGACTCCTCAACGCCCCAACGCTGTGCTCGAAAGCAATGTCCCTCACCTACTCCACTCATTCTGACTGCAGCTCTGATCTACAATCGTTTCTGCTGTGTATTCCCGCCTATGGGGCTTATATATGCCGATTTTCTCGCACATTTCTCTGATTGGCCGTTTTGGAATTGTATCTACTTCACTGAAAATGCTTTATCATGCTCCATTCTGGATTTTATCCCATATATATGCTATTTCTGCATTTCTAGGTATTGCTGTCATGGCTTAGTGGTTTAGTACCTTGACTCTAGTGCATGGTATCCTGGGTTCGAATCTGGCAACTGATTTTTGATTTTCCTGACAGAAATGAGTTGAGACCTGTCAATCAAACATGCCAAAAGCACTTTTAAGCACTTAAAACCAGGTCTGCGCTCGTTTGCGCGGAGCTAACGCATGAGCACTGGCAGTTAGCTTGTGGGAGCGCCACGCAAACGGTGTGCGCTGGGATAAACCTTAATTGGCTAGTGACACACATGTTCAGCTAAGCACAGCTAGTTGCAAACAGTTTCACTCTGTTAAACCGATGCCTAGCAACAGGCACACAGTTTGCAGCTTTTTAAACACTACTCAGCTACGGGCACTCCGTCTCACAGCAGCTTAGCTATCAGTACATTTCTGACTATTTTTGTTATTGTGTTACTTCAGAATATATGCTCTGTTTCATTCCATTTTACAAAAGGGAATACATTTACATGTGTACAATACTGTCAGGGGCTTTTAGTGCTTATTTACAAAAAAAAAAAGGTTGTTGTGGGGGCTCGAACCCTGCCTGCCTACTCTTAGGCCAGCAATTCTACCGCTAAGCTATTACTTCTTGGCTTACTTTGCATATTTAGTTCTTATATCCTTTTCCACTGATTGCTAACTGTGATTGCGCTAGTAGCACACCCAGCACATGGGCACACAGTAGCAAACATTTACGGGTTTAAAAAAAAAGGTTTTAATTTAATTTTATTACATCTCTTCACTTTATACAGTGATGGTCTATCGGGGCATGTGTTGTGTAGTGTGTTTATGCACATTTCCATGGCCTCTCTCGTGGCTGTTTACTTTCAGCCATTCTAGTCTTCCGGGGGCGTGTCTGCTTGCAGGGCTTAGCCTACTGACACGCCCCCTACTCTCTTACACGGACCGTGTAAGAGTTACTAGTGTGATTCAGCATGCCTCATGCACCTCATGCATATGCATGACATGCTGACATCACACAGTTTCACTGCAGCCTCCGTGTAAGAGTTATAACTCTTACACGGAGGCTTCCTGAATCTGGCCCACAATCTTTAACCTATGATTTTTCTTTTATTAATTTATTGTTAAATATATACTTGAAGTAAAACAATATGTATGCATTTTTGTTTATGTGACTTCTTTACTAATAAAATAATGTATGAGTTCTTTGTTAATAACATAATGTAAATTTGTACCTACAAATCTACATAATTACTTCTTTAACCCCATCTTATAATAAAGTTGTTTGCATAGTTAAAATAGACTGAAGGGAAATCATATCATTTAAGCCCAATAAACTAATGGTGTTAAGTCTAAATTGCCATAAAAGTTCCTTCAGTTCCAGTCTTGATTTCCAGTCCCTCCCACAATGGGATCTCTGGGCACTTTTCCAAAATACCAAACCTAAAATTAAAATCCCTTTTTTAATTTCTCCAAATCTTTTGGGTTTCTAATGCCACGATGGGAATGGAGCCCATTCTTATGTCAAAGTACAATTAAAGTTCATGAAAACTGGTATTGTTTCACTATTTGATGTCAGTCAAAAGTGCTCATTGCAGCACCCGCAATGTGCCCAGTAATGACTCCTGCAATTTGTATGGAGTTACATGTGTTGGTAGCATACTTAAATAGGTTTGCAGGCTCTTTTTATAAGATCCATTGCTCCTACAGGTTTATATCATAACATCGAAGTAGTAAAACATTGAATGTTATAATATCAAACCCAAAACAGTGAACGCTGAAAATAGCAAGCTACAGAACATCGACTTCTTTCTAGGGAAAGAATTCAGTGGGCTGTTTCTGCTGCTTCTCTATTTTCTCCACTGTGGTGCGAAGGTTACGGGCCGGGTTAAGGTAAGTGTGCAAACGGACCGGGTTAAGGTGAGTGTGGGAATGGAATAGCTAGGGACCTTAGAGTTAGGGAGGGTAGGGTAAGGTGAGTGTGCAATAGTTAGGGACCTTAGGGTTAGGGAGCAGGTAAGGTAAGTGTGCGATAGTAGGGACCTTAGGGTTAGGCAGCAGGTAAGGTGAGTGTGCAATAGTTAGGAACCTTAGGGTTAGGGATCAGATAAGGTGAGTGTGTGATAGTTATGGACCTTAGGGTTAGAGAGTGGGTAAGGTGAGTGTGTGGTAGTTATTGATCTTAGGATTAGGGTTTCAGTTAAGGTAAATGGATAGATAGTAGTGTATGTATGGTTTAGTGTAGGGTCAGAAGTAGGATTTTAAGTGCATATGTGTAGATTACTTTTTTTGGTGTGCTTGTGTTGTGTGTGTGTTTCTCGGAGCAAATTCACTGTTCTGAGCTTTCAATTATATCACATTTCAAAATTCCAAATTCGAGCTTATGGTGTTCGATATTTTGGGATTTTGATTATACGTTAATAGGTTCATATGTAGGTACTAGGCTATTGGCTAAATTTATACAAGTCCCTCCCACAATGGGATCTCTGGGCACTTTTCCAAAATACCAAACCTAAAATTAAAATCCCTTTTTTAATTTCTCCAAATCTTTTGGGTTTCTAATGCCACGATGGGAATGGAGCCCATTCTTATGTCAAAGTACAATTAAAGTTCATGAAAACTGGTATTGTTTCACTATTTGATGTCAGTCAAAAGTGCTCATTGCAGCACCCGCAATGTGCCCAGTAATGACTCCTGCAATTTGTATGGAGTTACATGTGTTGGTAGCATACTTAAATAGGTTTGCAGGCTCTTTTTATAAGATCCATTGCTCCTACAGGTTTATATCATAACATCGAAGTAGTAAAACATTGAATGTTATAATATCAAACCCAAAACAGTGAACGCTGAAAATAGCAAAGCTACAGAACATCGACTTCTTTCCTAGGGAAAGAATTCAGTGGGCTGTTTCTGCTGCTTCTCTATTTTCTCCACTGTGGTGCGAAGGTTACGGGCCGGGTTAAGGTAAGTGTGCAAACGGACCGGGTTAAGGTGAGTGTGGGAATGGAATAGCTAGGGACCTTAGAGTTAGGGAGAGGGTAAGGTGAGTGTGCAATAGTTAGGGACCTTAGGGTTAGGGAGCAGGTAAGGTAAGTGTGCGATAGTAGGGACCTTAGGGTTAGGCAGCAGGTAAGGTGAGTGTGCAATAGTTAGGAACCTTAGGGTTAGGGATCAGATAAGGTGAGTGTGTGATAGTTATGGACCTTAGGGTTAGAGAGTGGGTAAGGTGAGTGTGTGGTAGTTATTGATCTTAGGATTAGGGTTTCAGTTAAGGTAAATGGATAGATAGTAGTGTATGTATGGTTTAGTGTAGGGTCAGAAGTAGGATTTTAAGTGCATATGTGTAGATTACTTTTTTTGGTGTGCTTGTGTTGTGTGTGTGTTTCTCGGAGCAAATTCACTGTTCTGAGCTTTCAATTATATCACATTTCAAAATTCCAAATTCGAGCTTATGGTGTTCGATATTTTGGGATTTTGATTATAGGTTAATAGGTTCATATGTAGGTACTAGGCTATTGGCGATAGGGCCTATACAAGCCTAGCCAAAAAGGTACCCTGGCTTTCACCACCCAAGAAAATTATTTTCCTGTGCCCCTGTCAAGGAGATCTACAGAAGTGATCCCCGGGGTGAATTTCCTATTACCGATCCAATCATCAAGATTTTTCTTGAAGAGTGCTAATGAGGAGCTCTGTTTGACATAGCTAGGTAGTCTGTTCTAGAGTATGGAAAGTCTCTGGGACAGGACTCTATCCCTCCAGCATGTTCTGTTTATTGTGGTGACAAGGTTTAAGTCCCTAGAGCGTGTAGCTTGGAGGGATTGGGATTTCTTTAAGTGGAGCATGTCCAACAGCTCTGGGTTTGACATAGCTTTGTATGTTAGGCAGAGATCGCCTCTGAGTAGGCAATATGCAATGGAGTAAAGCTGGAGTTTTTTGAGTTGGTCTGCGTAAGGCATCTGTTTGAGGCCAGTAATCCTCTTTGTGAGGTATTGTTTGGCCTTTCCAATTGTTGTAGATGTCTTGTGAGGTACATACCAAGGGTCATTGTACTCTATAATGGGTCTAATTAGTTATGAGTAGAGGGGAACAATGACCTCTTTTTTTCTGGATGAGAAAACTTTTGTGATGAGGTGTGCCACATAGAAGGATTTCCTGACCACTGTGGTGATGTGATTATCAAAGGAGAGACTCCTGTCCACCTGTGTCCCAAGGTCTCTTATCACACTTTCAGTGTTAAGTAGACTGCCGCCTATGTGGTAGTTCATGGCTAATGAGTTTTTACCAAAGGGGATGACAATGCACTTTTTGGCATTGAGCTTGAGACCATGGCTTTGACACCAGGCATCTGTCCCAGTGAGGCTCGTTTGTAGGATGTCCACATCATTAGGAGTTTTGATTATGGCTCCTAGTTTATAGTCATCTGCAAATTTAGTTAGCCAAAGACCTTCTGTGTTAGCCTGTACTTCAGAGAAGTAGATACCAAACAGGAGAGGACCCAGAACTGAACCCTGTGATACTCCACTTGTCACTGGTCTGAAGTCTGATTTGGAGTCTGATACTTTCACAGTGTGGGTTCTGTCAGTAAGCCAGTTGGCAACCCATCTTGTGACATAGGGATTTATACCTAGTTTAGTGAGTTTATCTATAATTCCATAGTGAGGGATGGTGTTGAACGCCTTGGCAAGATCTAGATAGGCTGTGTGAACCACCTTACCCTCATCTATGGCTTTGCTGACTGCTTCAAATAGGTCTATCAGGTTTAGGAGGCATGATCTGCCTTTTACAAACCCGAACTGTGTGGAGTCCAGAGTTTGGAGATCTCCAATGTCTTTGTTTATGAGTTCCATGATGATACGTTCCATGGCCTTGCAGACCAGGCTCATCAGGCTAATGGGACAGTAGTTCCCGGGGTCTGTTGTGGCCCACCCCTTTGTGGGGTGGGACAACCATCACGGTGTGCCATTCAATGGGCACAAAGCCTGGGGTGAGGCTATAATTGAACATGGTACTTAGGTGGGTGCCAGTTCATTCTATAGTTTGTGTAGAAGGCAGCCTGAGATGTTGTCAGGTCCCATGGATGCTGTGTTCTTGGCTTTGGAGAGTGAGGTTTTTACCTGTGCAGCCATGATTACAAGAACTTTGCATTCTTCTGGTATAAAGATGGGCCCTTTAAGGGGTGAGAGGGGGGTTAAGTTAGCACTGAACCTATCTGCCAGGATGTTGGCAATATCAGTTGGTTCTGTATATTTAGTGTCATTGTGCTGTAACTCAGAGCAGATCTGAGTGTTGCCATTGAGATTCTTGAAATAGCTATAGAATGCATTGTGGCTCTTTTTAGAATCAGTGGCAATTTTGTTTTCATAACTAGCTTTAGAGGATTTTATGAGGGATCTCAGCTTCTTACTGAGGCTGACCAGGGAGTTGTTCCAATCGTGGGATGTTACTCTTTTTTGCAACAGTTTCTTTCTTCTGTTGTAGAGTTTGTTTATGGCAGAAGAACACCAGATTGGCTTCCTTTTTTGGAGGATAGCATCTTGGTTCTGTTAAGGATAGCACGATCCATGCACTCGTGTAAGTGCTTATAAAGTGCATTTGTGTAGGATTCAGCAGTCCATCTGCATGGGTGTCATGAAGTTTGCCACTTCTGTCTTCAGAAGTGTGAAGTTGGCTTTGGAGAAATTTTTTATGGTTGTTTTCCTAATGGAGGGTGGGAGCGGGATGTGGATGTCTAGGGTGATTAGCTTGTGGTCGGATCTGACCAACGAGGAGCTGACCTCTGATGTGGAACACCGGTCACCCATTTTGGTGATGACCAGGTCTAGAATATTTTTGCCCCTGGTGGGGGTGTGGATAAGTTGATCCAAGGCATTGGAATTGATGATTTCCAGAAAACGTTGAGCAAAAGAGTTGGTACACAAGTAGTTTTTCCAGTTAATAGTGGGGCAGTTGAAATCACTCATTATTAGGGTGTTGGGTTGTACCTTAATATTTTCCAGTGTGTCAAGAATAGAGGAGTGGGAATCCTGGGGCATGGTGGGTGGTCTGTAGCAAGCTACAATCTGGATTGCAGTTTTGCCTAGAGTTAGTTGAACTTGGATAATCTTGGATGCATTATGCTGAGCAACTAGCTTGGAGGTATGGATATCCTTAATGAATATGGATACTCCTCCACCTTTAGTGTTTCGGTCCAGGTTTGGTGGCCAGAATATGTGGTATAGGTTCATAGGTTGGTACTAGGCTATCAGCCCTAGGGCCTATACAAGCCTAGCGATAACAATTCCCTGGCTATTTCTTCCCAAACTATTTACTTCACTGGACCCCTGTCTAGCAGGGTGACTGATGTGATCCCCAGGGTGAATTTCCTTTCTCCCATCCAATTGTCAAGGTTCCTTTTGAAGAGAGCCAAAGAGACACTCTGCTTGACATGTATGGGCAACCTATTCCAGAGTCTGGGGAGTCTCTGGGTCAGGAACCTATCCCTCCAGCATGTTTTGCTTATTGTGATGACAAGGTTTAGATCCCTGGAGCGTGTGGCTCTGAGAGACTGGGATTTCTTTAAGTGTAGCATTTCCAACAGCTCTGGGATTGACATGGCCTTGTATATTAAGCAGAGATCACCTCTGACTAGACGTTATGTGAAAGAGTATAGCTGGAGTTTTTTAAGGCGGTCAGCGTAGGGCATCTGCTTTTGGCCTGTGATTCCTTTAGTGAGGTATTTCTGCAGCCTTTCCAGTTGTTGCAGATTTCTTGAGAGGTACATACCAAATGGGGTGTTGTATTCTATAATGGGTCTAATGAGAGATGAGTACAGTGGGACAATGACCTCCTTTTTTCTGGAAGAAAAGCCCTTACTGATGAGGTGTGCCACATAGAAGGATTTCCTGACTGTTGTGGCAATGTAGTTATCGAAGGTGAGACCACTGTCCACCTGTGTCCCTAAGTCTCTTATCATACTTTCAGTGTTTAGTGTACTGCCACCTATATGGTAATTCATGGATACATGTATTTTCCCAAAGGGGGATAACTATACATTTCTTGGCATTGAGCTTGAGCCCATGGCTCTGGCACCAAACATCTGTTTCTGTAAGGCCCTTTTGTAGAGTATCCACATCATTTGGGGATTCAGTAATGGCTCCCAGTTTGCAGTTATCTGTGAACTTTGTTAGCCAGAGTCCCTTATTGTTGGTCTGTACTTCAGACAAGTAGATGCCAAACAAGAGCAGTCCCAGGACTGAACCCTGAGGTACTCCACTTGTCACTTGTCTGGAGCTTGATTTGGAGTCGGCTACTTTTACAGTGTGGGTTCTATCAGTAAGCCAGTTAGCAACCCACTGGGTGATGTAGGGATTAATGCCCAGCTTAGTAAGTTTATCTATGATTCCAGAGTGGGGGGTGGTGCCAAAGGCCTTGGCAAGGTCTAGATAAGCTGTGTGGACCACCTTACCCTTGTCCATGGCTCTGGAGACTGATTCAAAGAAGTCAATCAGGTTCAGGAGACAAGATCGGCCCTTCACGAACCCAAACTGGGTGGGGTCCAGTGTTTGAAGGTTGCCAATGTCTTTGTTTATAAGTTCCATGAGAGTACGCTCCATGGCCTTGCAGATAAGGCTTGTCAGACTGATGGGATGGTAGTTTCTGGGATCCAATGTGGATCCCCCTTGTGGAGCGGGATAACTGTAGCTCTGTGCCACTCAGTGGGCACGAAACCTGAGTTGAGGCTATGATTAAATATGACACTTAGGTGAGGTGCCAGTTCATATTGTAGTTCCTGTAGTACACAGACCAGGATGTCATCTGGTCCCATGGATGCTGTATTCTTAGCTTTGGAGAGTGTGTTTTTTACCTGTGTGGCCATTATTACCGGAATTTTGCAATCTTCTGGTATTGAGATGGGCCATTTAGGGGGTGAGAGGGGGGTGAGTTTGGCACTGAATCGATCTGCCAGGATATTGGCAATATCCTTGGGGTAAGTATAATTAATGCCATTCTGTTTTAGCTCAGAGCAGATCTGAGTATTGCCATTTAGATTTTTGACATAGTTATAGAATGCCTTGTGGTTGTCTATGGAATCTTTGGCAATTTTATTTTCGTAACTTGCTTTGGAGGATTTTATGAGGGATCTCAGTTTCTTACTGAGGCTGTTAAGGGAGTTTTTTGCATCCTGGGATTTTCCTCTTTTCTGCAACAGTTTCTTCCTTTTGTTGTAAAGTTTGTTTATGGCTGGGGACAACAAGATTGGCTTCCTTTTTTTGGATGAGAGCATCTTGGTTCTATTTGGGATGGCATGATTCATGCAAGAGTGGATGTGCTCGTACAGTGCCTTAGTGCAGGATTCGGCAGTTGAACTTTCAGTTCCCGTCTGCATGGGTGTCATGAAGTTTGTCACTTCTGACTTGAGTAGCATGAAGTTGGTTTTGGAGAAGTTTTTTATGTAGGTTTCCTTACTGAGGGGTGGGGGTGGGATGGGGATGCTAAGGGTGATTAGCTTATGGTCAGACCTGACTAATGAGGGGGTGACCATAGGTGTGGAGCATCAATTTCCCATGTTGGTAATGACCAGGTCTAGGATATTGGATCCCCTGGTGGGACTATGGATTAGTTGATCCAGGGTGTTGGAATTTATGAATTCCAAGAACCGTTGGGCAAAGGTTTTGGTACATGAGTAGTTTTCCCAGTTAATGGCAGGGTAGTTAAAATCACCCAGTATTAGGGTGATTGGTTCTATCTTAATATTTTCCAGTATGTTTAGAAAGGTGTAGTGAGAATCTTGGGGTATGGTGGGGGATCTGTAGCAAGTTACAATTTGGATTGCAGTCTTACCTTGTGTTAGTTACACCTGGAGAATTTCAGACGCATTGTGTTGGGCAACTGGCCTGGTGGTGTGAATGTCCTTGGTGAATATTGACACTCCTCCACCTTTAGTGCTTCAGTCCTGGTTTGGTGGCCGAAAAGTGTGGTAAGAGTTGTAGCCTGGTATTGCAGGGGTGCTCTCTGGAGCCTTGAACCAGGTCTCAGTTACTGCACAGATATCGATGTTCTCCATTTTTAGGAGTGCCTCGAGAGAGTGTATTTTGAGGTTTAGACTTCTAGCATCGAGTAGCATTACCTTCAGATTTTGCATGCTTGTGCCTGTTACGGTGGTGGTTTTGTCCTTTGAACTTTGCCTAAAAAAGGCACTATAGGTGTGGCAAGAGCCTTAGTCAGTAACCTGAATCCCAGGAGCGACAGGTGCAGACCATCTCTGGCAAAGCATCGTGGTCTGTCGATCATGTCGTCCCAGGCAGACAGATACTGGATCCCCTTTGAATGACACCAGAAGCTTAGCCAATTGTTGAAGTAAATAATTTTGTCCTTATATTGTGGTATCATTCTAGGTGAAGGCAGGATGCTACTCAGGGCTAGGGTCATATCTGCCTGGGCCACATGTTCCGAGAGCTCTTCCATGTCTCTTTTCATGTAGTCCAGGGAGGTACGTCTCAAGTCATTCACTCCAACATGGACAATAACAGAGTCATATTTGTATTTGTTGTGGAGTGTCTTGAGTGCATGCGTTATGTGGCGGATCCTGGCACCCGACAGGCAGCTGACAGTAATTTTCTCCTTGTTCAACCTGGTGAGTGGGACATCAGTGTGCTGGACTACAGAGTCACCTATGACTAAAGTGTTAGGTACATTGTCTTGCCTTCGGGCTGTTGCTGGGTGGCACACTGGTGTTGTGAACTATGTGACACTTTGGTTGTGATTGGTGTTTGTTTGCATTTCAGCTTCAGAGGTCTTTGATGCTTGGGCAGGTTACATTTAAGGGCCTCTGCATATGTGGATTTAGTGTTGCTACATGTGGGTGTTGGTGGTGTGGTTTATAAGGGCTATGTGTTGCTTGAGGTGTAGTGTGAGTGTTAACCTTCTCCTCTTGACTGTCTAGCACAATCTTGGGTGGAGAGAGCTTTGCTTCCATTTTGGCTATGTAAGTGCATCTCTCACAGGTTGTAGTGTTGGGTGGTAGGAGGAGAGGGCTGTCTGTGTACATGAGTCAATTTCTGCATTGCCCCAGTATGCCCAGATTCGCCACTTGAACAGGAGAAATTACTGGAAGCTGACCCTTGGACATGCCTGGTTTGGTGCTTTTTTTTTTTTTTT
This sequence comes from Protopterus annectens, assembly GCF_019279795.1. NCBI lineage: Eukaryota > Metazoa > Chordata > Ceratodontiformes > Protopteridae > Protopterus > Protopterus annectens. Next base: position 1,639,675,459 of record NC_056725.1, on the reverse strand, counting down.
TTTTTTTTTGTAAAGTACAGGAAGTGTTTTCCCTTACCTTAGCAAGGTACTTTGCAATTACAGGTTGTTTAGTGCCTACTATTAATTTCTCCTTATTAACAAGGAAAGCTGAGTGCTTGTATCAGTTTAAGGCTTCCTAGTGCTTTCCAGCAGGTATTAGAGAAAGTGCTAGTCACAGGGATGCTTAAAGGTAAGATGAAAAAAAAAATGCACACTGCAATGTGCACTAAAGAAGTGTGAATTATAGCCTGGTAATGCAGGGGTGCTCTATGGAGCTTTGAACCAGGTCTCTGACACTGCACAGATGTTGATGTTCTCCATTTTAAGGAGTGCCTCGAGTTAGTGAATTTTGAGGTTTAGACTTCTAACATTGAGTAGCATTACCCTCAGATTTTGCATGCTTGTACCTGTTACGGTGGTGAATTTGTCATTTGAACCTTGCCTAAAAAAGGCATTATAGGGGTGGCAAGAGCCTTTGCCAGTATCCAGAATCCCAAGGGTGACAGGTGCAGGCCATCTCTGGCAAAGCAACGTGGTCTGTCAATCATGTCATCCCAGGCAGACAGATGCTGGATTACTTTAGAATGACACCAGAAGCTTAGCCAATTGTTAAAGTCAATCATTTTGTCCTTATACTGTGGTATCATTCTGGGTGATGGCAGGATGCTACTCAGGGCTAGGGTCATACCTGCCAGGGCTATAAGATTGGAGAGCTCCTCCATGTCTCTTTTCATGTAGTCCAGGGAGGTATGTCTCAGGTCATTCACACCAACATGGACAATGACAGAGTCATATTTGTACTTGTTGTGGAGTGACCTGAGTGCATGTGTTATGTGGCAGATCCTGGCACCCGACAGGCAGCTGACAGTAACTTTCTCCTTGATTAGCCTGGTGAGTGGAACATGATTGTGCTTGACTATAGAGTCACCTATGACTAGAGTGTTGGGTACGTTATGCCTTATGGGCTGTAGTTGAGTGGCACACTGAGTATGTGGGCTATGTGTGATATAAACCCACTCCTACTACTATTGGAACTATCTGGGTATCTTTCTTCCACATTGCTCTTGTTTCTACTTGCAAATTCTGATATTTTATGACTTTGTGTCTCTCTGTACACAAGACATTGTAGTCACTGGGTGTGGTGATTTCAAAGATCAATCCTACTTTTGTCTTCTTTTCCTGGACCACTATATCTGCTTTTCTAGAATCTATCTTTTGAACTGTTGGCAATGGGTGATTCCCATGTGATGTAGACTTCATAATTTTCTATGATGCTATGTGGCTCACATTTCCAGTGTTTTTCAGCCACTTTAATACCATAATGTTTGCACAATCCCCAGTGCAACAGTCTCACCACATTATTATGTCTTTCAGTATAGTCTTTTTGCCACTAGTATATCACAACCAACAACAAGGTGTGGAACTGCTTCCAATTTTGATTTACAAAACCTACTTTTGTCTGTTTCTTCCACATGTTCAATGGACTTTGTAAACCAATGTGTATGTAGCCCACTATCTTGTGCCACAGATATTAACCTTTCATCCCTTGGTTTAAATTCACATCTCCTTAATCATTCCTGTGTTCATTCCTGATCAACATAAGGTTCTTCCAGAAGTTTCCCCTTTGCAAGTTATGTAATGTCTATATAGTGTGTTACTAGTATTATTTTTTATTTTGTACATATGTTCATAAATTCTCAGTCACAAGGCCTGTTCCATCTTTTCTATCTAGAAGCTAGGACAGCCCTTACACATAGTAAGGTATACCATACCACTAGACCTACAGTTGACCCCTCTTAACTTTACAACACTATTGATGCCACTGTTAAGCAGCACTTCATTTTCCTGAAGAACTTTGGAACATTGTTTGCAGTTACCACATTTTCTGGTACCCATACCAATTCAACTTCTCTCTGGACCCCTACTTTTGTTTTCAAAAAGACCCTTCAAATTTATGGCCATCTTAAACACAAAGGTTGGCATATTCCCAAGAGTTTCAACTAAACTAGAATGACTACAAATAATATTCCAATTCTTAGATATAATCTCTTTGACTTTCTGTCAACAATCATTGTTCTCAACTACAAGTGCTCTTTTATATTGGGATTGCTGGACAAGAAGAAGATAGTCATCCCCTTCCATAATATTTTTCTTTTGGTACAAATCAATGCCAAGTAGGCGTTTGAAAATTGAAACATAGCCATTGTAAACCTTCCTACTAATATCCCTAATAAATTTAAAGAGATCACCTCTATCAATAAACATCAAATTCACTATGTAGATCATCTTTTCTTGATGTCATACATGCTAGTGTAATGAATTGCCCCTTAATAAGACTTCTTTTATGACTAGTAGGATGGTTACTTTCAAAGTGCAGATAGGAATTATTGAATGTCGGTTTCTTAAAAATCATTCAGTTAAACCCTTTCTGCTCTAAAGTGATCTGTGTGTCTAAATAATTCATCATATTATAGTTACAAATCCATGTAAATCTTAAAAATTATTTGGTCATATTCAGGAGTTTAACATATTTTTCTGCCTTTAATTGGGTCCTCATCCAAATAAAACAATATCGTACAGGTATATAACTTACAGTATATGAAAAAAACTGGAATTAAATGCATAATTTCTCTCCTACGTCAGAATTAATACATTGGCATAAACTGGGGTGCCTATTGCACCCATCACCACCCCTTTAACTTGTTTAAAGAATTCTATTTAAAAAATGTACTTATCAAAAACAAAAGTTACCAAGTCAACCAAAAGTTGCACCTCTAATGCAATGAGAAATGGATAAGGCATATGGCTCTCATGAAAGAATTCTAAACCCTCACACTTAGGTATCATAGTGAATAGGTCACTAACAGCAACCTTTCATTCCCTAATCTAAGTCAAGATGTAAACCTACTGAGAAAGTCCCATGAATCCTTCAAAAGATGTGCCTTATTCTGAAAAAGGGGTTTTCATTTCTTATTAATAAAGGTGACAAAATGCTAGGTTTATGAGCCCCTCACTGCCACAATAGGTCTACATTTAAGGTTCTGTGTCCCTTTGTGGGTTTTCGGAATCCCAAAAAAACAATACTTTTTATCATTAAATAAACATAAATATCCTCATCTATCCTGCTTTCCAGGAACAACTCATCTACTAATAAATTAATTTTATTAAACGCAATTATAATCTCATTACAAAAACTAACAACATAAATCTGGGTATCAGATAACTTATCCAGGATATCCTGGGCATACTGTAAGGAGTCAACAATGGCTATTCTGACCCCTTTATCTGGTTTCATAATCCGAGTACATTAGTCCTGTTTAAAAGACTCTAAAATCTGCTTTCCGGGGGAGGGGGGGGGGTCAGGTTTCTGTTCTTCAAAGATTTGTACCTTGCTGACAAAGCACAATAGTCCTTGTAGCAAGCCTTTTCAAAAACTTGTAAGACAGGGTGGATCAGGAAATTGAAATGACCCTTTTTCTTAAATCTGAAGGTATTTTCCTAGAGTCCCCCATAACTTTTGTTATTATAAAAAATAGCCAAATTCAGTTTTCTAATAAATAATTTAAATTCTAGTAAGGAATCTGCTACATAAACGAAGAACTTGGGATAAATTTAACCCCCCTAGAAAACAGCTTGAAATGGTCAACTGTAATAGGGACTTGACTGTAATTGTAAATTTTAAATCCATTATAAGAGATGGTGATCCCATCACTGTCTTTCACCATCACCATCTTTGTCCCTTCCTCTTGCCCTTCCTTTCCTCCTCCTGCTCAGTTGATTGAATTCCATTGCCCTTTAAAATTCCAAACTTGGACCTGGGTTCAGGGGATGAGCAGTCCAGGGTGCCAGTCTCTCTGACTTCCTCAATTCTGTAAAATCCTTTTTGTAAGCTATATTGTATACTGGTAAAGACCCATCATTTCCCTCAGAGTCAAAAGTTTCTACCCCATTCAGGTATTCTTTGTTATTTAGGCTATGGGAATCAATTTGATTGTAAACCACATTCAAAGGGTAATCCCTGTTTTCCTTATACTGTACAATGTCCCTTTCAATCTTTTTATTTCCTTTCCATAGTAATTTTACATTTACAGTCAATCCATGGAAAAATATTGTTTAAAAACCCCTTATATTGTTCAAACAACAAATCATTCACAATAATCCTGTTAATCTCTGTCTCTTTAATAGTCTAGATTTTAATATTTTAACAGTCAATAACTACAGAATCATGTTTAATATTAAGTTAAATTGACTCAAGTCTGAGCCGATCAAACACCTCAACAAAATCTTTGTACATAGCATCATTGTAATGAAACCCATCGGTGAACCTACATAACGTTAGCCCTTTAGGTACTATATGCAGTTTGAGACATTCTGCCAAGTAGTCATTGTCCATTTGTCAGTTTTTCAATTTAAGCAATTTTTTTCTCAAATAAATTGATATAATTTTTCAATGTCCCTGGTTTTTGTTGCAAAAAGTTCATATTCCCCTTGCCTACAGCATGTGAGAGATTGTAAGTCTTGTTCACCCACATATGAAAATTAAACTCAGTCTGTACTGCTGAGTTAACCCCATCACTAGAGGAATGAAACACAGGACCTTGCATACAGTCTCATTGTCTATCGGTTACATTTTGAGAATGAAAAAAAAAAAATCAAGATGTGTAAAATTTCCAATGGATTTAAAAAAATGTTACTGCCAAGTTCCTGGCTCATCAGATGGTTAAACCGCATCTCGCCTTGTCTGGAAGGAATGCTTTGACTAAGTGGATCCTTTACACCTGCATTTGATAATGGTTACAACAGCTAGATTAGCTGAGTAAGGTTCTGTTTGACACCCTCCATGTCTGAAGCCAATTTCAGTATACTCCGCCCACTGTGATCTGCACGTCCAACAGTCAGCAAACTCCCCTGCTGCATGCTAGTATACCAAGTTCAAACTGCCAAAACCAGACCTAAGAGGAATGTGCAGCAAAATCAAGTAACCAAAACACCTGTAGAAAATGCCACATGGGAAACCAGCCAAGCAATGTGGGGATAAAATGCTAAACACCACCATAAATGACTTCAGGATACCAGTTGAAGATAAAAAGTTTTAATTCGAGTATTAAGCACTGTTGTTCCTGTTCTGAAACTTCGTCAGAATACAAAAAATATATACAACACATTTCCTTATAAAGTACAGTCCTTAAAGGTACAATAACCCGATACTTCATCAAACAACCATTCAACTAAAAATGCATAAATACATATAAATATAAGTATATTAACATTAAAAACGTTACTCTATAATATTTTATTATTATTTACTGTTAAATATATACTTAAAATATATATTTTTATGTCAGTTCTTTACTAATAAAATAATTTATGAGTTCTTTGTTAATAGCATAATTTAAATTTGTATTTAAACTTCTACCCCATTTAGGTTTGGTATTTTGGAAAAGGTTCTCAGAGACCCCAGGGGGGGATTCTCAGAATCAAAATTGGAACTGAAGGAACTTTAATGGCGATTTAGACTAAACCTCATTAATTTACAGGGCTCAAATGATATGATTTCCCTTCAGTCTATTTTAACAATGCAAGCAACTTTATTATACGAGGGGGTTAAGGAGGTAATTTTGTAGATATGAATTTAAATTACGTTATTAGCAAAGAAATCATAAATTAGAAAATGAAATAAGAAGAAGCAAAGAGGTACATTAGTTGAAATGATGATATATGGATGCAAGACTAATGACAGTGAGAATGCACCAGAAATTATGGTTTTATCCTAAATGGTGATTGTTTGTACACTAGAATGATTGCTCAGAGGAGACTTGTGACCTAGAATGAGGTTATAAATAAAGAATTAGAGAGTGCAACCAAGCACTCCAATTCCCTCCATGTTCTTTAAATTAAAAAAAAGAAAAAAGAAACAAATCAGCACCAAACCAGCTGCATTAGAAGATAAACTGGACCTGTTGAAAGAGAAGTTACGTTAATCAAGAAAAAAGACAAAGGCAAAAGAGCAATATAAATTTAATGACCATACCCAAAAAGGCAGAAGGAGTAAGTTGTATTAAATGCAGCCATGTACAATAAGCTAGAAATATAGGCTTACAAGAAAATACCATACACTATAAAAGAAAGCTTTGTACATTTTCTCATGAGCTACAGACTTTGATGAGTTAGCTAGACACCTTATTTTTTAAGTCTGCAACTTGTGTTGAAGAGGTGATTTGCAACACCCCCCCCCCCTCGCCTTGAAGCCATGTTAAAGTTTATTGATTTGGGGCATCATAAATGTTTTGTGAGCAAAAATCTTCAGTCCAAACAAGAAAGAAATAAAATCAGTCCATTGTGAAGGGCCTAAAATTTTAAATATTGTGTCTTGCTTATCTTAAATTCTTTCCACAAGAAGTTAAAAATAGTTTGCATTCACAGTGAGCAATGGAAGAAGTAGAGAGATTTGTGCCTAACTAGAAGGTTGATCCTCAGCAGACCTCCCAGTTTGATCCAGCACACTTATAGCAGCAAACAGTATCATCTCAGCTTCAGAGAAAATTACCTCCGCTCTTTCTACTATTTAAAAGGAATGTGACAAAAAAAAAAATAATGCTGATTTGTCTCCCATTTTGATTACTGGGAAAGACTTGGAAGTCCCCAACATGTTAAATACATTACCTAGATTTTGGATAGGTCACTGTAGGAGAGGCACATGTTACTGCTGTAGTATATTTTGTTTTGCTTTCTACTTTGCATATCATGCTGGCATATTTTAATAATTGTTAAGCACTTTTGGGGTTTTGTATGCCACATGACTACCAAGCATCAATCCTGGCTGCCCTATTGACTCATTCTTTCCAGGTTAAGGTGACAGCCCACTGCCACATTCATTTCCCTTGGGTATAAGAGCTAAGAACCAAAAGGTGTGAAATAATTGACAGTGAGAGTAGACTTCTTTCATTGCACACCTATGCGCCTATACCAAAACTGCAACTTGTGAAAATATATGATACTGGCAGCTGTATGCATGCTACCATATATGCAACCTTTTTTCATGATGCAACTGATAGTTTTCTCTGTGGACCAGCAATTGCACCCCATCTGAGGTCAAGCTGACATTTGTAATTTCATTCCTACAATCAGCATGCCTGCTTCTTCTACTACTTGTGTCACTAGTTAGATCATGTCATATGGAGTAAAAAAAGAGCTTTATCTCTCTTTGCCGGTCAAACTGGTAATAGATGACATGTTTTATGTGACAGTATACTTTGTTTTTTTTTTTTACTCTGTCCTTTGTTCTATATGTAGATTATATGATATGTTTATAATTAGTTTGAGAAAAAATACTTTATGAGCAGTATTTCAGTTTTGAAAAAGTATTATTAAAATATGTTAGTTTCAACATTAAACTATTTTAATTTTGCTTCAAATGCATTACTATCAAAGGTTACAGGGACAGACCCATATACTCTTTTCATTGTGAATATGTTTTTAGGTTTTGTGTTGTTACATTTCTCTTTAGTCACTACAAGTGAGCAACATATGGATAAGTATTGAGGCATAATAAAGTAAAATTAATGGATATCATACTAAATTTCAACTTTTCCTGTGACCACAGAGAGAGAATAATAAATAAGGTAAATGTATTTATATATTTTTTTTACATATGCTCACAAAGTAAGCAGCTGATTTCTATCCCTATGTTTATCTCTCAGATGAATGTGAGTAATTTAGTTGTCATTTGTATGTTTTTGGGCAGAGTTAGAGTGATGAGGCTTTGTAAAAAAAATAAGAATACATAGTGCATTCTTCATCGAATATTATCAATATCAAGGTTAGGATTGTGGGTCACTGGTGCTTTAGCTTCATTTTGAGTATGACAAAATGGTGGAGGAAGAATTGTAAAAATATACAACTGCAAAGTTCATCCTCACATAAATGTAATAAGGCTGTAAAAATAATAATAAATGAGCACTCTGTCCAGTGTGATTTGTATAAACGCAACATAAGATCCATGTGATAAGACTAAAAATAACCATTTTGGCCATTGTGTTTACTAAATCTTCTATGGTCTGAATTGCTTTAGAGACACAAGCTAAATAACATTTGTAAATATAAGGGAACATCTCACCAAGTACAGGGTTATCATTTTTAATGCAAGGTGCATCTCAAAAAGGAAAAAGCTAAAGGCACATTAAGAATATGCATACAGAACACACTGAGCAACATATTCAACTGTAGCGTCCCTGAAAATTTCCAAAAAAGGATTGTGCAGGGTTTTTGAAGTAATTGATATAGTATGCCCCAATGCTCACCACTAAAAGAGAATTATACATATGATAAAATATTATGCACACTGTAAGTATCTGGATCTATGGATGTTCATCATATTGAGCACTGTTGGGGTGGCCTTAGCTATATGGGTTATATCCTACATAGGATATAACAGCAGGCCAGCTTCAGGGCACCTGTCACATGTCAAAGTCATCAGTTAGCTTGAGGTGAGCTCACTAAAAAGGCGGGTTTGGGAGTTAAGCCCTTCAGAGCTTGACTGCCACTGAAGAGTAAACTCCCCCGAAGCTTTTGAGGATCGACAGTCAACTTGTGCTTTTCTTTTGATGGACAGATAAGCTTCTGTTGAGGAAAAACAAACTACTGTTATTTAAAAAAAAATGTTTCTTTAAGAACACTTTCCCGCTCAGGAAAGTTACTTTAAAGATAGGAGTTTGAGTTTTAATGGACTGCTGTAACACTGTATTGTACTTTTAAATGAGATCACTCTTTTTTCCTGTCAGTTTAAAAGTTGTTTAAAGTAAATGAAAACCATTTTTTGTGAAGAAAATGTTTTAAACTTACTTTTTGATGCTGGCAAAGTATTATAAAGTGCTTTTTACTGTGTTTTTATGTGAAAAAGTGACTTTTAAAGACATTTAATTTTTACCAGCTTTTGCTGCCTGTTTAAGTGGGAACGAGACACCGTTTTCATCTTGAACATGGCACAAACTGTACATTTCATGGTCAGTCCTTCTTCCAGACACAAAAAGAAAAAGAAAAAGTCAAGCAAACAGTCTTTGCTAACAAAGCAGGCTAACAAATCGCCTCAGCTGAAGATGGCTGACTCTGCTCAGACCATAGGTTGTACCTCAGACAGCTCATCTTTTACTCCAGATACCTCAGGTGTAGCACCTACAACCGTTATGGACCAGGGGCTAGTCACATCGTCTGCAGCTGCTGGGGTCCCCTCCATGTTCAAGGGAGAGCCACACTTGTTGGTTCAGAGAGATTAAGCAAGTCAGATGTCCCTCTTTTGTCAGAATGTTGTGCCATTCCCTTGGAAGTTTATCATTTTCTGAGACTATTTCCAGAATGTACCAGTGTTACCAGTAGGAGAACACTGATGTTACTCAGTCCCTCAGAAAATACTAGGAACTTTTAGAGTAGGAATGTCCAGAAACATCACCCATTCCTCCAATTTTGTAAGGTTTGGAGGCTGTGTTTGTTACTCTCTGCAGTTTTCCTGATAGTCAGCCAGCTGTCCCTAAAAAGATAGATAGGATGCATAAAGTTCATCAGTCTTTTAAGTTGTTATACATTCTTCTGAAACCTGACCCAGCAGCTATAGCTTTAGTTAATTCTACTGCTGTTAAGCATTAAGTTAATTCAAATACTACTCATTCTTACCAAGATGGGAAGATTATTGATAAGTATGGGAATTAAATGTATGCTTCTGCAAGTTTGATTTTCAGAATTTTGAATTGTCAGGCTCGTATATTAAAGTTTGTTCTAACTGTGGAAGTATGAGGAATGTTTTGTCGGCAGATTCTTCTTGTGAGGAAAACTCTGCTTTAAATAATTTAGTTTCCTCTATTGTAGAAGTCACTATTCATTGTTTATCGTGTATGTATGACTCAAATGATATTCTTCCAGGGCTATGTTCACTAATACTTCTTTGAAGTGGTTTGCTTGGCTGTGTTCATTGAACATCCCGGATGATGTTTCTAATGAGATTTCATTTTTGCCCCTCTACTGCAGAGGTGACCAAAAAGTGTGATGAAAGGAGTAAGTTGATACAAAGAATCTCTAAGATTTTATAGCCCACCTTTTCTAAATTTTCTAACTCTTTCCATCCAATTTTGGCAAACAAAAACAAAATAAATAAATAAACAGTTTCACAAAAATGCAGGTATACAGACACTAAAGACAAAATGGTGAGGGCATTCCAAAAAGAATCCTAGAACCCCCTGTCACAAAAGAAAATATTGCCAACCCAGCTATCTAGAATTTTATAAATAATTCTATGTCATTTGTGAATATTGATATGATTCATGACTTAGCTAAAATGTGACCACACTATGTTCTGCTGGCTTAGAATAGAAATGTATATAAACGATTGTAATACTGTAAATGTATATGTTGTAACAGTAAAAACTAGAACATAATGGGTTAACTTGCAAAACTTCAAGAAAATAAGTTGACATTAAACTGTTTTGAGTGTGCTAGAAAAGTTATCTCTCAGTTTCAGTTCAGTAGCAGACACAATGTCTTGAGCTAGACATTTTTGTATTGTCTTGGAAGAGAAGTAATTGCTAGGTTTGAGATGCAGAAGTGTTGTATTCTTTTATGACTTCCAGGGTCTTCAAACATCTGAGAGATATGTATTTTTCACACAGAGATTTAAATTCTGCAAGTTTCTGACAAAGGGTGTAGCTTGGGAACTAAAAGTCAAGCGACAAAAAGTGATATCATCCAAGCTAACACAGCAGTAATATTTTATATTCATTTAAGAACTCTCTCAAAGAGAGACTGTGCATTTTGTATCTTGTCCTTGACCTAGAAACATCCACTCATCACCACCTTCTGCACTTGCCTTAGTGTAAGTTAGTTTTTAGGGCACAGCAACTCTTTTAGATTCAGGTAGGAATATAGTAAAGTGTAGCTTAGATTTTTTTTTTATTTAAGACTGTCCTGCAATGTTGTTTTAAATGTTTCCTGTGATTTTGACCTCAGATGTAACTGACTACTTATTTAGTATTGTCTTGTTCTTTTATTATTTTTATTAAATATATTTAAATTTGTCTTCGTGGCTGATATCTGTAAAACATATTTAAGCTCTTAGGGTACTTGCATATCTATTTGGTGAAACTGTGCAGGCCACTCCTAAATAGCCTTGCTCTTGATCAGACTACCATTTGGATTATTAGTAACATTACACAGTAGTATTAGACATCCTTTGTTAAAGGCCTTAGAGTGGCTGATAAAGAGTTGGCTGGTGGCAGTTGGAACTACATTATAGCATGGACAGAAGGGGTCATAGCTAGTAATCCTGTGACAGCCTTTTCCAGGTGTGTGTGCATGTGTGTGTGTGTGTTTGTATATAAATCAAATCTCAAATTGTGTGTGTGTGTGTCTCAGCTACTTGGGCAGGGACACAAAGCACTGGTTAAACAGAAAGGGTGTTGGAGGTTTTGGCCTGGCCAATCAGCTGAGATCTTACCCCTATAACTATGTCAGTGGGAAGTCTTATTAGGATTGGAGAAATAGGGAGAAAACAGCCCCAGACTGACTGTGATCTTTGTGTGCTCTTAAGGGAAACTGCACTTTACTGTGTGTGTACTTGTCATCCTCTCATTTTGTACATTCCTCACTACCAGTGGTGAGGATTGAGGCTCCTTGATTACTGAGCCAGTGCAGGGGTATCACACCCTCCAAATTAAGAACTGCCCAATAAGTTAGAATGATTATTTAAGGGATCCTGCCCCCCGTCTGAATCTCCACTTTTTTCACTGGCAACAGTTAGCTTCAGGCAAAGGGGTTTGGATAATTATTCACCAATGTTATATATGGCAGTGGAAGGGAATTCCCCCTTTAGAGGGTATAATCCCTCATCCAGACCAGACTCTTTTATTTCTACCTGTCCTTCATCACATGCTGTCTCAGGGTGTTATAGAAGTAGTTCCTCCTTCCCAGGTGGGGTAATGTTTTTAATTCAAGGATGTTTTCAGAACCAAAAAATGAAAATCCTTGGAGGCCACTTCTGGATCTTTCTTTCCTAAATCTATTTGTGACAGTGCCCACATTCAAAATGATGTCACTTCACAACCTAAAACCTCTTCTTCATCATTCATGTTTCCTCATCACTAGATTTAAAAGATGCTTATCCTCATATTCCTATTCATCTAGACTTCAGGCATTTTTTAAGGTTTTGCATGTCTGGATCACATTACCAGTTCTCTGCCTTTCCCTTTGGACTATCCACAGCACCAAGAGTGCTCACAAAGTGTCTAGCTGCAATCATAGCTCATTGCAGACTACAAGGTATCAACATTTTTTCATACTTAGATGACTTGCTTTTCTTTGAGAGTTTTTTTCAAAGCGTCAGGAATGTCTTACTCAGGATCGAGATCTATTACACAAGCTGGGATTTCAAGAAAACATCCAAAAGTCTTGTTTCATTCTTTTATACAGGATTGTGTTCCTGTGGTGTTAGCCAGACACTTCAATTCAAACAACATTTCTTCCACAGGAAAATGAGTGCTGTATTTATTTCTAAGGTTCTCCCCTCATACTTTGGTCACTGTGAAGGAATACCTCAAGATTTTGGGTCTCATGGCATCTTATGATTCCTATGATACCCCTGGCAAGACTCCACATGTGATTGTACAACAATATCCGAAGACTCTAGTTCCAGCACTAACATTCTTTGTCTTTTCAAATCCCATTACTGGGTTTTGTCAAAAGGAGAAATCACTTGGTGGAGACAGCAAATATCCTTAAATCCAGATCTCCCCTGCTCCCACCCTGTTCCAAAGCAGTGAGTCACCCCAAATGCCTCAGACATTACTTGGGGAACTATTTCAGGAAGGATAAACATACAAGGTTTATGGGAAACCAGAGACAGATGCAAGCAGATAAATATAAAATACATGCTTGTTCTGATCAAAGCACTCAAGTCTCTGAATCATCTCTTGTCCTCAGAACCACATTACATTGTTAGAGACAATACCACAGTCATGTGGTACATCAACAATTAAGGGGGAACTAGATCATACCCCCTTTTCTGACTAGCTATGTTAGCTTGGGATATAGGTTCACAGCACAGTCTCACTCAACTGGCATCCTACATTTTGTAAAAACAAAACTGTATGGAAGACAAGCTAAGCAGGACAAGGGCAGACCCTGATGACTGGAAAATTGATCAGGGGTCTTCCAAGACTTGATTAATCTGTAGGAAGTTCCTCAAGTAGATCTATTTTCCTCTTCTCTAAACAATCATCTGGCGGGTGTCTGCTCCAGGACTCTGTGCAAGAAGGCCTGAAAGACAGATGCCTTTTCTTTTCCTTGGATAGGAATGTTTCATTATACTTTTCCTCCTGTTTCACTGATATCCAAGGTATTTCTGAAGATTTAGAAGGAATCACATACGATCATTGCGATGATTCCCCTCATACTCAAGCAATCATTGTTCTCTCTTCTTTTGAAAACAGACATGTGCAGTTACCACAAGCTTCCATACAGACTGTATCTACTCATACAAGAACAAGGGAGTTTGATAAACCCCAACCCCAATCAGCTTAATCTGACTGCCTGTATGATAGGGTCTTAATTTCTTTTAGGACATATAGGCGGTATTAATGTAGGTAAGAAAGCCTGCTACTAGAATGTCATGTATTAGCAAATGTGAAAGGTTCTCTAGTTGGTGCCAACAACATAACTAGCACCCATTCAGGGCTGGTTGTTCTCTGATTTTACAATATTTGTGTGTGTTAGTATCCTATGACATTTCTTACTCCTCCATGAAGGTTCATTTACCAGCCTTTTCAGCATGTCTGCCCATGGATCCTCCTCTTTCGATGCATTTTCATGCAAAAATGTTTTGAAAGGGGTTTTGCATAAGAGGCCTTCATGAAAACGAGTGGCTCTTTCTTGGGATCTTAATTTTGTGTTAGAGAAGATAACACTTGTTCTATTTAAATGAGCTAATCTTGCTGACTTTAGGTTCTTAACATGGAAAACAGTTTTACTAATTGCTATGACCTATGCAAGAATGATATCTTATTTGCAAGCTCTTATGTTGAGTCAAACCTATCTCATTTCCCCAAAGACATACTCTCTATGAGAACTAATCTTTCTTTTATGCCTAAAATGGTGTCTGTTTACTTTATATTAAACTGTCCATATCACTGTTTTTTTTTTCCTGAACCAAAAATGAGGGAGAAAGGATACTCCACACCTTGGCCCATTGACAAATCAGGTACTATCTTGACAGAACTAAATCTTTCAGGTCTTCAAATCACTAGTTCATTTCTTGTGACAGTATGATGAAGGGACAACCCATGTCAAAACAACCTATTTCCAAATGGTTATTTCAGGCTATTAGCTTTTTTATATTCAGCAAAACTATTCCTGGCAGGGTTGAGACCAAGGCTTCACGTATGTCTTTTTGGAAAGGGTTGAAATCTTGAAGTAGTCTAAAAACTGCAACTAGGTCCTCTGAACATAGTTTTACAAAGCATTATATGCTTGTTTGCTTCTCAAGGTCCAGATCAGGCTTTGCTAGGACCATTGTCCAGGGACTCCATGATTCTTCTCTTGTTACCTCCCAAATGCAGATAGCTAGGGTAATCTACCCATATAGCTAAGACTACTGCAGAAGTGATTGATATAATGAACATAGTACCATTGTGTTAGTAAACTTACCATAACAGTAGATGTTCAAGTGATCATTGCTACAATAGCTGCTCCCACACTCCATCTTCCTTATTTTTGGTGTGTTGTTTATGACAGGGCATGGACACTTATTTTTTGTTATTCCTGGCATTTTTATTACAGTGGTCTGTCTCCCTTTCTCTATTGTCATGAAAGCTCTGAAGGGCTTTGTTCCAAATCTGTCTTCTTAGTCAGCTTGTCTTGAGTTGACTGATGGTTTGGGTGCATGAAAGGTACCCAGAAGCTTTGGATGTTGGCCAGTTGTTATATCCAATGCAGGATATAACCCCTATAGTTAAGAATACTGCAGCAGTGTTCATTCGAGCATCCACGGTTATGGTAATTTACTTACAAAACTGTACTTTCTTACCTTGTACTGAGCAACGTCATGTAACTGAATAATCTAGATGTACTACCTAGTGAACCTTACCCGAGTCACATGACACTTAAGTCATTAAAGTCGATTACCTCCTGGAGCTGGCGAGATTTTCAAACTGCTACAAGCTCCTGATAAGCCGTTTGACTCCAGTGAGTAATATTGTAATAGTTAGGACACTAGTATTCCATCTACAAATGATGCTCTTAAAACTAACTACAATTAGGACTCTAACCATCTGCAAATACATTTGTTTTAATTAGACCTTTTGGGTACAGAATTGATCCAAATGGACTGTTTTCAGGCCAACCCAGTGAGTTCAAAACATTCACAAAATTGATCAGTAGTAGAGGATATATAAAACACCAGCAATCTAAACAATACTAGAAGATACACAATTCAGAAAAAAAGCTTGTGAAGACATTTTATTTAAGCTATACAGGAAGAGGCTTGAACACTCATTAATAGAAGATAGATACAATGTATTAACCTAGGTAGTTGAAGTACAACGTATCTAGTGATGGTAGGCATAGGTGAAGATGTAAGCCCATATGTTCATCTTGCTTGTTAATTATGTGGAGTGAACTGAATAAAAACAATGATTTCAATCTGGCTCTCAAAAAGAAGTGAGCAAAAACTGAAAAACATTAATAAGGACTATATTCTGTGAACTTTCATAAAAAGGTTAGGTGTTTTTATCCATGTAATGTTAAGACTTCATCAGAACAAACTTATACCAAACACTTGGAGTTTATATAACTATTAGTCTTGCGACATTAAGCATATAATGAGTGCATGAAATAAATTTAAAGTCAGTGAAAAAATGGATACAAGAATAGTTCATACAGAATCCTTCTTCTTTCGGCTTTTCCCAGTTGAGGGTCGCCACAGCGGATCACCTGTCTGCTCATGATTGGCAGTGGAGTTTTATAGTGTCGAGTTGCCAGCCTGGCGCCCAACCTTCCACAGAAGGCACACACACGCACTCACACCTATGGCCAATTTAGAGTGTCCAATCCACCTACTGCATGTCTTTGGGATGTGGGAGGAAACCGGAGCACCCGGAGGAAACCCACGTGACCACAAGGAGGACATGCAGACTCCACACAGAAGGCACACCAGCCAAGGATCGAACCGGAGAATCTCTTGCTGTGAGGTGACAATGCTAACCACTGCACCACTGTCACACAGAATCCACATTTAAAAAAATGTATTGATGGCAAACCATATATTAAAAACAACACAGTAAGTCAGAGCCCTATCAATAATGTGGAGTTGCATATAAAACACAATTAGTATTGATCTGTTCCTTTCTATCTGGTGCAACTTGAACTCTCTGCAGCAGTTGCCATTTCAACTCCTTAACTTCAAATTTGTTAAAAGCATCCTCACATCTTACATCTACATTAACATGGTCAACCATGGACAATTCAAATTTGTGAAAACTGGAGGCATTGGTCTCACTGTTATATTTAATTAAGTATTCGTGCTCATAGACTTGTTATGAGAGTTTGTTGGTAGTTTTTTTCACATAGAAACTCTCACAACTCAAGTAGTCATCATCATCATCAACCCTCTTTTTTCAAATTTTCACATGATGTCAGAGTGTTACATCAACATTAGTCAATGTGACCAAATCATATAGAACCAAGGTTTATACCAGCAAGCTAGCTACATATATAACTCTATCAGACAGTTTACCCTGTCAGCATGTGTGAAATTCAAATTTTTATCCACATTTATATATTCACATATGCTGCATGCACTACAAATATAACAACATTTCTCCTATCAGTCAGTGGTAAAGCAATATTAAAGATGTCATTTTTCCAAGCTAGCCTTTATATTGTTTCCTATTTTTAAAACTGAAATTTGGTTCTGAGCCCAGTACTTTAACTCATTTATGCCTATAGTAACATCTATAGCATCTTCCTAATCACATCTGCAGTATGTGTGGTGAAATAAAACTGTTCCTGTCATACCAACAGTCCCTATGCATGATGTCAACTGTAAGTACATGTACGGTTATAATTGCTAGGTTCCGCAAGTGTGCATGTAATAAAGTGCAGCAGCTGCTCTTAAAAATGCATGAAAATACACATTTTTGTTATCTTTTAACTAAAATATCGGTTTCTTCCCCAGTACATATAATAATGAATAATGCCAGCAGCAGGAATCAGCAGAAGCAGTGCCCTTATTTTCTGTAAGCCGTGGTGCACTGCACTGTAGAGACTGTTGCTGGTGATTTTGTTGAGTTACAGACATGCCTGACGTTATCAGACTACTGAGCAGTCGGATTGTAAGGTGACTGTGCTGCCCCAAGAAGTACTGGCTGCAATTCATCATAAAGCTTGATTGCCCTGGTGCTGAGGGCTTTGGTTGTACAGATGAATTATCTTCAGAGATATTTTCTATTGGAAGCAGGTGTTTCTTTTATTTTATTTTTTTTCTCTGTCAGGAAATCAGATAGATCATTGGGTGCTGGTAATAGTAGAGACTACCTATAACTAAATACAAAAGGTTCTTAATTTATTTTACTCTGATTGGCATGGTGTGATGCATCATAGCAGCAAATACATACAACTGATAGCAATTATTTCCCCACTGATATACCGTACACTCTAAAAAAACACTAATGCAGTTACTGTGAAACCATTTATTAAAAATTAAGAAGCAGCATAGCAACATAAGTGTTTCATTACAGCTCTTTTAGAACTGCATTCATCTGATGGTCAGTAAGAAATATATTGCGATTTGCTTTCATTCAGAACTATGAATATGTACAATAGTAATACGTGCATTACTGGCTTGTCCTAGAAGGAGTTTATGTGGTTCTTTACGATATCAAATAAAAGCTTGCATAATGCTGGTAAAATTTTCTTTGCAGCTTGGTGGCTAAGTATCAGTATTTTGCAAATATTCAGTTAAACAAAAAGGAAAATCTGATACTTATGCATATGTGCATATTTTACTCAGGCAGCATTTAAGACTACAACTCAGCACATTTGGCTGAAATATCTTCTGACTCAAATACATTGACCAGTAAGCAAGAAAGTCCAGTTTCTTTTTATGCCAAATTATGAATATGTGCAATATTAATATTTCTTTTAATAACCTGACCCAGCTAGACTATATATTGTACTTTATAGTATCGAATGGAAGAAGGCGTAATGTTAATAAACTTGTCACTGATACCTAATATCTGCAGATTATCTATCTATCTATCTATCTATCTATCTATCTATCTATCTATCTATCTATCTATCTATCTATCTATCCGTATCATATTACTGTAATTATCTCAGACATTGGTGTGGTACTGGAGAACACACTCAATATGTCTATCTAAGCCCAAAACTCTGAAAACGGCCCACTGAAATTTGGAAAAAAAGTGTACCCAGGGAGTAAATGCAATCCAGGAAGACTGATGAGTGACAAAGAACAAAAGGAAAATGGATGGCCATTTTACAACTGATAAGAAACAAGACCAGCTCTGCATTTTGTTTGAAAAGATAATCACAGTAGGTTGGGATGTGAGCTCCTTGAAACATATAATATAATAGAAACAAGCAGAAGTGGAAAGGCTACAAGCCAAGCAAGATATGGAGGAAGATAAGGAAGCAATTAAAATGAGGTGCAGGAACATAATCACAGAAACCAAGAGCTATCAGAAATAATAAAAAGGTAGGGAGAAAAGATGAATTATCTTGAAAATTACTCAAGAAGGAAAATCATTGAGATGATTGGAATACAAGACAGCGTGAGTGACAGTGAACTAGAGAAGCTCTAGTGCATCTGTTATGGGAGAGATTACTGCTGCAAGGAATCCATGAGACACTGATACACAAGGTGGGACAGACATACGCAGCAGTGGAAAGCAGACCAAGGCATGTTTTGGTATGTTTTCATTCCTGCTCTGTCAAACATGAAATAATCAAGTAAGCAAAAAGCCAAAGTTATCCCATCAGCAGGTATGCTGGTAAAGCTAGTCATTGATTACTGGGAAACACTCTGTAGGAGAAGAAAAGCTCTGCTTGAGGTATTAAACAAGCTAAGAATGTATGGAATACAAACATGACTGAAATACCCAACAACTGTGCAAGTACAGCTGGAAAGAGAATAGTTCATACTAGAGACTACAGAGGATGTTCAAAAGTTTAAAAAGTTATACACAGTTAAACAACAATAGCAATAAAAATCGAAAATGCTTGCAAGATGTGGACATGGAGAATGACCTTTGACATAGGACAGGTGATACAGAGACACTTCAAGGGTGTTTAACATCAGCTGCTGAAACCCCTGCAGGGAAGGCAAAACTAGGACGTGCAGAGCAGCCACATGTCAGGAAAAGTGATGAACAGAAAATAAACAAAGCACAATGTCAACTACATGGAGATGTGAAAAGAGTCAAGATAAAAGAAGGAAAGCAAGCGAGACATTTGTATCATAGGGGAAGAAGGCTGAGAAGCCTCTCCCAAGAGAAATGTAGACACACAAAAAAGAGAAAGAAGCAGAAGCCAAAACAGACAATTGAAAGACTTTAAGGAAATGGGAGCACAATTAGTTGGATATTTCAGGTGACAGAAATGAACTGCTAAATAAGTGATGGATTAAACAAGCTAGATAGAACCACTTATGATGGATGACAGAGACAAACACATAGTACAGAAGGAACAAACTGACCACAGAAAAAGAAAAACAATAAATAAGTGGAAGGCATGGACACTGAAAGGCATGTGAATGTGCGCAATGTGCGAAGGCTGTACTGAATGAAAAAAAACTTGTAAAATGCACCTCAGTGAACACAACATAAAAACTTTAGAAATAATGGTAGGATTTAAAGATATTCCTATGGCAAAGATGAGTACTGTAGTTGGGGGTGCTCAAGTCTTCAAGGTAAATGATATATTTTCAAAACAACTTAATGATGTACAATAAACTTCAGTAAATGTAAGTTTAATATTCTGCACCTCCCTCTCAACACTAGTTTCACTCTACACCCCCTCCAGACCTCTCAGAAGCTCCAATCAGCCACTGCTTGCCATTCGTAAGCCCAATAAACCCATTGGTAAATCCCTTTATAACCACAATGTGTCCTTAGCATACCACTCAACTGTCCAGATTTTTGCAGAATGTCCAGATTTTTGCCACATATGCTTGGCCTGTTCCTCATAAAATTTGCATTATTCTAGCAAATCCCTGAAGAATGAAGTCAATAAATAATGAGAGACATTTGAGTTTCAAATTTCATATCTTTCAGAAAATGTATGCTAACACAAATCGTGTTATTTTAGCAACTTTCTACATTTACCAGAGCCTTATTTAAAATCTGTTCTTATTTTTGCACCTTTGTCCCCACATTATTTTAGGCTTATTCCAGATTTCTTGAGCCAAGAGGTTGAGAGGTATGGTCCTTAGCCTGGAATAAACTTCCTTCTTACATTAGAAACACCTCTAACACTAATCAATTAAAAAAAAAACAACTAAAACCTTTCCTACTTAATTCATGGATGAGTCCATGTCAGGAACCTACCTAAAGCCTTCCACCCTTTCGCATCCTTACATCTCATTGTCTGTCTAACCAACCACCTTTGCAGTTTCTCTCTCCCCTTAATCTCCCTTTTCAGGTATATTGTCATTACTTAGTAATGTCACATCTTATCTTCTCCTGAGTCTACATACAGTGTAACTTGCTGTTTCATATTACCACATCATACTTGTACTGAATCTCCTAGTGTACTTCCTCCAACTCCTATTTCTGTCCTCTGATTACTAAGACTTAATCATTAATTTGCACTGTACACAGTCTAAGATGTTTCCTATAGCTAAATAGATGCTGTACTCACTCAGTGATGTTTAGTCCCTGTAAATTGTAAACCCAAAACCTGTATTGTATATGCAAATCTATGCTTGTTTTTTTTTTTCTTTTTCTCTTTTTTTGTTCCTGTTTTTCACTAAAACTACTCAGATAATATGCTTTTATTGTATTTTTTTGAATATATGAACGTAACTACCTTGGAGCTTTTCTCCTCGCGTCTCCACTGAAAATGGGTTTCTGGCTCAGCTGGACTAATCCGGTTAACAGATGTCAAATAAATAAATAATAAATAAATATCTGTGCATAAGTAAAATAAGTAAGTATTGCTAACATAACAACTCAGGACATGAAAATTAATGTATGGGGACAAACAGGGGGAGCGGTGACTCAAGAATGACCCATAGGCATATGCAAAGTAAAAGAATGGTGGCAAATAAGTAGCATTGTAAAAGGAACTCAAAGAAAGAATACAATGTTCGAGCACCGGACTAGTGAAATGGGAGACGGATGAATGCGATACCCCGATATTAAATGTCTGTAACATCAGTGCTCACTTGACATGCAC
Source organism: Protopterus annectens (assembly GCF_019279795.1). Lineage (NCBI taxonomy): Eukaryota > Metazoa > Chordata > Ceratodontiformes > Protopteridae > Protopterus > Protopterus annectens. Next base: position 1,639,654,009 of record NC_056725.1, on the reverse strand, counting down.
TGTGTTAATGTTAGGGGCAAAGTTTTAAATGATTCATATTCAGGGCACACCCATGTAAACAGGAGAGTGAAAAGACAGGGTCCCGAGGATGGTCAAGAGGGGAAAGGGATCCAAGTAAGGAAACCACCAAAGGACATAATGCTCAGTTTGCAGGGTAAGTCTAAAGGAAGGCATATTCTGAAAAAAGAAAGTAGAGGAAAAGTAAGATAGTATGGGGAAACATGTTTCTGTTACAAAAAACAAAACTGAAAACCACAGAGGGAGAGAAGATACTCACTGGGATTCATGAATAATCATGTAGGCTTTCCCCAAAGCCTATGAAATGTCTACATGCTAGCGCAATGAGCAGCGGCGCTAATCACATGTGCATGCAGCTCATCAGGCTACCATGAATACAAGCCAGGAAACTGCCTGAGAAGCACAAGCACACACAGTAAACAAACAGGCTTCTCCATAGACACACCTGCTAAGCGTGTTTGCTCAGACAGTAGAAAGAACTACATAAGGCAAATAATGGATTCTGTACACAGGCAGGGAAAGTGTACTGAGTGTTCTGTGCACATAAATGAAATATATGAATACAGTAATAAGTTAGAAGGGATGTGAAACATCAAGGACAACTACACTACCCTGGTTACCAGACAAGAAAATTGTACTGAAGACAATGTGTACAAAAATCAAAGGGATGTATGCAGAAATATGTAAGGGGGGAGAGGAACTGTTCAAATTCTAGTGCAATAATTGATGTGAAGGTGCTTATGTCACAAAGACAGCTTTGCAATAATAATATTTTGGAAAACATATTTCATAGGTTCATAGGTTGGTACTAGGCTATTGGCCCTAAGGCCTATGCAAGCCTAGCCATAACAATTCCCTGGAAATTTTTTCCCACAATATTTATTTCTCTGGGCCCCTGAATAGCAGGGTGACTGACATGATCCCCGGGGTGAATTTCCTATCTCCCATCCAATCATCAAGGTTCCTTTTGAAGAGGGCCAATGAGGTGCTCTGCTTGACATGTATGGGCAGTCTATTCCAGAGTATGGGGAGTCTCTGGGTCAGGAACCTATCCCTCCAGCATGTTTTGTTCATTGTGATGATAAGGTTTAGATCCCTGGAGCATGTGGCTCTGAGGTATTGGGATTTCTTTAAGTGGAGCATGTCCAACAGCTCAGGGTTTGACATGGCCTTGTATGTTAAGCAGAGATCGCCTCTGAGTAGATGATATGCCACAGAGTATAGCTGGAGTTTATTTAGACGGTCAGCATATGGCATCTGTTTTAGGCTTGTGATTCTTTTAGTGACGTATTTCTGTGGCCTTTCCAGCTGTTGCAGATGTCTTGTGAGGTACATACCAAATGGGGCATTATACTCTATAATGGGTCTAATGAGGGATGAGTACAGTGGGACAATGACCTCCTTTTTTCTGGATGAAAAAATAATGGTGGTCACTATTCCTGAGTAAATAAGTAAATAAAAGCAGACATGATATTATAGGATGTGACAGTTACACATTGTAATAGAAGGGAATTACATGACATATGAATATCACTGACATGCTGAGTTGAGATGACAGGTCCCAAGGACAGTGCATACACAATTGGATCATGCCTCTCAGCTGTCCAGATTTTCACAGAATGTCCAGATTTTTACCTCACAATTTTAGTCTGTTCCTCATAAAATTTGTGGTTTCTGGCAAATCACTGGAATTATTTGAGGAATGAAATCACTAAACAATCACATACATTTGAGTTTCAGGATTTATATCCTTCAGAAAAACAAAGAGTTAGAAGGTCACACTGAAAAAACAATCAGTAAAAACTAAATGAAAACTCCAGCCAAGCTAGAACTTCCAGTGAGTGACCTCCCAAACCTCCATTAACAGAGGCACATGGGATATATGCAAATGACCCTTATGAACATCAGGTGCTTCAGCTATATGGCGATTCTGATTGCCCATGACTTTTACGTTTGAAGTCATTTTAATGGACAATTTCAGGCCAATAAAGGCAAACCCCACATTCAGAAAAGGAATTTTAACACAAACTATGTTATTCTAGCTTCTTTCTAAGTTTATAAGAGCAATATTTCAAATCTGTTCCTATTTTTGGGCCATTATGTCAGGCTTTGTCCAGCTTTCTTAGGCTAAGAGGTCAAGAGGTATGAATGGGATACCTGCACAGTGTGCATTACATCCATATAATATGTAGGAAAATAGAAATGGCTCAGAAGCCACAATCACCTTTTGCAAGAGCTGAACCTATGCCATCAATGTCAATAGTGACATGTGTGTTAACTATGTATGCCACAGAAAGAGGCCTAGCACATGGATGATGTGGATCACCCTTGAAGGGAGTTATGCACCTCAATATTATAATAGTTATGGATCCCATATGTAGGTGTGTGAGGTGTTACAAATGTAGGAGCAGAGTGTGACATATGTAATACCCTTGCGTAAGGCACCCCTGCCTGACACAGTTATTGTGCTGACAGATAACAGATGCAAACCCCTCGCTATGATGAAATGTATTCTCCAGAGCTGTGTATTGTCAGCATCTGACACAGGAGGTAGTAATGGGTACTGTGACAGGCAAATAAAATGAATGTGTGAATTAAGAAAGGATCTTGTAAAGATGAAAGGCAAACTCCTTCGAACACAGGAAATAGCCTCCAACACTCGAACTTCAGCGTGATAGTATCCACTTAAAAAATATCAAAGCCTTCATACGAAAAAACAGTTTAATGGATTTCAAAACTTTAAGTGCGGAACTTTACATGCACTTTTCGTCAGGGCTCCTGCCCCAACTTCATCAGAAAAAGACAAAGACAAATCCGTCACTAACTAACACTCAGTTATATATGCAATTAAGATCTTGTTAATTGATTAATTACATCAACCATGAAACCTGCTATGACTTTTAAAGAGACACCAAGGATAAAAAACAATAGTTACAACCTCATAGATTGTACATGAATAAACACTTTTGTAAACACTTTTTTAAAAACATTTACTAAACTCTTGTTGATAAAATGTGTTTATATTTTGTTTTACCAATAAAAATAATTAATTATAATTAATTAATGTGTTGTTTGTTCACTGTCTGTTGTACTACTGTTGGCAAAGGCTTCGAGTATAATCATGTACACTACATATACCTTAAACTCGAACTCACATTCTACATTCATATGTATTTATGTAAAACCATTGTGTTTAATGCTTTGACTAATAAAAAATTTTTTTACTTAATATGTTTGCACTAAAATACTACTTCACGACTACCTTTATTAGTAATGAAGTTACATCCTAAAATAATAAAAATACATCATATGACATTAGTACGTCCTGCTTTAGACCTAGTAAATACTTACTTAATGTAGTACTACCTTCATTACTCTGAATCTGTAAATACTATTTATAATACCTTGTACTTAATTAGTAAAGGCTTAAAAAACTTGCAAACCTTACAGTTAAAATAAAAATAAGATACATGTACAGCACTACACAAAATAGTTTAATAATCTAATGACTGTACATTTTACTACAAAACTTTTATTACTTATTAATCTAGTTCAATCATTAATTCGTGTAATGGGTAGACCATGAGTAAGTATCTAAAATAAAACAAAATGCTGAACTTTTAAACTTCCTTTTCTACATTAATTTTAAATATTTGTCGTGTGTTGTCATTAATTCTCTGATATTGACATTAGTACCCTGTTATCTCGTTTTTAAGTCTCAAGATACATTTAAGGGAACACATTTCGTTTAAACCTGGGAATCTACAAGAGTTAGTCCTTAGTTGCCACAGCAACTCCTTTCTTTCTAATTCTAAGCTCTCATTACCCCCTCTCCCATCAGACAAAAATTGATCTATTACTCTAAATTTAAAATTGTGACTTGGAAAATCAGAAATATGTCTAGCCAATGCGTTGTCCATTCTCTTTGAGTTAATGTTGTACACATGTTCTCTAACTCTATCAACCAACTTCCTATCCATTTTTCCAATGTAAAACGCTTGGCATTGTTCACAATTAGCAAGATAAATTACCTGTTTACTGTTGCAGTTATATTTTGATGTTGAACGGTAATGTTTGTTGTTTATTACGAACTTGTTTCCTTCCTCTATGTATTTGCAATAACTGCACATAAGGCACTTATGCATACCTGCTTTCGTTGTAAAAGGATATCCTCTCCTTTGCAAAATTTCTTTTAGGTTCTTACCCCTTCTATATATAATTTTTGGTTTTCTTGGTAAAAGTTCTTTAAATAAATTATCATTCAACAAATATTCCCAATTCTTTGTCACAATATTAGATACAAGTGTAGAATCCAAATTGTATGTACAAATAAACTTACACCCATGATCGGCGTCGAATTTCCCCCTGCCATTTGGCGAAAGACCATGGTATGGATCAACTTCTATTAGTCCCCTTTGTGACTCCAACCCCAAAATTGGAACATATGTACCTTCTCTTCTCTTTAATTTGACCTCATTTAGGATTTCGATTAAGAAACTAAATGGGTAACCCCTTTGTGTGAAAAAATTCAGTATAGTTTCACACTCTTCCTCAAATTCCCCCTCTATAGAGGTCATTCGGGCTGCTCTTACCAGTTGCCCTTTTACAACAGATTTTTTTCTGGTGTTTCGGATGACAGCTTGTAAAATGAAGATACATATTCGAGTAGGTCTCTTTTCTATGAATTTTAGACAGATAAACTTTCTTTTCATAATCTTTTCTTAAAGCAACATCAAGATATTCTATACTATTTTTGTCATGTCTAAAGGTGAAACAAAGAAACTGTGTTGAGCCATTGAACATTGTTAAACAATCTTTCAATTGGTCCTCTGACCCTTGGAACAAAATAAAAATATCGTCCAAGAATCGTGTATAGTATACGATGTTAGCTTTAAATTCATTGTTGTTTAATACAAAAGACCTCTCCCAATAAGCCATGACTAAATTAGCTATGGCAGCCCCACATGGTGAGCCCATAGCTACACCAATTTTTTGGTGGTAGATGTCTTTGTTGAACTTCAAATAATTATATGACAGAACTGTGTCTATTAGTTCCTCAACCAATTTCACTTCATTGGCTGGTGCCTTTAGTAAACGCAGCATGTCCACTACCCATTCAATTCCTAACCTATGAGGAATACATGAGTATAAATCTTTCACGTCTACTGTCACAAAATAGGCTGATGGGAAAAATTCTAAACTATTGATCGATTTCAGAAAAGACCATGAGTCTTTGGTGATTTGGCATTCATTTACTATGTATTTCTTCAAAATACTATCTAAAAGTTTTGCACAAGTGTATGTAGCACTTTTCCTTCCATCAACCAAAGGTCTCATAGGGGGATTCACTAGATTCTTGTGAATCTTTGGTATTCCAAATAAATATGGAGTTCTAGGAAACAACTGCTGCAAATATAAATAGGTTTTCCTATCAATTCTAGCTTCAATATATAACTCCTCTAAAACGCCTTAATTTTCATATAGGCACAATTCATTTCATTAATTGAAGCTTTACAATATGTTTCACTATCAAGAATCTTGTACATTCTAGAATCATAATCATTTTGTGACATGATTACCAAGCCCCCACCCTTGTCGGGTTTCATAATGCGTATGGGGGCTTGGCACAAATATTCTAGAAAACCCCTATCTTCCTTGGAAATATTAAAATTACAATTTTTCTTATAGATGTCAGATTTCTCCAAGTTCCTAAGATCAAACTCAGTGGCATTTTCGAAAAGGGCCACCAAAGGGTGTAATGGGGGATTGTACACACTACATACATACAACTCAGATCTCTCATGGGTGTTTTTGCCCATTAGTGCTGTCAAATTTATTTTTTTACAAAACAGTTTCAAATCTAGCAGTGTGTTTGCTAGATCAATAGGGCGTGAAGGAACAAACATGTATCCTTTAGATAATAAATCTACAATTTCTGGGCTAATGTCAATGCCTGAGTAATTAAATATTTTAAAATCTCCACTATTATTCATCAAAACTTCATATGAAACCAAGTCATTTAAGGGTACATCATTTGAACTTGAGTCACTTAAAATTGGGCTAGAAATGACTACCATTTCTTCCTCTTGTTCCTCATCCCTCTGTAGTTCCGTTTCACCTGTTGAAAATTTCCATTCTGAAAATTTTGTTGGTGTTGAATCTGATCATTACTTTCTGCTCTTTCAGAATTTCCCGTGTTGCTCGGATTTTTACGAGCATTAATGTTTGTTTGGTTGAGCCTTTCACTCCGTCTCAACTCATTAATAGCACATGGTGGACTTCCACTTGGTTCATTACTATCGGCTAGCTCATGTAGAACTAGCTGGTTTCCAACTGTGTTCTCTCCAGACCTTGCATCAGAACTCACAGAGGAAACCGATAAAATTCCTTGAACAATAGGGGGTTTCGGATAAGCCTTCCCCTCCCTATAGTCCTTAATGTCCCGTGCTATTTTCTTTGCTTTGGTGTTCTTAATTTTAAGCATGTGGTCATCAATACTGGAAAAACACCGTTCATAATCGAACCGGTATCTTAAAAAATTAACATCATCCTTGATAGTTTCATTTAACTCTTCTAGCTCCAGTAAAAGGCTATCCACCAAAATTTGATAGTGGGTACACAGCATTTCCAATAGTTCTAATCCGTGTTTGTCAAATAAACCTATTAAAGCTTCATAGAAAGGGGTTCCCTCCTTTAAACCCGAGGGAAATTGCCACTGCCTTAAGCCTTTAGGTACCACTTTTAAATTGACACATTCACGAAAGTATGCAATCTCAAGCTGCAATTTGTGTACCTTAAATAATTTGGCATTAAACTCATTAAGTTTTACTGCAAGGTCAATGCTTACCTCATTCATTAAAGCGTTAGATGTACTTTGAGAGCCGTTGTCAAAAAGAAAAGGTCTGTTAATCCAAACGTTGAAATTAGCTGAGGCTGCTTGTCCTGCCAATGCCCCAGTCTGGTTCAAGCTGCTGGTTCCGTTTACGGAACCGTTAGGCATCGTGGTCCCTTGATTAGAATCAGTTTGTAACCCCACAACGTTTGCCCCTTGTATGCCTTGCGCGCCTCGCGTATCAATTATGGAAGGCGCCTCGCCGGTAGTGTCTCTCACCGTGCAGTTTGGTACAAAATTGCTTCTCGTGCTGCAAATATTCTGTGAACCCGTCTGGGAGTTAGTGACAGCGTCTACCTTCTGTGATAATGCTTCTACTTTTTGCGTTAGTAAGTTGATTAATATCGTCAGGTTCCCGTCATTACCAGACTGTTCAGGTGACGGGGATGGACTGCTCGGTGATGTAGGCTCCATCACAAACAAACAAACAAACTTGTAAAGATGAAAGACAAACTCCTTCGAACACAGGAAATAGCCTCCAACACTCGAACTTCAGCGTGATAGTATCCACTTAAAAAATATCAAAGCCTTCATACGAAAAAACAGTTTAATGGATTTCAAAACTTTAAGTGCGGAACTTTACATGCACTTTTCGTCAGGGCTCCTGCCCCAACTTCATCAGAAAAAGACAAAGACAAATCCGTCACTAACACTCAGTTATATATGCAATTAAGATCTTGTTAATTGATTAATTACATCAACCATGAAACCTGCTATGACTTTTAAAGAGACACCAAGGATAAAAAACAATAGTTACAACCTCATAGATTGTACATGAATAAACACTTTTGTAAACACTTTTTTAAAAACATTTACTAAACTCTTGTTGATAAAATGTGTTTATATTTTGTTTTACCAATAAAAATAATTAATTATAATTAATTAATGTGTTGTTTGTTCACTGTCTGTTGTACTACTGTTGGCAAAGGCTTCGAGTATAATCATGTACACTACATATACCTTAAACTCGAACTCACATTCTACATTCATATGTATTTATGTAAAACCATTGTGTTTAATGCTTTGACTAATAAAAAATTTTTTTTCTTAATATGTTTGCACTAAAATACTACTTCACATCTACCTATATTATTATAAATAGTATTTACAGATTCAGAGTAATGAAGGTAGTACTACATTAAGTAAGTATTTGCTAGGTCTGAAGCAGGACGTACTAATGTCATATGATGTATTTTTATTATTTTAGGATGTAACTTCATTACTAATAAAGGTAGTCGTGAAGTAGTATTTTAGTGCAAACATATTAAGTAAAAAAATTTTTTATTAGTCAAAGCATTAAACACAATGGTTTTACATAAATACATATGAATGTAGAATGTGAGTTCGAGTTTAAGGTATATGTAGTGTACATGATTATACTCGAAGCCTTTGCCAACAGTAGTACAACAGACAGTGAACAAACAACACATTAATTAATTATAATTAATTATTTTTATTGGTAAAACAAAATATAAACACATTTTATCAACAAGAGTTTAGTAATGTTTTAAAAAGTGTTTACAAAAGTGTTTATTCATGTACAATCTATGAGGTTGTAACTATTGTTTTTCATCCTTGGTGTCTCTTTAAAAGTCATAGCAGGTTTCATGGTTGATGTAATTAATCAATTAACAAGATCTTAATTGCATATATAACTGAGTGTTAGTTAGTGACGGATTTGTCTTTGTCTTTTTCTGATGAAGTTGGGGCAGGAGCCCTGACGAAAAGTGCATGTAAAGTTCCGCACTTAAAGTTTTGAAATCCATTAAACTGTTTTTTCGTATGAAGGCTTTGATATTTTTTAAGTGGATACTATCACGCTGAATTAAGAAATGATACCTGATAATGAGTGTCATATTAGCATGTCAGACTGATGACAGTTAAATAAGAATGCTCACATGCACACAAATGTGATCAGTCATATATCAATGTTCTGTGGTCAAGAATGGCTTCTCTGAATGTCGGTACACATACCACCCAAGGACTAGAGCACACATGTGTGCAACACAGTACTCTCTGCATGTGTTAAGGTAGCACTATCACCATTATATTGGCAGTACAAATTTGTAATTTAATGAAATCCAAAGCTATGTTCACGTGTTTGTGTAGTATATCGAGAGATAACACTGATGTGATGTAATGGTTGTTGTGTGACTTGAGTACATTCAAAGAAAATGAATCCCTATGCTAGAATTGAACATCAAGCTGTATAACTCCTCCAAATAAGATGGATATTAATCATATTTGCCACAGTGTAAATTTTATCACAGCTGTTGAACTCCAACTATGTGAAGTCATTCAATCAACTGTACTTTCTCCACCCATAAATTTTATCTGCTAAGAGTAGGTGTGGGTGGCCTCTGCAATTCTATATGTATGAAGTATAATTAGGGTGGATGTCCTTTATGCAGAAGAGTTAATGACACAACTAAATACAGTCATTCAATGATGGCTTGGAACACTTGCCTAAGCACTGAGAAAATCAACACCATAGCGGGATCAATGAATGTGCCATGGTATAAGTGTACCCACAATTGTCATATGTGTGATTTCTTGAAAGCATTACATCATGTGTATGAAACAAGGAATATTTGTCCCTGAAATTACTTAGAAAGCATCTTGCTGTATGTCAGACAGCATTGCCCGATGCTAGGTATACCCCAAAACAGCTGTAGCACCTTATTATTGTCATTGTGATGGTAGAACAGTTGTGTCCAATGTGGATATAATCCCATATTAGAATGCATTGCCTTACTTAGGCAACAACATACATTATTTTGTCTTATGTACTCAGTCGTGAGGAGGTGTTTCACTACAACTGTGCTGTAATGACAATCTATTTAAATGACAGCATCAGTCTTCAATACAGCCTTTCCAGAGGAAATGTAGAATAAACTCTTGTAACAGGAAACAACATCTACACCTGAGCACAACAAATGTAGGTGACAACACTGTTAACAACATGTAGATTGACTGTAAGCAGTGATCTTTGGATTTTAACTATACAGTTAACATCACAGGCTTATGAAGTTTTGCTGAAACATAAGGGCAACTATGGATGTATTTGATAACTGTAGCATTGCACATTTCAATGGATGACATCACCACCATGTATTTCCTTCATGTTTCTGCTACAAAAAGTTGCTACACAGCACACTGTATAGATATCCATATATATATATATATATATATATATATATATATATATATATATATATATATGTATGTATATATATATAAACAACCACAGATGATGGTTATTCCTGCATTTGAACTCCCTATCTATACCTTTAAACAACCTACATACAAGTGTATTATATGCACATGCTACAGGAGAGGTCTGAATTTTGTAGTGTGAGAATGCATTACTGAAATGATGATCTCATCAGTATGTTGCAGACAGTATGTGTTTGTGGACAGATTGAAAAGGGGATGTGGACTTGCTCTCATCATGTAAATGCTTCTCATGACTTGGGGTCAAATGAGCGCACCAGCTGAGATAATCCTCCAGTGTTGCAATGGACTCACTATCACACATATAACTTGAGTGTTAAGAGATTTGAACCCCCTATCCTGTTATATAACATAGAAAGCACAGTACTTAATGCAAGCACCACTGCAGATGTATGGCTTATGCACTGTGAGAGTGCACTTTATAGAGGATGACATCAGTGTTGTTTTGCTGAGAACATGATGTTTGGAGAATGGTCTGAAATTGATATGGACTCACACTACAGTTTAAAATTAACTCCAGGCTACAGTGCTTAACACAAGTATCAATGCAGAAATCTGACTTTACAGTCTGACAGCACAGTGTAGATAGGATTAGCATGTCATTCTGCATCACAGATGATACTGTGATGTTGAAGGTTTTGTGCAAATCCATATCTGTATGTATGATGGAATAAGGACAATATTATGCTCAGTAATGCATACATACTGCTATCTTATGGCAGCTACACTGCCATTAATGCATACTGCAGAACTGAGAGTGAGATGTACCAACCTATCTTGTGTATATCAGATGCACATTCTTGTTAAGGACAGCATGGGCAATGAATCATTCATGGATCATCATTTTGTGATGATGGTATGTAAACAAGAAAGTATGTTACTGATATTAACTATGACATGTGCTCATCCATGGACAATGTGGCCTGTCAATGCCAAGCAATACTTAATCCTCTAGTGTAGGAGGGATAAAACATGATGATTTCTGTAAATCAGCTGTATGTGGTTGTATATCATCTCTAAGTGTTAGTGTTGCAGTGCAGAGTTAACTTTGCAGAATGAAGTGTTCAATTAACCACACAGTCCATTGCATTTCAAATGGGTACATTACACAGTGTCCACATAATTATGTAATATCATCCAGCAACAATACTTATTTTGGTTTGAAATCACTCCCAAAAGCACAAAGCTGAGAAATGTATTTGCCCAAAAATTGGCAAAGTGTTAGCACATTTATGACGATACTTTGATGTGTTGAAATGGGACTGCGGAGTACCAGTGTTTAGTGGTGTTCAGTAGTGATCTGCATGTTTTATTATACCTTTCTATGTTAGTTCCAAAGCTGAACTCATAAATGAAGGGTTGTGCTTTCCTTCCCCATTTGCACAATGGTGCACTGTGAGCAAACAGATTTCTCTGCTGAAGGAAACAGTGAAACATTACATTTGGTGTGCCTTCTAAAGCACAAAAAGGCTTAGTGGCAGTGTGTGGCCATCAGCATTCTGGACAGTAGTTAGTGGAGAAAATCCACCTGTTAACCTAGCTTTCTGTGTGGTACAAGGTGTAAAGTCTCTGAGCTAAATGAAAAAGTATACTTGCAGATGATTTTACAAAGAGTGTCAGAATGAGAATATTATATGAGCTTTTTATCATAACTTTAAGTATACCTAGGAATGACTATTATACATATGTTTCCTGGCAAAATTTTATATGTAATAGCTATTGAAGTAATAGCTTTTGCCCACTACACATAGACATGCATCAAGGGACATCACAAGTTAACTGGGTGTACATAAGGTGTAAGGGAAACACTCACCACCTTATACAATAACACCTGTAGTGCCATTTAACACAAAATATTACAGTTGCACTTTGGCAGACATCAGACAAATGCTGAGCACTACAACTGATAAAACAGAAGGGGCTTAGAGAGATACATAGGCAACACATTCATAGGAAAGACCCTTATAAAAACAGGCATCTTGAGCTTTACCTAATCCTGAACTATCATCAAGAAGAAAAACTGTGTCTACAGACTTGACCATTATCTATGGATCCCACCAAGGAAATCCAACTTCACATGCCAAAGGCACACATTTGTAGGGACAATGGTACCCTATGTAGCCAATGGAAAATGTAACTTTTATTCTTCAGTAAAGTAATGCCAGATGGACAATGTCATAATATTACATTTATATCTCTCAGCCTAATGGATAGGCAACATTACAAAGGCATGAGAAAGAAGGGATGAAGATAGACAAGGATACAGAGACATATACGAAAGAGTGCTGTTATGGGTCATTAATGTACATCTTAACGGTGTCTCCTCAGTAATAGTCAGTCAGGTTCTGCATCAGTGTTGTAAGTGACGGCTGTGGGGGTGAAGAAGTTGTAGAGCAGGCAAAAACTGATGCAGATATGGGTAGAGTAAGGGTGGTTTAATAATTTGTCCTGATGTGCATGGATGTGTATGCTAATGTTTTTTGCAACACTATTCAAAATCAAGGTTCTTAATGGATAAAATTTAAGATGTATGCCATTAAAGAAATCATAAAAGTATAACTTCACAGAAAAAATAATGTGACATATATCTGTTCAAAATTGGTAAAATAATCCGACCACCACAGCTGTTACGTACTAAAACTTTAATCACAAATATAAGTTAAGCACTTTCGCAGTGTAGACACTGCTTCTTCAGACCATAAAATGACATCATAAAACTATATTCATTTATAAAACAAATTCAAAACTTAATTAACCTACAGGCAATGAAAATAGCTTTACATCACAGCAAAGAATGAATCAAAATGATATTCATTCCAAGGCTAAATTTCAACAACTTGCAGAGATTTGTAAAACCAAAATCATTTACAAAACAAATTCAAGATTCAATTAACCTATAGAATATAGTATAGAAGATGGCATTACATCACAATAAAGAACAAATCAAAATTCTATACATTCATAGGCTAAATACCAGCAACCTGCAAAATATGAGGTTACAAAAATTCATCACTGGCCATAGATTATAAACAAATAATATTAAGAGAACACCCTCCCCTGGATTTATTAATCTTCCATGCAGGACTAGCTTAGTCCTGCATGGAAGTGACTGTTTAGGAACAGGACGGCAGTGCGCCATGCATAATAATGAGGCACGCTGGCTGAGCTCCTAATCTTACATGGCGCGTGTCTGAGAGCAGACCCCTCAGGATATACATGCCCCCTGAATGGAGAACTGCAGAAAGGAGTAAGAAATGAGCAAGACCACTCATAGGTGTCCGCACATCCCTACCAACAGTCTCCCATGTGTACAACAGCAACAGTACATATAAATAAAATGAAGAAACCACTTTATTTTTTTTTTTAAATCCGATTAAAGCTAACCATAGGTGCGCGGGTGTGCCCATCGCTTAGCTACAGTTAATACAGCTTAAATGGCTGAAGAGGATAACAAGGAAGATATATGCAATTGAAGCAGCATAGCAATAGTGTAGTGGGCAAAGCATTTGCCTTACGAGCAGGCATTCCTGGTTTGAGTCCCACTGCAGCAGATTGCATTTTCTATGGCAAAGCATGTTATGAGTAATATTTATGTTGCATAACCCACTAAATAACATATTTTTATGAACTGGAGTACTGCAGTAAATGCACATGTGAGGTGTCAGTGTCATAATGAATAAGGCACTAGTAAGCAGGTTTAAGCACAAATAAGAAGTAGTAAGCATACTTAAGCATGAGTTAGCAGGCGTAAGCCCATTTGCGTGGCGATAAGCAATGCCTACACTGGCTAAGCAAATTCTAAAGTTAACTCTCTGTAAGCAAATGTAACAGCAGGTTAACAGTGCTTACCCTTGTGCAAACCCACTTACAACTGTTCAAAAGTGCCTGAATCACTCTGCATCCAACTGCCCTTGTTCTGGCCATCAACAAAATAAACAACCATGCAGGTCTCACACCCTGAACCCCATACTCCATAATTAACCACCAAGCCACCACAGAAACACAGAAAAATGAGGTATCAGCAAACAAGTCTCACCATAGTAAAACCAAACTGAACCTGTGAAAGGAATCAGTATACAGTTATATGTTCCATAACTCACTACAAAACATAAATATGTGAACTGGAGTACAGCAGTAAGCCCTGAAGTGAGGTTTTGAAGTCTCCAATAAAACACAAGGACACCATAGAGTGTACATACACATTAATAATGGATACCTGGCAGATATATAAGATGCAATGAATAAGAAATCAATGCCCAAAAGGAAATATAATGCAAAGACTAATGTAAGCACTGCTTAGCATTGCACAGGTCAGCTTAGGAGGTGTAAGCAATGTATCGACCAGCTAAATCAATGTGCCCGGTAGTTTACCCCTTTAAACAATGCCAACCCTAGATAAGAAGGTTTGCCCATAGCTTAGCCTTTTCAAAGATGTTCAATCACAGAAAAGTGCAGAAAATCAGCCCTACTTAAACCCAAGAGGCAGGAATGCATCTCATAACTGGTTGTAGCTTCCCCCTTGCAGGCACTATGGCAGTAAGGGGAGAAGGTGTGCACTTTCAGGCACAGAGCTGGTGCATCCAGGAGTCCATGGTCATGGCAGGACTCCTTGTTAAAGACCATGCTCAGAGACTGCTGAAGGGCCAGTACCAGGGCTCTCAATATAATGCGGAGGCCTGGGACCATCTCGCCCGTGACCTCACCAGTGCCACTGGCATACCCCAAACTGGTGAGCAGGTCAGGCACCACTATGCTGACCTGAAGCAGTGTAAGGGGGATCTCTGGGAGGAGTGGATCCAAGAGACTAGAGCATCAGGGGATGTTCCAGACATGTGTAAATATCACCCAAGTATGTGTGTAATAATTGTCAGCTCTGGTATATCATGGATAGGTATGGTTAAATATTCCTCTTATGTCACCCACAGCTGCAATGGAGCAGGCCACGAACCAGGGGGCCCACATCAGTCACCTGGTGAGGTTGCGGTGCGATGCAGGTCAGTAATACCCATGCATTTACTGTAATAGGAAATAACAATAAAAGTAGTAGTAAATGAATTGCTAGTATAAAACCTATATTGTTCAAGGCAAGTACTGTATACACTACAGAATATGGCAGTAAGTGTCTCATTGTTTATAAGTCAATAAAAGTGTAATAGCCTGACAAAACAGGTCTAACAGCTGGACTGCATTTGTATATCCTGGTATCATACAGTAATGTAGATATGGAATCATGTAATAGTACTGAAGTATTAAACACTGTCACCCACACTGTGCACCATAAATTGAATGTGCAGGAATGCATGTATATGACAGGTGTAATTCCCAGAGGCCATTTAGTACAACTGAGAGACACAGAGACAGTAAACAGGAAAAATGCAGACAGCAAAAAACAAATAGCACGTGCAACTGGTCTGTGAACTGCTGTTTTTTTAGCACACACAGCAACAGTTTGAATCCGGCCAGTGGTTGTAGTCTGCATACAAAATCAGTCCCTACAACTTTACAGATATATACAGAATGTCTATTAAAGTGGCCCATATATGTTGCCTATCAACCTGTCCCCCTGGGAAATCAGTGGAATGATGCCAGACATATAGGTAGCAAATAGGAAATACAACTGATTGACACACAGCTATGAGAACAAAGCTGGCACACTAGCAACTCCCCAATACCTTATGTGACTAAGAAGCCATGTATTTCCTATTTACATCCCAACTTGTCAAGCTGTTGTCAGAGTGTGTACAGTAACAGAGTAAGATGTATGCACATAATAGTAATGTGGAATCTGGTTCTGTGTATGGGAACACTGAGGTAGTGCTAATAAACATTCCTCCCACAAGTCTGTCAGATACCAACACAGTGCCCAGAAATACAAGAATGATATGGAGTTACTCTGAATAATGAAGTATTACACATCACTGTCACCCACACTGTCCTACAACATAAAACTGTCTAGGAAATCTGTATAAGAGTGTTGTAATACAAGGTCAGAATGCAAAAGTAGAGGGGATTAATAAGACAGAAAGCAGATAGGAGATATACATCAATATCTATACAGCAGACACAACTGTGATGGACAGTGTTTAAGTTGTAGCAGACACAGCCATGGTCTGAATCCTGGGAGTGGAATTAGGCTGCATACAGATTCATACCCCACAACTGTACAGATGAGACCAGAATATCCAGTATATGTGCCCATATTTGCTGCCTGTCCCCATGGTAAGTCTGTGGGATGATCCCAGATGTTTAGGCAGCAAACAGGGAATATAAGTGACTGGCAAACATCTATGAGAACACACCTGTCACTGTAGCAACCCCCAAAACATTTAGAAGAGTAATATGTCAAGTATGTCCTATCTACACTCCCATGTTGTCAAGCTGTGACCAGAGTGTGTACAGTAACAGAGTGAGATGTATGTGCATGATACTAATGTGTAAACTGGAACTTTGTGTGTCAACATTCAGGTAGCGGTAACAAACATTGTTCCCACAGGTACGTCAGAGACGAACACTGTGCTGAGAAATAAAGCCCGTTATAACCTGTACTGGGACTGTTCACTCTAGTATTGTAGGGAATTGTGAGTGTTGCAGTTTCTCTGAATAATAAATTATCACTGGTCACTGTCACCCACACTCTGCTACATAATATAACTGTGTGGGAAAACATGTATAGGTGTGTGTCAGGTCACTAAAGGTGGAAAAGGGCAATATTCTAGATATGTCCAGGCACACCAGCATGTGGTCAACACATGGTCAGAGTCTGTGCAGAAAGAGTTGGATAGCATAGTGCAAAACATCAACCTGGAATCTGGGAGTATGTGTACAAACAGTTAGTTATTGTTAACAAACATTCCCTCCACAGGTATACCAGGTAAGGGATGTATACTGCAGGTAATACTGGTTCATGTGTAATGATGACGACAGCCATATCACTGTCCAAACTAAGGCCATAGAATAGTGTAGTAAGACTTAATAAGGTACAGATAACAGCAATGACTAGGAAAGTAATGTGGACTACTGGAATATATTTGTTACTAATTGACATCTTTCTCTCCACCCCACCATATCTCCAACAATAATTAACATACCCACCCCAACCAGTATGTAATGACACCTATGTTCTGGTAATGTCCAATTGTTTGATAAAATGTTAATGGTTCCCATGCATGTGCTATATTGAATTATTCCAACATTGGTGGCATGGTGCCATCAATGTACCTGCATGCTGTTCTTATTACCACTGTGGTCCCATATACGCTTGTGTTCTGTTTGCTATGCAACTGTTCCATATCTGGTATCTGGGTTAATGGGAATATCTATACATGCTGTTATACCTAACCCTGGAATGTGCTGACTATTACTAACCCACAAATGAAATGTAAACACTATAGCACGCTTGGGATGGCTAGTCCCAGCAGACCCACCTGTCCCACCTCAGCTAGCCATGGCACCAGGCACCAGCATGTCTGGGTCACAACCCGGGACCTCCCTGTCCATTGGTCCTGCACCCCCTTCTGGTGGAACCACATAAGGGGATGGGGCTTACCTCCCTGGGAGTGGGTACGTACAGCCACCTGTCGCCCATCTCCAGGTCTGTGTCATGGTGCGTAGAGCGATCAACAAGCAGTTTGGTGATCTTCTACCCCAGCTAAAAGGCCACGTGTGGCAATTAGAGTCAGCCTGGCTCTGCAACTCAGCCCCCAGCCCAGCCACCTTTGAGGCTGTGAAGGTGCAGTGGTGACTGCCCATGAGTGGGGACCTCAGTCCCACTGTTACCACTAGGAGGCTTGTGGGCTTCCATTATCACAACACCCCTCCTCACCAAGGTGTTTACCTCCCACTTGTGTCATATACTGCCCCTGTATGCATCTTGTTTGTCTTGTCTGTTAACTTACCCAAGCTACCTCCCCAAATATACCTACTACCCCTCCCCAACATCCCACTCACACCTGAAAAAAAGGGAAAACTGTACGCACAAAAATATCTCGCCCCATACATAGCTGTCCATTTAGCACACGTGTCCACTGGATACATGTAATCTGGTCTAATTGGCATCACGACTTATTATTCTTGTCCTCACCCCACTCCCAGGGGTTTGAGTGTCCAAACCTACCTCCAAATTAAGTGTATGTGTATAGCTGTTGCTGTAGAAGAAATGGGCAGCTATGGACCTTCCCTACATCCTTCCTGTACATCCCTAGCTATTTTCCCTACTGTATTTCCCTCTTTGTGCCTATTTTTCACCACTTTCCTATCAACCCTTTTTTCTTTTCTTTTAAAGAAATTAGCGAGGGGGTAAGCTGGAGTAAGCACTTTTAAGGAGCAGTGAGCAGGTTTAAGCTTGTTTGCGTGGGGGTAAGCAATGCCTACACTGGTTAAGCGATATATAAGCTGAGTAAAAGAAACTGTAACCAAATGTTAGCAGTGCTTATCTCCGTGCAAACCTGTGCAATTCCGCTTACAACTGCTTTAAAGTGCCTTAATCACTTTGTATCCCACGGTCCATGTTCTGCCCAGCAACAAAATAAAGAGCCTCTACAAGGCTTAAACCCAGGACCCTGAACACCATAGACAATATGATTTACTACTAAGCCATGCCAGATATACATAACCCTAATGTTTTCACAAACACATCATCCAGCCTAGACATTAAATATTACAGAGAATGTATTCCACCATTAAGATGTATGTGTGTGTGTACATATATTAATACCTAAACAGATACAACATATCTATATATGTAGAGGTATGTATATATGCATGTAGATATATATATATATATATATATATATATATATATATATATATATATATATATATGTATATATATATATATATATATATATATATATATATCTATATATATATATATATATATATATATATATATATATATATATATATATATATATATATATATATATATATATATATATATATATATATATATATATATATATATAAATGTATATACATGCAAATGGCTACATCAACACATATATATGTCTACACCTATATGTCAGCATATACATAGCAAGCTACATATATGTAAGCAGATATATATCTATGTACGTATATACGGACATAGCTATACATATGTGCGTGTGTATATATATATATATATATATATATATATATATATATATATATATATATATATACACACACACATTTATATATATATATATATATATAATATATATGTGTATATATGGACATACATCTGTATATATCAATGGGAGATTAACTAAAACATATATGTCCACATGCACCGGACACAACATGGGCGCAAGATTTTAACAGTACTACATCCCACCTGTATGACGTCAGGCTGGTATTGGTAACATTATTATTTTATTATTATTTTCAGTTTGATTACCGGGGAAATCCACTGGGCCAAGATGTGCCCATTTTTGGTGGAGGCCCGGGGAGAAAAGCTCCATGTGCAATACAAAAAAAATAGGTTACAAATACAAAAGCTTACAAAATGTTAGAGATTAAGTACAAAATATAATAGCAAAAAGAAAGGTTACAAAAATGTAGGTTATACACTCAAAGAAGAGAAAATTGCAAGTGTAATATTAATCATATATATATTTTTTTAAATACAATCTAGGAGTTTATTTGATATCTGTTATTACAGATTCTTTGGAGAAGAGGGATTAAGCATGAGAGTCTAGTAGAGCAGGAGTAAGTAAAGCTTAGTGGGAACGTTTATGTAGGGTGAAAGCAGGAGCATTTCCATTTGGAAGATAGGTGTAGGAAGAGTTGGTTTTTGAAGGCTTCAAGATTAGGAAGAGTTGGTTTTTGAAGGCTTCAAGATTAGGAAGAGTCCTAAGTGAGGGAGGGAGAGAGTTCCATCTTTTACCTAGGGAGAAGGAAAGTAGGAGATGGCCAGATGGGGCATTTGGGTTTGTGAATGGAGATTCGGTTTTGGTGTTCAGATCTCAAAGATCTGTTTGGGATGTAGGGAGGGAGAATATTCTTTAAGGCTGGGCATTTATCAGGGGAGAATATTAGATTATGAGCATAGGTTAGTTGGAGATAGTCTAGGTGGTTAGGGAGTTTTAACCAGTTCAGGGATTGAAGGCAGAGTCAGTGGTGAGTTGAGGTTTTGGATTTGGTGGCAAATTTGGAGTTCTTATTATAGCAAGCTTCAAGTTTAGAGGTGATAGATGAGGACAGATTGGTTAGGATAGGAGCTCCGTATAGATGAGAAGGTAGGAGGTAGCTTATTGCCAGGGTATGCCTACAGGAGTTGGAGAGACATGGATTGTTCCTATATAACATGCCTAACTTTTGGTGGGTTTTCTTTATATTTTGAAGTATATGAAGATCGAATATGAGGTGTTCATCTATGATGATCCCTAGGAGTTTTGCAGAGGGGACTACTTCTATTGAATTGGAAGATTTGCTTAGTATCTTGAAAGTGTTTTTGTCAAAGGAGGGGACTTTGGAGGGGAGGAATATTAGGATTTTAGATTTATTAGAGTTGAGGGAGAGGTGATTTTGGTGCATCCAACTCTGAGTAGTGGAAAAAGCTATTTGAGTTTTATCCAGAAGTTCAGGAATGTTGGGGGCAGCACAGACCAAAGTAGAGTCATCAGCGTATTGGATGACTGTAGTGTCAGGGATGTAAGCATGAAGGTTATTTATGAAGATGTTGAAAAGCATGGGTCCAAGGATGGATCCCTGAGGAACACCAGTTCGGGTAGGCAGGAAGGAAGAGGAGGAATTCTTCCATTTGACAGCTTGTGATCTGTCTGAAAGGTAGCTGGAGAACCAGGAAAGAGTGTTGGAGGAAAGATTAAGGTTTGTGAGATGGAGGAGAAGGTGGGAATGGGAAATTGTGTCAAAGGCTTTTGAGAGATCTAGCAGAACTGCGGATACTATGAGTCCAGAGTCTCGAGCAAGATTGACAGTTTCTAGGAAGGATAGAAGGGCAGTTATAGTACTGTGGCCAGGGCAGAATCCATGTTGGGTGGGAGTAAGGAGGTCATTCTGAATTAGATATGGCAAAAGTTGTTGGTGGACACATTTTTCTAGGATTTTAGATAATGGAGATAGGAGGGCAATGGGGCAGAATTTGGAGATAGAGGTGTCTTTGCCTCCTTTATGAATAGGAAGAATGTAGGCTGAATGCCAGAGTTTGGCCACATAAGATTAATTTAAGGATCTATCGATCAGGATACTGATTGGGAGAGCAACACCATCAGCTGCATATTTGTGGAAGGCAGAGGGTATATTGTCTGGGGCATTAGAGCAAGGCTTTAATTTAGATAAAAGCTTTTTTATTAGGAAGGTAGATACTGGCTTGAGATGGAAATTGGGGGAATTGTTATTTGGGGAGATGGGTGCTGTGTGGAGGGAGTTGGGAGGGTTTGTAGTAGGGAATGTTTTAGTTAGTTTGGCTATGGATTCAGTGAAGAAGGTATTGAAATGGCTGCTCAGTTCGCTGTCAGTTAAGCTAAGATCAGGGCAGGGGTTATTTCTAGATCCTGGATGGAGAAGGGAGTTAACTGAATTCCAGAATGATTTAGGGTTCTTGTTGTTGTTGAGCTGAAATTTGTTAAAGAAGTTTTTTTTGTCTTCGGTAATAAGTTTTTTTACTTGTTTGCGGAGTTGGGTATATTGGAGGTGGGCAGTGGACAGTTTGTTTTTCTGGCAAAACTTCCAGGATTTGTCTCTGTGGTGCATAATATGTTTAGTTTCTTTGGTGAGCCAGGGAGCAGAGTTGCTTTTGATTTGTTTGTTTCTTAGGGGGGCTAGAGAGTTAAGAGTATTTAGGAAGACAGAGTTAAAATGTTCTACAGTGTTGTCGAGAGGTAGAGTGTTTAGGATTTGCCAGTTCATTTGTTTTAGGATGTTAGAGAAAGTAAAGGGGTTGAAGTTGCTAAGGTTACGGGTCTGAATAAAGACATGTTGGTGTTGGATGGTGCTAGTAGATCTATGGATGAAGGCAGGGAGATGGTCACTGAAAGTGTCGGGGATTGTGCCAGAGAGAGTAATTTTGTTAGGGTGGGAGACTAGTATTCAATCAATGATGGAACCAGGAGGTTGTTTTTTGTTTGGTCGAGTAGTTGAATGGATCACGTGAGTGAAGTTGTAAAGGTTAATGGATAGAAGAGGGGAAGGAGTGTTGATTTTATTCCAGTCAATATTGACATTGCCTAGAATAAAGGTTTCATATTTTATTTTGTTTGAGGCCCAGTGTAGGATATCTTCAAGGGTGGAGATATTGTTGCCGGGTGAGATGTATACGGAAATAATACAGATAGTTTTATGTTTATTCAAATGGATAAGGCTTGTTGTGATTTCAGAATTTTTGAATTGAGGGGTAAGGATTTAAAGAGGGATAAGGGAGAGAAGGTTGGAGTAAATTAGAGCGGAGCCTCCACCTTTTTTATTTATACAGTCACTTCTGAGGATTTGGTAGCCAGGAGGTAGGATTTCTGAGTCAGAAACATATCATGCAGTACAGTCTGGATCCCATAGGAAATGCAAATAGTGGAAGCTATCAACATCCCTAGGATAGAGATACACAGACACATATATGCAGACACAGATCTACACATACACACACACACATATATATATATATATATATATATATATATATATACACGTGACTACACATACACATGCAGAGATCTGTACAGTAAAATACTTATGTGGTAGGTGCACACAATATGGAACAGCCACTATGCCTACAGTTAACACCTTAACGACTGGACACTGGATGAGTCACCCATACAAATGACAGTTGTTGCCTACAACATATACCCACAAAGAGGTCATAGGATAAATGGAAAACCATTATCTGTGTACTATTACAGATTTATATGCCATGTCATATAGCTGTTCAGACACTGACATCCATATAAACAGAGTAGTGCAACTGTGAAACAGTTATACTAATACAGTAGTCTGGAAAGGTTCGCAACTGTTGCTGTCCAGGCCAAGTCCTTCAAATAGTACAAGAGTAAAGACAGACTGGGCCACAGGTTACCAAACAATCAACAGTAAGTAATGCAGGTGTATAGTTCAGCTGCCGCTCTCTACACTCTGCACACAATCACTAGGTGCTAAAGACTTCAGTTGACCAAATGGGATGTAACTGCCACATAACAAGGCATAACTGACACCATCACAACCACACTGACAAACAGAACAGTCTGTATGGCAGGAGGCAGTAGGCCTGCATTAACCCAATTTATGCAAGTAATGTCAATACAGGTGAATTGTATGGTACTGTACATCCAGATTCCTTAAGGTAGCTCACACCTGATACCCCCACATATTGTAACAGCCTAAGTTATTTATGGTGCACCCCCCCGACTCAATAATGCAAGCCCATATACCACTGTTACATACACTGGCCTCTGGAGTACATATGGGCACACATGTATGGTGTAGGTGAAGCCCACACATATATGGCTCCAGCCTCACTGTATGTGTGGGGGATGCAACAGCAGTTGACTGCTGGCAGGAATGAAGCATGATATACGTATATTTGCATATGTGTCACTATCTGTATATGTGTAGACATATATTGCTCTGTATATGTAGATATCTTGGTGTGTATATGTATATCTATGTACATATACATACCCATCTATAATATGTCGATATGTATATGTGTATATATCTATATAGATATCTGGATAATTATATATACATATATTTCCACCATATGCCCTAAGCATGGAGTATAGGCCCACCTCAGCCCCTATAGTCCCAATTACATAGTGCAAGGGGATGTCAGGTATGTCTAGCAGGTATATCAGTAGACTATTGCTACTGTAATAGTGATTGTCTTCACAGACATGGTGTGTGTGGGAGGTCACATCTGCTTTTCACATGTGCCCTATTGGCTAATGACAGACATCCTAAGGACATAAGAGTACTGTACCGCTGCTAGCACGTAATGCTACTATGGATTACAGCAGAGATATTGGCCAATATATGTGGACATTCTGACACACTCTGGACAGTCCAGAGGTATACACAGAACCCCTTAGTGCAAAACATGTAAACCAAGCCTGACAATGTGGATGTTAACAGCCATGTAGATAGGTATAACACGTAATGACTGGTATACATATGCCTCCATAGGTTATGCATTCACACACCCCTGACTGTCCTGACACATACTAACCGCTGGTACAGAGGTGCCATGGCCACATACTACCCACTAGATATTGACATACATCTGAACAGCTTTCAACTGCTCTGTCTGGCATACATGACTGTTAAGAGAGGCCCGGCAGCAGTACATCTGGTAAGTATCTGGACACGACATCTCACGGGGTAAGTACACTAAGCTGCTAGGCATGTAATAAAGCATTGCACAGGCTACAGGGAGATTGGCTCAACACTGGCCTAAATTTCCTATATGGGAATGCACATGTACCAACATATATAGCAGGCTCTACAAGCATGTCAAAGCACAGGGTAAGATACACCTGTGTGACAGCACATAGCTACATCCAATATGAACACAGCCACAGTCACATATGGTACGCTTGCATATTATTACAGTATATGGACTATCTGTTCAACAACAACCTCATATGTGCCGCTCACACACAAACCCTACATATACTGGGCCACTACACAGTGTGGTCCGATGCCTGTCTGTGGTATGGGACATGTGTGTGTGTATGGCCTTACAAACATATAAGCCAATATGGTAACATACAGTGGAGCAGCATGTAACATCAGATAGGACAGGACCAAGAACAATGACATCTACCACAGTCTGTACACAGGCAAAAGTACATATTAACATTACACACACTGTCAACATTCACCATAGGTACACAGACCTCAGTACTGTACACATAACCACAGAATATCCAGCTTATGTCATCAAATATAACCCCTACTGTACACAAAATGTGTAGCAGGCTATCTCACTAGCTTATCAGATGTGATGTCACTAATTATGGTGTACAGCACATATGCACCTCTTAATGCTTGACATATGTACAAAGGTTGATAGAGGTGTGGCTGGAAGCACATACACAGGGCCAATATTGACATGTTGTTGTGAAAACCTCATACATTTACTATTGTAACAGGGTTTGTTGCAACATATGTCCTATGAGGGATATGAAATCAGTAACTGTTACAGTTCCACCATTTACAGACTGCAATCCTCACACTACCTTCTGCAGTTCAAAGATAGGTGCTCTGTGTGTAACACATGAAACAAAAGGCACCACACACTGCCCAGTCTGCAGATAGCCCTACAGATGGGGATTCCTCATACACAGAGCACTGACATGGCAGGTATTGCAACATATAGGACAGCCATTTCCACACACACCCTGTTCAACATTACTCCAAATGCAGTATAGCAGCACTTACAGTCTGTAGTCAGGTCAGGCACATCACCTCCTGTGTGTTGCCCTGTTTCCACCATGTATATTGTTAGAGGTAAATCCTCAATCCATCTGAGATGCTGTTTGCCAAACAACAGATCCAGATCCTGCTCACAGGGAATGGAACGGACCAACACCAACATGATGTTCCTAGATATTGGAGTGTGTTTTCATGCAATTGGCTATGGGAATGTTACCACAGCTGTTCTACATGCAATCAGCTAGAGGAGGGCTGCAATTTGTGCAGAGTCCATCAGCGGATCATGAACATCAATTAAAATACACATGCTGCTGCCTAAGCAAAGCAGGTCTAGGTCTCTAAAGCCACCAGAAAGAGAGTGAGAGAGGCAGACATAATCAAAGACAAGTCAGGAAGGGGTGGGAGAGTAAAACCTAAGCATGATTGTGTCACATACCTACCAGCACAGGTTATCAAACCCCTGATGACTATATAGTGCTATCACATTTCCATGCAGTTATTGGATGCACCACATAGGTCACATGGTGAGGAGCCCTAAGAACTTATATGTTATGGTGAGTGGCATCTGCAACAGGGATATGGTAACTATACAGTAAGTGTAGTATACATGCCTGTTTGCATGTACAGGTGCCAGCGACAACACAGCCACACTCTCACAGGGACGCACACACATTGACACACTCGGCAGGGTCAAGAATAGAACTCATCACTAGTGATATTTCCACAACACATTACTGTGCAGGTATCACATTCACCACAGGGATCATACCAAGGTTACATGGGCAAAGGGTATGGGGAGGTGTCTGACATCAGACAGCATGCATCAGTATGCCTATGGGGGTTGTACTGAGTGTGACTGTGATCATACACATCATATACACACACACACACACACACACACACACACACACACACACACACACACACACACACACACACACACAGTGCCAGTACTAACATGCATGGGTTAATTGATTCACGGGTGTGTAGTGGTCAACTGTGCCAGACGGCTTTACAAGGCTAGGTGATGGGTATACCTTGGCATCAGGCCACATGACAATTGTCTGTTGTGGCTCAGGGGTGTAGTTTCTGGATTTGCCCACACAGCTGGATATTGTATTCACCATCCAGTCACCTGGTTGACTATTGCATGTGGCCAATGCTGTGCATTGCTTGCCATGTATGTATTCCTTAGTCCATGACAAGGATGGTGTCTGTGATGTGCACTCCTCCCACATGCATGTGCAGTGACATGTGGAACTGTATCTGGGGTGTCTGGTGCATGTTGTGTACACAGATTATCATCAGATGTGGCCTCATGTGGCAGGAACTGGTAATGGACAGCAGGTTTACCCTGCACCTACACTGATAGCATGCTAATGGCATTCCCTGGTGTCAGTAACATCTGTTCATACATGGCATGTTTTCAGGCATGGTATGTCCTTTGTGGGTCACATTTGATGGCACCACAGATGTTGCAGGTGTCCAGTGGTGAACATGGGGAAGGTTCACTGTCTGCATGTACTTGCCTATTAGACAGATGTACAAATTCGGCCCAACCTGATCCGAGAACTCGAGCAAGTAGGATACACAAACTGTTATATCACCACAGGTTTATTCCAAAGAACACACAAAAACATGATAGCAACACGATAATCCAAGACTGCCAAGAGATATCAACTGATGGTTAAGCGCTTTCATCTGGTATGCCCCAGACTTCTTCAGAACCAATGAATAGTTTGATTACAAACTATTTAAAGTACTTTTGGCGCCAAAAACACAATTAAATGTAATTATGTGCAATACAATATAAAATACATACTATTAAATATTTGATATTTAATGAATACAATAAATATACATATAGAACGTGTATTAAATGTATTAAAATATATAAAATCTATATTAACTAATACTACTATTTTTATAATATTAAAATATAAGTAATTAAAAACATAAGCTAAAAAACATGATAATACATACAAAATACTGCATACAGAAGACAGTATAATTTGATGCTGAATACCATAGTATTCTATTTGATTCTGGTCAATTTCCTACTGATCTAATAATAAGAAAGGTTTTAAACTAATGCTATCATTTAATCCAGGGGTTTTTTTGCATCTAAACTAATCTGCCATTTACTTTCAACCCAAGAAAGATACACTTTCCAATTTCCTCCCCTATCAGTTACATCAACCTGATCAATTATAGCAAAACTGAAGGTGTGATCATTACCCCTATCCATAACATGTTTGCTTAAAGCATTTTTAGGATCTCTTTTCTTGATCCTGTACACATGCTCATAAATACGTGTTTTGAGCTTCCTTTCCGTTTTTCCTATATAATAGGCTGGGCATTTGGAACATGTTGCAATGTATACTATGTGTTGGGTGTTGCAATTTCCATATCTGCAGTATACTATAGATTTAATTACATTGTTAACTTTAATTTTTAAGCTGTTATTAATATATACACATTGCTTGCACTTTCCACATTTTATAGTTCCATACTTCTTCACAGTATGCATCCCTATCTTTCCTTGCTCTTAAATTATCTTCATATTTTTTTCGGTTTTATGTACTGTAATAGGGTATGCTCCAACAATGTCTCCTATGGTATTGGAACTAGATATTAGATCCCAATGTTTACGGAGAATTTCTCTCACCAAGTTAGCATAGGGGTTAAACATGATGACACAAACCTTGTTAGCTCTATTGTCTTCTAGTCTAGTATTAACTTGTCTTGTAATACCCAAAAGTGGTAAATATTTCAACCCCCATTGTGTTTTAACATATTCTGTCACTTTATCCAACATATCTATGGGATATCCTCTATCTTGAAATAATTTGTAAACCGTTTGTAATTCTATATTCATGTCTTCTCTAGTGGAAGTCATACGTGCCACCCTAATACATTGTCCTTTGACTACATTCCTGAAAATATGTGGGGGGTGACAACTTCCATATTGAATGTAGTCATTGGAAAATGTAGGTTTCCTGTAGATCTTGGAAGCAAAACTACTCCCTGTATTACTTATCCAAGTGTCTAAATATGCTATCCCTGTTTTATTAGTTTGGTAGGTAAATTCCAAAAAATCAGTTGTTTGATTCAAATAATTAATGAATAAGGAGAATATTTTAGACAAACCCGAGGTGTAGCTATGGGGGCATCCTGCGCCCCGGTGTTTGCTAATTTAGTTATGTTGGAGTGGGAAAATCAGTATGTATTTCCCAGCACATATTACCAACATATTTGCCTGTACACCAGATATTTGGATGATATTTTTATTATATGGAATGGTTCAACAGATCTGATACCATTATTCATTAATTATTTGAATCAAACAACTGATTTTTTGGAATTTACCTACCAAACTAATAAAACAGGAATAGCATATTTAGACACTTGGATAAGTAATACAGGGAGTAGTTTTGCTTCCAAGATCTACAGGAAACCTACATTTTCCAATGACTACATTCAATATGGAAGTTGTCACCCCCCACATATTTTCAGGAATGTAGTCAAAGGACAATGTATTAGGGTGGCACGTATGACTTCCACTAGAGAAGACATGAATATAGAATTACAAATGGTTTACAAATTATTTCAAGATAGAGGATATCCCATAGATATGTTGGATAATGTGACAGAATATGTTAAAACACAATGGGGGTTGAAATATTTACCACTTTTGGGTATTACAAGACAAGTTAATACTAGACTAGAAGACAATAGAGCTAACAAGGTTTGTGTCATCATGTTTAACCCCTATGCTAACTTGGTGAGAGAAATTCTCCGTAAACATTGGGATCTAATATCCAGTTCCAATACCATAGGAGACATCGTTGGAGCATACCCTATTACAGTACACAAAACCGGAAAAAATTTGAAGAGAATTTTAGAGCAAGGAAAGATAGGGATGCATACTGTGAAGAAGTATGGAACTATAAAATGTGGAAAGTGCAAGCAATGTGTATATATTAATAACAGCTTAAAAATTACAGTTAACAATGTAATCAAATCTATAGTATACTGCAGATATAGAAATTGCAACACCCAACACATAGTATACATTGCAACATGTTCCAAATGCCCGGCCTATTATATAGGAAAAACAGAAAGGAAGCTCAAAACACATATTTATGAGCATGTGTACAGGATCAAGAAAAGAGATCCTAAAAATGCTTTAAGCAAACATGTTATGGATAGGGGTAATGATCACACCTTCAGTTTTGCTATAATTGATCAGGTTGATGTAACTGATAGGGGAGGAAATTGGAAAGTGTATCTTTCTTGGGTTGAAAGTAAATGGCAGATTAGTTTAGATGCAACAACCCCCCCTGGATTAAATGATAGCATTAGTTTAAAACCTTTCTTATTATTAGATCAGTAGGAAATTGACCAGAATCAAATAGAATATGTAATCAAACTATTCATTGGTTCTGAAGAAGTCTGGGGCATACCAGATGAAAGCGCTTAACCATCAGTTGATATCTCTTGGCAGTCTTGGATTATCGTGTTGCTATCGTGTTTTTGTGTGTTCTTTGGAATAAACCTGTGGTGATATAACAGTTTGTGTATCCTACTTGTTCGAGTTCTCGGATCAGGTTGGGCCAAATTTGTGCTTTGTGTTCTGTGCTTTACTTCTATTAGACAGATGGACAGGGTGCCATGCCCTCTGTAGCCCACTGCAATCACTCCATAGTTACTATCAGTGGGCAATATGCGGTGTGCTAGAAACATAGTGGCTGTTGCCTAGACAAGTGTGTGTGTGTGTGTGTGTGTGTGTGTGTGTGTGTGTGTGTGTGTGTGTGTGTGTGTGTGTGTGTGTGCGCGCGCGTGTGAGCATGTGCGTGTGTGTGTGTGTGTGTGAGTGTGTGAGTGTGTGTGTGTGTGTGTGTGTGTGTGTGTGTGTGTGTGTGTGTGTGTGTGTGTATGAGACATGGGTTGAGAGTGTTCTCTTAGAAATACTAGGGTTGCTAACTTTGTTTGCCTGGCCTTGATGTCACATGTATGGGTATGGATTTGCACCCCAGCCTCTCGGCTATTTTATATCTGTTATCCCTCTGTGGTGGACATTGTGATATATACTAGGGCCACCATATAAGAAAATTGCAAAATCCATTCCACATTGGGCCCAGATGTTACACACTCATAACCACCTTCACACAGGATACAAGTTACACAGACACACACATTTCCTTTCTGTGATTAGAACGCCTACCTAACTAGTTTATTACATTACAGCACTACACAGTTATAGTACGCACCATGGAGATTACTGGAGTACTCTTTCCCCCAAGGTGTATTTCACATTGGATGACATCACCAGTATTGCCAAAGTATGGGCATTTGAATTGTAGTGAGTGTGGCAAGGCTAAAATACATTGATCCCTACATAGACATTGAATCACACACAAAACATCCACAATCAACAAGTGTGGGTATAGAACCCCTAACAGAGGTGTATATCATACTACAACATGAAGTTGTTATAGGCTGCACCACAGGGATTACTGCAGAACATCTTCCAAAAAGGTGTATTTCACATTGGATAACATCAGCAGGATTGCCAAAGTAGGGCATTTGAAATGTACTGAGTTTGACTAGCCTAAAATGCATTGCTCCCTACACAGACATTAAAACACACACAAAACATCCAGAACTGCCATGGGTGGGAATAGAACCCTATCAGAGTTCTATATCATACTACATCAGTATGCAGTTATGGCATGCGCTACAGAGATTATTGGGCTACATCGTTCCCAAAGGTGTATCTCTAGGTGGATGACATCAGCAGCCTTACCAAAGTAGAGGATTTGAATTGTATGGAGTGTGACTACCCTAAAAAGCATTGCTGTCTACAAAGACAGAGTCAGACAGACACATACACACACACACACACACACACACACACACACACACACACACACACACACACACACACACACACACACACACACACACACACACAGTTGCCATGTCTGGTATTGGAACTCCTACCTAACTAGTTTATCACACGACAGCAGTACGCAGTTATGTGACACACCACAGAGATTGCTGGCTACACCTCTCCCAAAGGTGTATTTCACAGTGGATGACCTCAGCAGGCTTGTCATAGTAGTGCTATGAGGCAGGCAGTGTGCGTGCATGGGCCATAACCCATTCATCTAGAGGTTGACATGCCACATGCGGGCACAAACAGGGTCATATTACACAGGTACGTGTATACAGCTGCTAGATGACTACTTCCTTGTACAGTTATGTGGCACAGCTAGCACGTGCATCACGTAGTCTGTACTGCTGACAGATACCGGTGGCTAGTATCTGCAGTGAGTGACATCTGAACCTCATGTGGTTGTGGCCCTTTGGCTGTGTGCTGGATGGGAGAGCCCTGGGTGGCTCCTTGTCAGAGTTACCCTCTTCCACACATCTATGTATGTCTACCTTTGGCTTATTATAGTGTGTTGTCCTTACATATATCCTGGTATTCCTATCCACTGTGTGTGCACAGCATGAGTGGTGCATACTGAGGAGTGTCTGCACTAACATCTGTGATTGCCAGATATGTCTGGTCCACTGGTGTTTGCAGACATGACCTTCATGTGTTTGTGTGTGAGCATACCCAGTATGACCTTTCAGTATTTTGTTGACTGACAGTGCCTTCATTTATCTAAGTGTGTGAGCATGCCCAGTATGCCCGTCTGCTTCTGCAGGGTATCCGTTGATCATTTGCCATTGACTGTTACTACATTTCTGCATAGGATGGGGGGGGCACACCTGACTATTTCTACATTTCTACACAGGATTGGGGGGCATACCTGACTGTTGACCTTTCAGTATTTTGTTGACTGACTGTGCCTTCATTTCTCTAAGTATGTGAGCATGCCCAGTATGTCCATCTGTATTGAATGTGTGGATTGAGTCCTGGTAGTTTGTACTGCAGTGCTGATCTTTGTGTTGTACACCTACAGGTAGCATGCTGCTTCTGCAGAGTATCCATCGATCATTTGCCATTGACTGTTACTACATTTCTGCATAGGATTGGGGGCACACCTGACTATTTCTACATTTCTACACAGGATTGGGGGGGTATACCTTACTGTTACTACATTTCTATGTAGGGTGGGGGGACACACATGACTATTTCTACATTTCTAGACAAGATTGGGGGGCACACCTAACTGTTATTACATTACTACATATTACAGGGGGCACACCTGACACTTGTACACATTTGCTAGGACTGTACTGGTATGTCAGGTACTCCATTTCATTCTGTATTCTTACCTGTCATGTTGACTAGAGGCATACCCGTGTACTACAGATCATAGCTTTGTTTGCTATACATATTAGTGTCTGACTTCCTACCCTTCAGAAATAACATCCCACTGCCTGACCTGCTGAAGTCTGTCTGTGTAGGCCTGGTGGAAAGGTTACCCATAGTCATAATTTAGAGGCCATGGCACAGGCTCTGTTTGGGTTTGTCTACACCTGTCCTGCTGGCTGGGACTGTTGTTGGGCATGTGAACCTCCCTGACTGGCATGTGTGAGTCATATGGACACACCTGTCTCCCAGCACATTTCCTGCAGTGGGTTTTGCCATTCTGTGTAGTACTGGCTACTTTGGTGACTCCAGTATGTGTTACAGATGTCATTGTGCCACTATTTTCTGCTGCCATAACATTCAGCCACCCAATTCCCTTGCATGCTCACATCCATACCATAGATACAGGTAACATCACATTCTACTCCATTTGGCAATTTGTAGGTTGATTGACTTACCTTGTGGGTGTGACAGGATTGTGGATGGTGCTGGAGGGCTACCTATGTCGGATGCACACAGTACACTCCCTATACATGGTTAAGCATAGATAGTGTCATGTTTGGCATCCCTTTTACTGTATGTGTGAGTCAGAGAGAGGTGTCATTCCCTGGGCCCCTACTCTGTCAGTGTATGTGCTATGCGTTGTCTCTTTGCTGTGGCCTCGGCATACTGAGCATGCCTCCATCTGCCTACTGGGGCAGGCTAAGGTTGTTCCTCCTCTGAGTCACTCTGTGCTTGTGTAGGACTTGGCATTGGTGGGGGGCTGTGTGGTCCTGTCCCATGCTGTTCCTGTTGCAGCTGTTTCCACAGGATCATATTGTGTAGCATGGCACATACCATAACAATTTGGGTACATGTAGCTGGTGAATACTGCAAGGCTCCACTGAATGTGTCCAGACACTGGAACTGTGACCTGAGCATTCCAAACACACACTGTATTATACGTCTGGTCTGTGCGTGTGCCTCATTATGGCATTCTTGTTCAGGTGTGTGTGCATTTCTTATGGGTGTCATCAGCCACGGCTGCAGTGTGTAGTCAGCATCCCCCACTAAGTGACCGTAGGGGATGTCCCCACTGGCAAATATCTCATACAGCTGCGTCAGATGTCAAATGTGGGAATCGTGATAGCTTCCAGGGCAGCTAGCACACACATTCATTATAATGCTCTGGGCATCACACACATGACCTGGCAGTTGACGGAGGCAATGCCCCTGTGGTTGATGTAGGCCCTACCCTGATCACTGGGTGGTGCTTTGATGCATATGTGCGTGCAGTCTATAGCCCCCACTACCTCAGGGTATTCTGCTATTTGGTGGAAAAGACACATATTGCTGGTCAACACCTCACGGATGTTGGGGAAATATACGTGCTCACTGGCAAGTGCTGACATAGCATCCAGGAACTGGTGGAATACACTGGATGCTGATGCCTGTGAGATCTCCATGATATCCCCAGTAGAGCTTTGGGAGGTACCTGTGGCTAGTATTCCTAGGTCGACACATACCTTGGTATCCACTGGGATGGGTTCCCCTCTGTCGGTTTGGTGTGTTAGGCGTGGCCGGTACAGCTCAACTATTTGCTGAAGGATGTCCCTGTCCACCATATAGCGCTCCGCTATCTCCAACTCATGTAGCCCCTGGCAGGTTATCCTGGGTCTGTATACTCTTCTCCATCTCCTCAATGTGGGTTGCTCGGCAGCATTCACATCCTCACCACCCTCAGCCTCTTGCATATGTTGTTTTATATTGCCTACTGCAGCCCTTCTCATTTTGTAGGTTTGTTTGTTAAAAGTTCTCCACTTGTATACAACGGTGGTGTAGAGTATGGAAAAAAACCAGAGGGGAAGGTGTTTGTAAAGTTTATAGTAGTGTTCTGGGCTGAGCTGGCCTGCTGCCTGTGTAATTGGCTTATTCTGATACATTTAACCTACCGGCTATGCTAGTTCTCCTTGATTACCTTCCTACTGCTGTTTTCCCTTCCCATTGCCTTCCTGTTTAAGCCCGGGGGCTCACTGCACAAACAGAGTGCTGAAATGTGCACAGTGCTGCTATTTCCCGGTTTAATTTTTTTTCTTCCTGTAAAACATGGTGCACGGTACACCCACTTAGGCAAAGTAAAGAGTGCTAGGCAGATTCAGACACACCCCCTAGCTTACCTGTATAAGCTAGGAGCAAACCTGAGCCACAGGGCTCCAATCCACTTACAGTATGCCTGACACCCCCCCATGACATTACCTAACTCCTAGTCTTGCACCAAACTATTCCTACTCTTACACTGTTGGGACCTGTCTTGCATGCTGGGGAAAACTGTGATTCACTATCATTCCCCTCATTTCCATAGGATTGCCTGCTAATGCATAGTTACATGTCTCACACTGAGCCTCCCCCCTTAGTAACCACTACTCACTGGCCATGTTTTCTTCTGTCTGCCATTGACTTGCATGGCAGAAGAGTGATTTTAGTTAGAATGCTTAATTTAGGTTAATTTTGTTATATTCCCTCCAATCTCGTTTGCGTGCTGCTGCCCTACGCTTAAACAGCTGAGATCGGCTAAAAAAAATAAAAGTTTTTTTTTATTTTTTTTTCACTGTTTGCAATGCCAATGGCCTTATACTTGGCCATTGGCATGCTTCCTAAGTGATATGCAGCCTTTATTTGGATCTGTCACAGCTTCATTTCGGATTTTGTAGAAATGTAGTCGGTTACTAATCGAGTACATTTCTGCAGATTGCACTAGTCCCGCACAGCCGGTTGCAAGCTTCCTGGATTGCAAAATCACCTAATTTGCATGGATTTCTCCTGCAAATGGGTTAATTTGCATACAGGGGCTTAGTCCATGCAGGACTAGTGCAGGAGCGCTCATGCATGCCCCTGCAGGCTGTTAATGGATCGCACAGCAGACATATTCCCTGCTAGAGCTCCTGCACCGATCTTGCACATCATGCAAGGCATAGAGAATCTGGGGGCCTTATTCAATCAGATTACAAAAATTTTTTCCTGACCATTGGTTAAAAATAAATCCCAAGGGAACTCCCTTATTCCTTAATACAGTGAATTGGGTTACAAACATTCATTGCTGGCCATTGGTTGAGCACAAATGTTAAAGGAACAACCCATGCTTCCATTTAGATACTGTTTTCAAAAACATGCTGCAAATCAAAATACCAAAATTAATTGCTGGCCATTAGCTGAGGACAGATATTAAGGTAATGCCTATAGATCACTGAACCATTAAACATACAATTATTGGCACACACCTTTATTAAACAGTTTTTTTTTTTATTATTTCAATGCCTGAGGGAACGGGATTTCAAAACAGGTTTTAAAGAAACCTATTCATTAAGTCCTGGAGGGACGTGTGCTTGTAATTGTAAAACACATTTCAATTTACTTCTTTCTGTTATATTCCTAAGATCGCCCCCTCTGAAGTTCTCCAATAATATTTCTAACACTAGAAACATAAAGCTGTGTTGAGCTGTATAGATTTGAACGTGTTGTGCAAGAGCATTGCTGCTTCTATTATGTCTAATATTGTTAATATGTTCTAACATTCTATCTTTCAAACAACAGTTGGTTTTACCAGTGTAGAAGGCATTACAAGCATCACAACTTGTATAATAAATTAAATTTCTACTTCTAAAATCTGCATAAAACTAATGTCAACCCTAACACCTGCTGTTGGATGTAAAAAGGATGTGCATGACCAAATAAATGTACAGGCTTTAGGCAATCTGCAGCAGGAAGTGCCTATTCTGTCTGATACAATATTTGCAGGATATAAATTATTTCTGCAACATAGCTGTCTCTTCAACGATAGATTATTTCTAAAACTAAACTGTGGTATATTATTATTTTCCTAAGTCCAGGGCTTACCATTAACAATGGCCAATTCTTTTTTACAATATCACATGCAATATTAATATCACTGAAATAAGTAATACTAATCTGTTGTCTCTTTTTTGTGGCTGTATAATATTATGTGTAGAACAATGCTCTGAAAAATATAGAATCCCCTGTGTATTTCTCAAGGCATGGACTTCAGTAATGCTACTTTCAATATTTGTAATCTTGTAGCCACATTCTAAAAATTCCTGTTTCATTCTTGCAAAGACATTTTCTAGTTCATTATCATCATTATGTAACCTCTTAACTCTAAGTAGCTGTCCCTTCAAGATATTCTTTGTTGCATGTCTGAGATGCATACTGCTTTTATGTAGCAGTGTGTTTTTCCTAGAAATTCTATTGATATGTTGGTAGAAAATATTATGACTAAACTTTAAAAAATCAGTAGTTTCATACAGAAACTTTACAATTTTGTCTACAAAGTAATTAGTGCCTTCACAACAAAAAGCAGAGAGACCATGTACTTTGAAATAATTTTGCAATGGCAGATCAAGTAAAAAATAGTACAGAAGAAAGGAGGTCTTTAGGGATTATTATTTGAGAAACAACAGTTAAAGAGGCAGTTGCTTTTAAACATGAACACTCCCCCTGGGTTAAATGAAATGATTTCTGCAGCTTGTCTTTTAAAATTGAAAGCATATTCCAGGTAAATTAGAATTCACTTTATTTGTTGTTTCTCAATTGAAACATTTAAACGAGAGCATTATGCACTATAGATGAGATGAGTGTGTTGATCTTTTATGATATGTAAATATTCATATGGTTTTCTAGATTTTAAGAAAATTCATGACTGTTTTTAAATGTTATGCTTTTCAGGTGTCGTGTTTTTTTTTTTTAGTTTTATAAGTAATTAAAGGTGATTATTCCTTATTGCATGAAGTATGGGAATTACTCAGATGAAAGCACTTATCCTTTTAAGCTATTGCTAATAAAGCTTATTATGAAGTATGTGGTCTCTCTACTTTTCCTTGTGAAGGAATTAACTCTTTGTAGCCATGCAGATAGTCAAAATTAACAAAACAAGAACTCATCTTACATTTTACCTTAAAATAAGCCAACCTATAATATTCAAATGCACCAATTAGCTCTGAACAGTCAAGTAGTGCAGTGCTGGGCCTTTGGCTAAATAAAGGGTAAATGGTTATATAAAGAGGTAGATAGTTAATTGTTTAAATAACAAAAAAAAAAAAAAAAAAAAAAGAGTTATATCTGGGAATTGTTATTCAGAATACTATAACAGCTTAGTAGATGTTCCATGAATATTAGTGCTGGGCCCTATACTATTTATTGTTTTTATGTCTGGGTGCCCCCTTGTAAGGGAACAGGTATAAGTAAATTTGCAGATGGCATGAAAATAGGGGATGTTGTCACCAATCTGAATACTCAACATACCAAGCAAAATATGATGGAGCAGTTTGTTTATTGGTCTAAAGCTTATAACATGACTTTTAATGCTCACAATTCAAACATTATTTACTTTGGTAGACAAAATAAGAACTATCCATATGATATTATAATTAATTTCAGATTTATAAGAGGGGACTTAATTTTAATTCATAACAGTAAGCACAATGATTTATTTGTTGCTACTACTGGGATATATTTTATTACTTCTAACATTTGAACTAGAAATTTCAATAAGTTGGTGGAGGTTTCTTGCTCAAAATCAACTTTTCTTATTACTATATATATCTAGGACTGTTGAATGAAGGTTCAACAGTCTGAATCCAACTTACCCGAACACACTTTAACGAAAGTGCTTTTTCAGTAGAAGCACTTTTGTTAAAGCGCGTTAAAAACAAAACATGAAAAAAGAATAAAAAAGCATTTATGCAGGAGTGCAAACCTCCCTGCACCCCCCATGTGGGGGGACTGTACCCCCACACCCCCCTACTTTATTATTCTCACTCTGAGATCACACTACAGTGGGGAAAAGGGAAAAATTCCCTTAACTGCACCGTAGTACGATCTCCGCAATAGTCACTACCCCACAACTCCCTCTGCCTCCAGGCATGCTTACGTGAAAGTGCTTCTTTGGTGAAAAGCTGTTTCACGTAAGTATGCACGGCCATTTCAGATTCAGTAAAATGGCCATTTGCTCATTAGTCCTATACCCTATATATATATACACACACACACATGCATGCATACACACACACACACACACACACATACATATACATACATACATATATGTGATATGTGTATATATATATATATATATATATATATCTATATATATATATCTATATATATATATATCTATATATATATCTATATATATATATATCTATATATATATATATATATATATATATATATATATATATATATATAAATGTGATTCATCCATTTCTGATAAATAGGCTAATGGCCCCGGAGCCTTTGCAAACCTAGCCCATAGGATTGCCCTGGCATCATGCCACCCGACCTTAGTTCCCAGAACCTGTGGCGAGTAGAGCCAGTGGAGTGATCCCCGGTGTGAATTTTCTATTTCCCATCCATTCATCAAGATTTCTCTTTAAAATGGCCAGTGAGGTGCTCTTTTTGACATGTATGGGAAGTCTATTCCATAGCATGGGCAGCCTCTGGGTTATGAACCTGTCCTTCCAGCATGTTCTGTTGATTGTGGTAATGAGGTTGAGGTGTTTGGAGTGTGTGATATGGAGGGATTGGGATTTCTTTAGATGTAGCATTTCTAACAGAGCTGGATCAGACATGGCTTTGTAAGTCAATCAGAGATCACCTCTAAGTAGGCGATATGAGACAGAGAATAGTTGGCGTTTTTTGAGACTGTCCATAATGGACAACTGTTTAAGGCCTAGGATCCTCTTTGTGAGGTACTTTTGCAGCCTCTCCAGTAGTTGCAGGTGTCTAGTGAGGTATATGCCAAATGGGTCACTGTACTTGGCGATTGGCCTAATGAGGGAAGAGTAGAGGGAGACAATGACCTCTTTCTTCCTGGATGCAAAACCCTTAGTAATGAGATGTGCTACATAGAGTGGCAATGTGGTTTTCAAAAGAGAGGTTGCTGTCAACCCGTGTTCCCAGATCTCTTATAATACCTTCTTTGTTCAGTGGACTACTATTGATGTAGTAATTCATGGGAACCGGGTTTTACCTAAAGGGGATGATGACACATTTTTTGGCATTGAGATTAAGGCCATGGTTCAGACAACAGTCGTTGGTCTCAGTGAGGCCTTTCTGTAAGGATGTCAACATCACTTGGAGAGTTAATAATAGCTCCCAACTTGCAATTGTCTGTGACCTTTGTCAGCCAGAGTCCCTTTGTGTTGGTCTTGACTTCAGAGAAGTTGATACCAAACAGGAGAGGGCTCAGGACCAAACCCTGTGGGACTCCACTCATTGCTAGTCAGCAGTCTGACTTGGAGTCAGCTACTTTCACACTGTGGGTTCTATCTGTGAGCCAGTTTTTAACCCACCTAGTGATACAGGGGTTGATACCTAGCTTAGTGAGTATGATTCCTGAGTGGGGAATGGTATCAAAGGCCTTGGCCAGATCAAGGTAGGCTGTATGAACCACCTTGCCTTCATCCACAGCTCTGCTGACTGACTCATAGAAGATGACCCAGATGAGCAGGCATGATCTACTCTTCACAAAACCAAAATGTGTGGGATCCAGAGTTTGGAGATTCCCTACATCCTTGTTTATTAGGTCCATGATGATGCATTCCATAGCTTTGCATATCAGACTCATCAGGTTAATGGGGCGATAATTCCCAAGGTCTGTAGTCACTCCTCCATTGTGGAGAGGGATGACTGTAGCAGTGCACCATTCAGTAGGGACAAAGCCTGAGGTAAGGCTGTGATTGAACAGGGCACACAGGTGAGGTGCCAGTTCACTTTGTAGTTCATATAGAACACAGCCAAGGATATTGTCAGATCCCATAGAAGCTGTATTCCTGGCCTTGGTCAGTGCTGTTTTAACCTGTGCAGTAGAAAAACTGGGTGCCTGGCAATCACTGGTATTGTGATTGGTCCTTGGGGGAGAGAGAGGTAAAGTTGTTACTGAATCTGTTGGCCAGTATATTGGGAATATCTGTTGGCCCGGTGTAGGAGGTACCATTGTGCAGTAGCTCAGAGCAAATCTGGGTATTGCCATTGAGATTCTTTACATAACTATAGAAGGTATTGTGGTTGTCTTTACTATCTGCTGCAATTCTGTTTTCATATCTACCTTTAGAGGATTTGATGAGGGATCTCAATTTTTTGTTGAGGCCGATAAGGGAGTTTTTCCAGTCTTGGGACTTTGCCTTATTCTGCATGAGTTTCCTCCTTCTATTGTAGAGTTTGTTTGTGGCAGGGGACCACCAAATTGTCTTCCTTTTTTGGAGTATAGCGTCTTGGTTCTATTGGGTATGGTGAAATCCATGCATTTGTGTACGTGTTCATACAGTGCATTGGTGTATGATTCGGCGGTCATGCAACTATTCTCCATTTGCATGGGTGCAGTGAAGTTAACCACCTCTGTTTTTAGGAGCCCAAAGTTAGCTTTGGAGAAGTTTTGCATGGTGGTTACCTTTGTGTGTGTGGGGGGTGGATGTGGATTTCCTTTTCTTGTTTTTCTTAATAGTGTTCCACAATATTGATCTTGTGTCTGATTTGGTGCAAATGTTTTGTGTAATTACAAACATAGCTTTCAACTTACTATCCCACAAATAAAAAAATAAAAATAAATGAGGAATAAAGATTCAAAATCAGAAATAGATTGTAAATATTCCTCTTATATACTCAGAAAGTTGGTAGAATAGCAGTTTAGTTAGTTTTGCATTAGCATGTATTATCTGAAGGATATGAAAGCTGAAACTCAAATGTCTCATTACTCAGTGACTGCATTCATCAAGCATAGCTCAAAAGGTGAGTTTAACAAAAGATAGACCAAATATATGAGGCAAAATCAGGGGCATTTTGCAGAATCAGAGACAAATAAGAGCTAAACTTCTAATAGACAATGGCTAATTTTAGGTACTAATCCATCAGCGAACTGCTAGGATATTATCTGACTGTAGAATGTGAACTGAAGCTATATTCTTTATTATCATTCTTCAGTTTTTCATCCACTAGTTTATTTCTTCTTTTTCATAGGTGTAAATTGTTGGATTTTGCTTCAAATGTTCTGGGAAGGTGTTTTTGTTTCAACATTATACCTTACCTTATACAAGTTGTGAACAGTTTGTCTGGCTGTGCATGACATGTATGTTGCATTTTCATCTGCATGATTTTTAGCATAATGGGAGACTGCCTTTTCTCTTACAAATGTACTACATACATACACACATGCCTACAAATATTTCAAGCATGGGCATTAATGTCCTTCTAGCTTGCCAATATACCAAAACACGTATTCCGATAATAAGTGTTCAAGCTGTTCTTAAAAATTTCTAAACTAGTACTTGCTTTAAAGGACAACAATGGGATTCTATTAAATGCTCAACTTCTCTGTCTTTTTTCTCCCTATTTACTGTCCCTGCTATGAATAAACAACAATATAGCATTTAAAATATTTTAAATTGACTGTTTTCTTTCCACTAGAACAGTACCATATTGTACTGTGTTGGTTTCACTTTCAAATCTGCCCTGGAAATGTCTCCAATTAATTGATGTCATCATGGACACTAGATACAGGTAGTTTTCTGGTCATTTCCCTTCCCAAAGTGACATCACCACTACCGTCCTAAAAACCCACCCATGCTGTGATGTCACAGCTCCCTGGTCCTTCCCCTATCCATACAAAAAGTAAAGGCTAGAACAAGGAAACAGTACATGACTCAAGTCTCCTTCTGTGAGCTGTCAATTACAGTAGG
Organism: Protopterus annectens; assembly: GCF_019279795.1. NCBI lineage: Eukaryota > Metazoa > Chordata > Ceratodontiformes > Protopteridae > Protopterus > Protopterus annectens. The sequence goes on along the minus strand of NC_056725.1, from coordinate 1,639,611,441 downwards.
TAACATCTCAAATAACCCTTAGCACTTTGACAGCTAAGAAAGTTAGGTATGGAGGGGGATGGGAGATGAGTCAATGTAGTACAACTTCAGGCTTCATAAAAGACTGCAGTGTAGCCATTCTAAAAAGAAGCAGCAGTAAAAAGCACTTTGAAAGTCTGTTCTGTGGTATTTGCACTGTTTGTGTTTTAAGCAGTCATTGAACAGCATGAAATGTTACTTCAAACTAATCGACTGAAAGACAGCAGTGTATGCATGTAAATTCAGTGCAGTGACAGGTGCTTTAGGAAGAAAGAGGCCTGCATAATGTATTTTTTTACAGACAAGCACTGAATTATGCGATGCCTAGAGGCAGACTAAACAATCAGAATTACTTCAAGATGCCAGACCCCATGTGGTCAGACTCAGAAATTACATATAAAAATATTTAAAAACCTGTAAATAGTCCCAGAGTAGTATTAAAATGTCAGAAATATCAGACCATGATGAAATAAACATGTTTTTTGAGTCTGTGGGTGCAGTTCTCTTTTAATGTAATTAGGTAATCTGTTCCATGGATTGGCTACTCTGTCAGAGAACCAGTTAGTACACTTCTCATTTCTATGGACTCTTTTGTGTTTCTAATTTCTCCAAGTCTTTTGGGCTTCTAATACCATGACAGGAATTGACCCCATTCCTAAGTCAAAGTACGATTAAAGTTTATGAAATTAGTATTGTTTCACTCTTTGTTGTTAGCCAAAAGTGCTCTTCGCAGCACACGCAATGTGCCCAGTAATGACTCCTTTTGCAATTTGTACGGTGTTACATGAATTGGTAGCATATCTAAATATGATTGTAAATTCTTTTTATAAGACCAGTTGCTTCTACAACTATTGGAACTGTCTGGGTATCTTTCTTCCATATGGATCTTGTTTCTGCCTGCAGATCAAGGTATTTTATGACTTTGTGTCTCTCTGTATGCAAGGCACTGTAGTCACTAGGTGTGGCGATTTCAATGACCAATGCTACTTTTGTCTTCTTTTCTTGGACTACTATATCTGTTTTTCTAGCATCTATCTTTTGGATTGTTGATATTGGGTGATCCTATGTGATGTAAACTTCATCATTTTCTATGATTCTCTGTGGCTCATGTTTCTAGTGTTTTTCAGCCACTTTGATGCCATAATGTCTGCACAATCTCCAGTGTAACAATCTCGCCACATTATTATGCCTTTCAGTATACAGTCCCTCTGCCATTAGAGAGTTGCAACCAGCAATAAGGTGTGTGACTGTTTCCAATTCGGTTCCACAAAACCTACATATGTCCATTTCTCCCACATGTTCAATGGACTTGGTAAACCAGCATGTACATAGTCCACTATTTTGGGCTGCCAATAGTAACCTTTCATTTCTTGATGTAAATTCACCTCTCCTTAACCATTCCTGCGTTCATTCTTGATCAACATGAGGCTCTTCCAGAAGTTTTCTATACTTTCAACTATATTTATGTTTTTTCCACATTTCTTGCCTTCTCACCTGGTCCTTCACCTTATATTCTTTCTTTTGTTTTTTAACACATTCAGTTGCTGCCTGGTTTTTATCCACTTCTCATTTGATTTCCATTCCTGCTTGACGTTACTAATGCTTCTGCTAAATTAAGCAGAGATGTCATCTTAGATTTATTCTCCTCATGTTTCAAAACTTTCACCACATTTGGATCTTGTGAGGTCAGTAGATATGTCTGGAGTCCCACGATTTCAAATCTGTACATGTAATCAATTTCAAGGAGGCCCATCCCTCCGTCAGAACGGGGAATATATAATCTTGGTATACACTGATTTTTATAAATCATTTGGTGAGCATGAAGCATCCTTCTTGTTTTAATATCCAATCTAGCCAACACTTTTTGGGGCCAGTCAATCACTCCAAAACTATAAGTTAGGACAGGAAGAGCAAATTGATTTATAGACTGGATCTTGTTCCTATATGTCAATGTTGTTTTTAGGATTAATTAAGTCTTCTAAAGTACTCCTTACTAAGCTTTATTCGCATTTGTTCATGTTTTATTGCTGATCCTTCATCAATTCCCAAGTATTTAAACACTCCATCTTGCTCAAGTTATTTTATATCACATTCTTGTCCCAAACTGATGTTTTCATGGTGCTGCATTTTTCTTTTTTTAAAGGTTGCTTTTGCACATTTATCAAGACCAAATGACATTCCAATATCATCTGAAAAAGTTTTGACAAACTGCAGCTGTGCTTTCAGTTCCTCATCTGAAGAGCTCTATAATTTTAAATCATCGACAAAGAGTAGATGGGAAGTCATTATACTTTGTTGTTTCCTGGAAACCAAATTGTAGCCATAGCCTAAGCTGTTAAGTAAACAGCTTAATGGGTTAATGGCAAGACAGAATAGCAAGGGTGACAAAGAGTCACCCTGGAATATCCCCCTTTGAATTTTTATCCCTGGGGTAATAATCTGTCCTTTATAATGGCTTAATTGCAAAGTGGTCTACCACTGTTTCATGGTTACTGTAATGTAGTCAATCAATGTAGGGTGTATCTTATACATTTTTAAACACTCTTTTATCCATGAATGTGGGGTACTATCAAATGCTTTTATGTAGTCAATCCTTGCCATAATTAGGTTCTTCCCCTTCTTACAATTCTCCACTATAACTTTGTTTAACAACAAATGATCCTGTGTTCCATATGACTTTCTTTTATTGCCCTTTTGTTCTACTGCCATAATTGAGTTTTATTCTAAATGACTATAAACTCTGTCGGCATCAATTCCCATGTATATTTTGTATGTCGTCGGAAGACAAGTTATTGGTCTATAATTTTTAGGGTACCTTGCAGGTTCACTCTTAAGTAAGAGCATTGTTTTTCCTGTTGTTAACCAGTGCGGTGTATGTTCGGGGTGCGCATATAAATAGTTCTTACTCATGGCTAAAATCCTCATGCAAAGAAGTTAATACTTTAAGCCAAAAGTTAGGTACTGCATCTGGGCCTGAGGTTTTCCAGTTAGAGGCTTTTCTCAACTTTATTTGAATCTCTCTGGCTGATACTTCATCCCATTTCATATCCTGTACCTTTAAACTTCTTATTCTTTCTTTTACTACTTCTATCCATTTAGCATCTTTGTTATGTTCCACAGGATCTTCATAGATCAAAATGTATCTACTTCCTCTTTTTTTGGTGGTCTATCAATTCCTTTTACCTTATTTCCCAATTCTCTATAAAACTTTTTTGGGTCATCAGTAAATTGCTTATTTTGTGCTTTCCCTTATATTTATCTTCTTATCTTCTAAGTCTTTCCACCTGTTTTGTAATTTTTAGTTTGTTATCTCCAATAGTGCATAATAGATCCTGGTCTGTTGTAATACTGCACATTGCTTTTATCACATCTATCTTTCTTAATATTTTTGTTATCTATTCCCTCTCTATAATCTTCTAACAATGATACTTCTTGTCTTAACTGCTTTATAGTTTTCTCTATTCGATATTTCCATGATGGTATTCACTTTCGCCCCCTCTTTTCCCTCAGTACCCTGTGTTCTTGTGGTAGAACTTTGTTATTAATTTAGCAGCTCAGTAATATATTCTGTTTACTTCTGTTATATTGCATGGGTCTCTATGGACAATCCTAATTACTGTGTTCATTTGTTTTATCAAGCTTCTGACCTTTCGGGTTTTATTAACCTTCTGCAGTCTATTTCTCTCATTGATCTTGATATATCTATCTTTGTCTATTAAATCAAGCAACTCTTCTCTTAACTCCTTTTATTCCATGCTGAGTGTACATCCCTTGTTTTCCATTTCCGGTGGGCATTCTATAGAAAGTTCTACAACATCTTCCTGTGACACATTCTCTTCAATGTCATCCAGTGTTATCTGTTGTTTTGTCACATGGGAACTCACTGGCCTATCTCTCCTCAATATTGACTGTGTCGGAGTTTCCACAGTTTCTTGTTCCTTTCCTTGCTGTCTAGCTTCAAGTGAACGTTTATACTGGTTTCTTGTGGAAGGCTCCAAAATATCTTCATATGGCACCTGACCAGTTACTGCCTGTTCCACTGGTTTCCCCTTAATTTAGATATCCATTGCTCTGTCCTGTTGTGGTGCTTTCTGCATTTGATTTTCTACATTGAATCCTTCTCTTTGCAGTTGTTCCATTACCTCACTTTCTATTTCTTTGACTTCTCCATTACTCATCTCTTTTCTACTTTTCCTCTGTCTTCTTATTTTTTGTATTGTAAAGTTTTCCATATCCGGATTCCTTTGCCTATATTTTTCTTCATATATCTTTGGTGCTGCTCTTTTAGTATTAGTTAGTTTTGCTTTCCCCTTTGCATAAATATTCCACCATATTAAATCTCTTTTCCTTTCCCCTGTCCATATTTCTTCTTCTTAACATATCTCCTTATCTTGCTTTTCCTTATTCTGAGGACTCACTCCCTACTGCTGTAATGTAATTTGTTTTAGACCTTCTACATTAAATCCTTCACTTCGCAGCCACTCCATAACTTCAACTTCTATTTCTTTAACGTCTTCTTCTACATAGGTTGTCTGACGATTCCCTAGTACTTTTTGATAAACCCAAATATTCCTAGACATAGTTGTCTCTAAATGCCCTATATACTTGAATAGGATCTCCTCTTAGATGTCTGTAAGAGACGCTATACAAGTTCAGATATTTTAGTCCTTCATAATAACTTAAATTTTCACATCCATGGATGTCCTTGGTATATTTCCCCTGTACTCTTTCCAGTTTATAGGTTCATAGGTTCATACTAGGCTATCTGCCCTAGGGCATTTATAATCCTAGCCAGAGTGTGTTTGGCTTTCACCACCCATTTTAAATTAATTTTGCTATGCCCTTTTTTGAGGTTAGTATACTGTGCCTCTGTCTAACAGTGACACAGAAGTGATACCCGGGGTAAACCTACGATCTCCCATCCACTCATCAAGATTCCTCTTGAAGAGAGTCAATGAGGGACTCTGCCTAACCTGGACTGGGATTTTATTCCATAATGAAGGGAGCCTCTGGGTTATGAATCTGTCCCTCCAGCATATCCTATTTATTTCAGTGCTGAGATTCAAGTCTCTCGGGTGCATAGCTCGATGGGATTTGGATTTTCTGAGGTGCAGCATGTCCATTAATTCCGGGTTGGACATGGCTTTATACGTCAGGCACATATTGCTTCTGAGCATGCGGTATGCCACTGAGTAGAGCTGGAGTTTCTTTAACTGGGAAGCATATGGCATCTGCTTGAGCCCTTTGATCCTCTTGGTGAGGTACTTTTGGGGTCTTTCCAGTTGCTGCAGGTGTCTGGTAAGGTACATCCCAAAATGGGCACTGTACTCAATTATGGGCCTGATGAGAGATGAGTAAAGAGGCACAATGACCTCCCCTGATCTAGATGTGAATCCCTTCATGATTAGGTGGGCTATATAAAATGTTTTTCTAACCACTTTGGCCATGTGGTTGTCAAATGAGAGATTGCTATCAACTTGGGTCCCCAGGTCCCTAATTACTTCTTCTGTACTTAATGGATTACCACCTATGTGGTAATTTGTGGGCACTTTGTTTTTGCCAAAGGGGATGACTATACACTTTTTGGCATTTTGCTTGAGGCCATGGCTCTGGCACCAGTTGTCTGTTTCTATGAGGCCCTTTTGGAGGATGCTTGTGTCGGCTGGAGAGTCGATTATGGCACCCAGTTTGCAGTCATCTGCGAACTTGGTCAGCCACAGTCCTTCTGTGTTGGCCTGTACCTCCGAGAAATATATACCGAACAAGAGAGGTCCCAGGACTGAGCCTTGTGGGATGCCAGTTGTAACTGGTTTGGAGTCTGACATGGCTCCAGCAATTCTAACCATGTGGGTTCTGTCCTTGAGCCAGTTTGCAACCCATCTAGTGACATAGGGGTTTATATTTAAGCTGGTGAGCTTATCTATAATGCCCGAGTGGGGTATTGTATCGAAGGCTTTTGTGAGGTCCAGGTGGGCTGTGTGGACCACCTTCCCTCGTCAATGGCCTTGGTGACTGTTTCAAAGAAATCGACCAGGTTTAAATCGGCAGGATCTGCCCTTAACAAAGCCGAAATGGGTAGGATCCAGTGTCTGTAGGTCCCCAATATCTTTATTTATGAGGTCCATGATGATCCTTTCCATAGCTTTACAGACCAAGCTAGTCAGGCTTATGGGGTGATAGTTTCCAGGATCCATTGAGGCACCACCTTTGTGGAGAGGGACCACTGTTGCTGTACACCACTCTTTGGGTACATATCCTGTAGTAAGGCTGAGATTGAACAGTAGTTTTATGTTTGGGTTTAGCTCTTCTTGGAGTTCATGTAGGACGCAGCCCGGGACACCGTCTCGTCCCATTGATGCTGTGTTTTTTGCTTTGGAGAGGGTGGCTCTTACCTGAGCATCTGAGATGTCAGGGGGGGCAGCACTCTGCTGGGACAGATATTTGCCCTTATGGTGGGGGGGGGTTGTGCTGAACTTGTCAGCTAGGATGTTGGCAACGTCTGTGAGTTCGGTGTATTTTTTTGTCATTTTGGACTAATTCTGAGCATATCTGGGAATTCCCACCCAGGTTCCTAACATAACTAAAGAAAGCCTTGTGATTATCCTTAGTGTCCTGTGCAATTTTTCTCTCGAAGCTGGCCTTAGACGATTTTATGAGTGCCCGTAGTTTTTTGCTAATACTGATCAGAGAAGCCTTCCCTTTTTGGGATTTTGCTCTATCATGTAGTAGCTTCCTCCTTCTATTGTATAGTTTGTTTATGGCTGGAGTCCACCAGACAGGACGTCTGCCTTTGGAGGATTGGGTCTTGGTTTTATTTGGGATTGCATGATCCATGCATTCCTAAAGGTGTTCATAGAATGTAGAAACGGAGATAAACGGCAAATATGATTCTTTCTGGCCAACGTTTAATTACCAAGACACAATACACTCAGTAAAGTTGATTCGCTGTACAAGTTCTATTATAAAACATTAACGTTATTAACCACTTGCGTTTTCATCTGCTATACTCAGACTTCATCAGATGAACCTTTGCTTAAATTTACACTCCCTTTTATAGTCTGTCTAATGACTTTAATTAATAAACACTATCTGAATAAATTAACAAAGTTCAGTTGCTTTACATGCTTTCCTTAAATAAATATACTTCCCTATCACTTAAAAATACTTCATTTAATAACATATTAAAACAAATGAAATCTTTCTATATGTTAATATAAACTCATTTCCTTTATATAATCAAAAAGTAAATATAAAAATATAAATATAAAACAATTCATTTTATGGTATCGACTGCCATCTAGTGAAAATTCATATTATTGTCATGTAGGGCCTAAAATTAGAAACCTTTAAAAATATCCTTTGTATTAAATAAACCCCATTTAATTTGTGTATTAAATTCTCATCCAGCTAGTATTGTAAATCCACAGCTTGAGTCATATAGTCAACATCTGTCTTTCTCTTCTTCTTTTTTCTTATAGTAATGTTCTTCAATCCTTTAATGTTCAGTTTTGATTTCTTCCTTTTTACCTCCTTCTTGCGTCTTTTTTCTACCTTCTCCATTGGAAAAATTATAGATTTTTCTGTAGACTGAAGATTTTCTTTCACTTTTGGTCAGTTGCTGACTATAGGTTACTCTGACTGAATGATTGTATGGTCATGGATAGTGATAGATGTATAGGCACAGGATGTACAGCTTCATTGTGAGGAAAATAGTGATAGATGCGTATGCACAGCAGGTACAGTATCATTGTGAGGAGAAAGTGATAGGTATGTGTGCACAGCATGTACAATATTATTGTGCAGACACAGTGACAGATGTGTATGCATATCATATACTGTGTCATTGTGTAGACATAGTGATAGATATGTATGTACTGCATGTTCATTATCATGGTGAAGATGAAGTAATAGATTTGTATGCACGGCATGTGCAGTATCAATGTGATGACAGAGAAGTAGATGTGTATGCACACCATGTATAGTATCATTGTGAGGACATAGTAATAGGTGTGTAGGCACTGCATGTATAGTATCATTGGGATAACATAGTCATAGCTGTGTATGTACAGTATCATTGTTAGGACATACTGACAGATGTGTATGCACAGCATGTGCAGTATCATTGTGAGGAGGAGATAGTGATAGATGTCTATGCACAGCATATACAGTATCATGGAGAGGACATACTGATAGATGTGTATGTACAGAATGCACAATATCATTGTGAAGGCATAGTGATAGATGTGTATGTATAGGTTCATAGGTTCATAGATTAGTACTAAGCTAACTGCCCTTGCGAGCTATTTTAAGCCTAGCCAATTGTCCCTTGTGAGACTGAAACCCTGCACCTTGTGTTTGCAAGGCAAACACTTTAACCATTAGGCCGCCCTCCCAACCCTGTATGTATAGCATGCATAATATCATAGTGTGGACATAGTGAGAGATGTATATGCACAGCATGTGCAACATCATTGTATGGACATGGGCAATGATACATATGAATGCGCAATGTGCTGCTGTATAGACATGAGGTACTATAACACTATAATAAGGTACATTGTGTATGACAACTTGCACTGCAATTCTCCTGGAATGTGACATGATAGACAGGCAATACTCTGATGCATACAACAGTACACATGGATTGTGGCAAAGTATATATTACAATTTCTGTTGCTGTAGTATATATTAGATTGCATATATGCAATGCTGTTGGTGTTTTGCTGTACTATCCCATTCATCTTGCACATAGGACCATGTCACCTAAACCTGTAAGGCACATTTGCATAACTGGAATTTAGTCAGAATTGTACCAAGAATTTGGCAGGATATTGTTAGAAAACCAGACACTACAATACAGGCAATCTTAATTTTAGTTATCTGTCACTCTCACTTTGTTATTATGCAAAAAAGGATTATGATTTACATTTTCATCAGACTACATGCTCTGACTTCTTGCAAAACAATGGTGAAGGTTACCATCTACATCTTGAAATAAATACATATATTATACAGAAGACAATACAAGGTTCTAAGGAAAGTTCATAAACATCTATGTACTACTGCTGTTGTTAAGAGAATCTTCTGTGACATATTGTTCTGCTGTATGACTCTGTCCTTATGAATGATTTTCCCTACACATCTTCAAATTTCAACTCCCTGACAAACCAACTATCCAATTACAGCTAGTCAGTTAGTAAACTAGCTCTTTCTCAAAACACAAAGTTAATGATCTTTTTCCAAGGTGATCAGTCCCACCTGTAATCCCATATGTGAAACGTTGCCAAAATACTCCCATTATATAACCTCATGGTGTACATCTGTGCAGTAAGAAGAAACATGCAGAAATGGTGATAACAATTGCATACATAACACCACTCTTACTATCCCATTAAGACAATGGGAAACATTGTCAAGGAATGATAAAAAAACAATGAGTTGAGGCTCAGTTAGTTAATATTTATTTCCATTTCATTATCTTACAGGAAGCTTTAGGTTTTTTATTTTGATAGTCATGCTTTGAGGAAATAAAAATGTACAACTGTACTTCATATTGCATAGCTTTCTTTGTATTTTCTTTCTTCTTTATGTATGAGATTTTATGCTTTTTTCTTTATTATTACTTTCTAGTGTGATTTTCAAAGGATATATGCTATGTATGCTGATGATATTTCACTTTTTCCCCTCACCTGAATATACTTTGAAGTTTATGTGACAAGGCTGTTTGTCTTGACTCTTTGCTAATATTTAGCAATGTCGTTTTACTTACTTACTTACTTACTTAGCAGATATTTTTCAGTTTATGATGAATGTGGACCAGTTGTAATGCTACAGAGATTTATTTTTCTTTTCTTTTTTTCTGCACCAGAAATTGCATCTCTCTCATCATTGTTTTACACCATGTGGCATATCAGCCAATAATCGCTCCTCCAGGAACCCATTGCTTCTGTAGCAGTTATGGTTTTTATGTGGTCACGTTGCTAGCCTGGCTCCCAACTCTTCTCGGAAGGCATACCATGCACTCACACATACACTCACACCTAGGGTCAATTTATAGTGTCCAATCCACCTGTAGCATGTCTTTAGAATGTGGGAAGAAACCAGAGCACCTAGAGGAAATCCACACAAATGCAGGCAGGATATGCAGACTCCACAAAGAAGGCACCCCAACCAAGAATCAAACCAGAGAAACTCTTGCTGTAAGGTGGCAAAGCAAACTTCTGCATCAATGCATCACCCTCAGAGATCACATTAGTTTCATATAAAAATCACAACAGAACAATACAAAGGCAACTGAAGAAACTAACAGACTATAAACCATTGCATCAAAATATATGTAAGTACTTTTTTAATCAGTGCCTATAGTAGCATCAGAGTAGGGACAAATGCAGTATCATTATATTATGGGCTGGATTCCAAAATAAAGTTGTGGACAGCACAGCATGCCAAAGGCAGAAGCAATTCCATAATGACAATTCATTATCTATACAGCTTAGGAAAATTACAAACTTTGCACTTGCCTGCTTCATTCGAAAACACAATGATTGTGCCCACCCAACATAAATGCGGCAAACTCTTTTGCTGACAACTTTCTGAAAGCACTCTGTGAAGGCCATAAATGCTTTAGCTTAACACCACTATATTTCACATAGTCTTAGGGAATCCTGTGGAATCTGCAAACCTTACTTAAAAAATGCAACTGAAATTTAATGCACTACAGCAGGCTGGAGTACTGCAAGCCACAGTAGAGGACAATCTGCACATGCATCTCAGAAGGCAGCCAGCTAGGTGTTGAGGCAATTTACAGATAAGCTAGCTCTCTGACCAGGAAATAATAAATACAGAATTGACATATAGCTGGTGCAGCCTGTGTACAAGATGTGTGCACCCCACATGTATGCTCATAGTTTGAGGGGTTACCTAGTACTTATAGAAACAAACGTGAACATAATTCTTGGCATACTGGCCTCTGTGACATTTCTGTACCATATCAGTCCCAGACAGCTACCAGTTGCATCCTTTCACATTTCCTGACAGCAATGTTCACCAAGGTGGAAGAATATATCCACTTATCAACAGCATTCATGGAGCACAGACTTCCCACGCAACAGTTCTGTGCCATAGCCAACTTCCCTCATGATCTAGTTCCAATAGATGGACCCACATCCCAATTAAAACCTCATCTGTACCCGATGCTAAACAGTATATCAGTAGGAAAAAGAGTGGTCATTGCTCAACTGTCAGGTGGTGTGCTCAACAGATGGCCTCATTAATAATATCATGGCAACACACCCCAGTAGTGTGCATGATGCTGCAATATGGAGGGAAAGACGTTTGTAGGCCATTTTCCAACATGAAGAAATTCCTGAGGGACTACTTCTCAGTAAATAAAGGACTACAGTTATGATGTAAGCAGAATTTACATGTGTCAACATTAAGCATGAGGACTAAATATGTGTTATCTCCATCCTGCAATATGTGGCTGTAGTTATCTACTAAAACCTTGGCTAATGACTCCATATGGAGCCCCATCAACTCCTACCGTGGGTGCATACAACAGAGCACACACTGTGACATGAAACTCCATTGAGCATATATTTCACATGCCAAAAACAAGATTCAGATGTCTGAACACAGCTGGAGTTAAACAACGCACTAGAAAAATCATCACAAACAGTTACTGTGTGTGCCATGCTGCTCAACATGATAACAGCAAAATATGGTGGCTTGCCAGTTGCCAGCATGGGTGCCTACACCAAGAACCCCAAATGTCTGATGATGATATATCAGAGTTGTCATTTTCCCATGATGATCAGTAGGACACAAGGGTGAGAAGAAATAGGTGTGGGTGATGGATGATGTGGCCATATGTCCTAGCTCAGGCAATACGGCAGAATCTAACACACACTTTTGAGTTATGACATACCACACATACCAATGTACACAGATGAACAGTGATGCTCACATGTTGTCCCACAAAAGCAGCACAGAGCATGACTAATGGAAAGAAACCATTAGCTGTCCACATTAAACATCCTACATAACAAAAGCATAAAGTATAAAAGTAAGAGCATATATACACAATACTCAGCAATGAGCACATCTGCATGTATCCAGAGTAAACATCAACACAGGAAGTCTCTTTGCAAGGTACCTCACCAAAGAGGACCACATAAGCAAATGTGTAGGATGCAGGATGTATGGAGAGCAGAAGGGGTCATTGGACAGGGAAGACATCATCATACAGATAGCTAACATGGGAAGGTAGCTGTAAAACAGTCAGTACCACAAGAAATCGAGGTTCATGTAGTGTATGGGAATATATCTGCACAAACATAACCAAAATCTAGGGGCCATACGCTAACAGTGATGCATCACACATAGCATTGGGTGATGTATAACAGTGTGTTACAACACAGTAGAAAGCATACAGCAACATGAGTAATTACAAACATCCCAAGGACTGGTCAAAAATAAAACAAACACAAACAAGTCTCACATATCATGTCAGATATGGAATGCCACACATAAGGGAATGATTCAATGCACAGGTTATTGTTGCAGCATGACTCAGTAAGATGTAAGACTATGTTCAGACATGCAGATCATCAAAGACAATGACTATACAACATATATGGAATATGCATTAATGATAAGCATACAGCAACACAGATAAATATATATGTATATGGAATCAGTGAAATGTGGGTAGGCACACATGAGAACTACATGTTAGAATGGGAATTGAAATTGTAAATTGGTCCACAGAAGGCCAGTGAGTGCTGAGGGTGTGATGTGCAGTACCATATTAAAATGCCATAAGTAACACAGGTGTGTATACAGAGGCATGCTTATGATTTACAGAATGGCAGACAACAAGGAAATGAGTAATGTAGCAATCAATGCTGGATGACAAAGAGAGTATGCTGTTTGCCATGTAAATATGTGATCTATGTCAACTATCAAGTGATGCAAACATAGAAGCATAAAGACACATATAGCATTACCGTCATCAATATCTGTACAAATACGTACCACATATCCCAACTTGAAGCTAGTCTCCTAAGTCAGATAAATGATCAGAAAATCTCTGTGGTTTAGATATTTGAAAAACCACCAATGGATTAGTCAATGGACAGCACAGCAGTCATCACTGCCACAAGGTCAGAATGAAACAATAGAACACACATATTGGATCATCTGTTAATGTTACTCTAACATAGTCTAGGGTGTCCATGATGATCACTCACAACATGGTCCTGGTTACTCCTGCCATGTTTTGAAATGCTCTGCTCATGGTGCTGTACTGAGGAGCTGGATGTGGTGACACTAGCACTTTGTGACACAGTGTGGATAGGAGCAGTACTGAGATGTGGCAGTCTGTGCATGACTGCTGGGCTCACAGCTGAGTGATCAACAGCAGATGTGCATGCAAATTGCAACACAGATATTGATGTTAGAGGGCCATGTGTGGGTCTAATGAGAGGGGTTCTGCCTCTCCTCATGGAGTCAATCTGCTTGGTACAGATAAAGCAACTAACACCCTGCTGTAGCATTGCCATAGCAAGACATTCAACAGAGTGTGCAACAGATAACATACTGTCATGCTGTGCAGCCAATGCCACCATGAGCTGTCCGTGTCTATACTCCTGACCTTCATGTAACAAACACAGCTGGTGTACTACATAATTTGTGGCATGGGCAAGTGCATGCTGATCAGAGCCATGATGTTGCTTTAAACATTCATGTAGCTGTAATAGTAATTGGACACCCTCTGACATGTGTCTATGTACACCACTTACACTCCCATATGCAGTTAATTGGGCAGTTCCAGTTCATCATGCGGAAAAGTCATCAGCATTACCAGACTGTACGTGGGACAGTAGGTCAGTCATTGTCATGTCTGTGATCCAATGTCCCCACATCAACAGAATGACTGGCCATGGTATCCTCCATGTCAGAGGCTACACCATGAAACATATGAGTTAGATTCTGATACACCATGAATTACATTGCTGTTACCTTCCAGGCTGGACAATGAACCCAATGCAATGGCCTGTGTGCCATGGACTGTGCCATCATAGTTAGAAACAAACATCCCAACTCAGGATCAGTAGATGGGCTACTGGAGGAGGCAAGTAATGAATAAGCTACAAAAAACATGCAGATGACATGTCACATACATTCACAAACATCAAATGATGCAGCACCATGCTGATATAACCACAGAGCTAATGATTATATGGACTTACCAAGTTGTTGTGGCTGTGAGTGGTTCAGTGACTCTGTATATCATGGACGTTTGCTAAACAGTACTGTATAATACCAACCATATGAACAACCTTATCAAGCATTACTATAGTTGCAGCTTCCTAGCCAATATCTTGCGATGATGTATCTGTAGGTTAAAATGGTACACAAACAACATGTAAATATACTCCACACTTGTAACCAGAGGCAGAGGTGCACAACAACTCTGGATCAGACAAACAGGATAGGGAGACTCTTATGTGACATGAGTTGCTGCCTTTCAGATGATGAGGAACCTACAAAATTAAAAAAAACACATCACAAGGGTTGCTAGGAGTGTTATATATGTATACATGTACTGTGTTAATAAGATAATAGGCTATAATACATATGTTGCATATCTGCATCAGGTATGCGTTCATGCTTGTGACATAGTTCTGCTACTGTAGCACAAATATAACATTATGATACTAAGTGTGAACTGATGCCCTTTAATGCTAACTGGTGTATGCTGCAGTGTTTGTGAATGTATGCCATATCTGTATGTCCTGAAGCACCTCACTCAGTACCACCCAAAAGTATCTGACGATCCTGCCAGATGGTATAATATGAGGCTAGGAACATCACTATCTCATCTGGGGAAGGCAATGGTGGCCTACTTCCAGTGGCATTCCTTGCCCTCTCATAACAATGGAGTTTGTTGGTTACACAGAGGATCATGTCAGAGCAATGTCAGATCTATCCACACTTGATTTCCCCAGACAGTATTGTCCATCTGTCCAAGATAGTCATGGTCATGCTGGTGCAATTACTTCATTTTCTTTGTGTGTGAATTTGTCTCTCCTATTTTGGTTCGACATCTGTAAGACAAGGTGATGTACACATCTTAGAGTTCATATAGGGGTTCATGTATTGACATAATAATGTTAAAAGCATGTGTCAATTGAATAACTCACCTCTCATTTATAATGCATGGCTATACAAAGCAATCTGTGTCATGTATATAATTGTTATGTACAGATAATCTGAATGATCATGAAAAATATGTCAGAACAGGTAACCCATATTTCCTAGCAATATCATCACCTCTGTCAATCTATTTTACAAGTTTGTACTGGTCATATATGCAGAGGTTGACTCTTAACCTAGGTCAGAGAATTTTACTGCAAGTAGGGGCCAAATACCTTATTGAATGTGCCACAACTCCTGCCCTGTAATAATGGTGTTGCTACAGTTATATGCACATCTGCACTCAACTAGCATTTCTACCTCAAGAATGTTGGATGCATCTCTAATATTATTGCAGTCAGTGAGAGATATAATAACAAATGTGAATGTTATTATATGGTATGCAACATACTGGAATTTATACAGAAACAGGGTAGTAAAACATCAATATATTAAAATGACCTGTTATGAAGTCACCACAACAAACAATGTACATTCTAAGCCATCCTAAAGTTGCCTGTCGCATTGAATACACTCACAAATGCTACTATATGAATAAGCATAAGATAGAATCTGTAAATCAGTCACTGAACATATGACTTCAGAAATCCTCATAAATTACTGGTCTCAGTAAACATATGCCAGTCATAACAGGTTATTCTGCAATATCTATGACTATATTATAATTCCTTTCATATCAATAGCTCCTCGGGTGTAGTACCTTTTTTATCCTTACAACTACATATTTGGAAACGTTCCTTGTCACTGATGGACATGTGCCCATATGCATGCATAATGTTTAAATCTAGCCCCCTCCTTTATATAGCAGACTGACAGACAAACAGATTGTAACACAGAGAATTTCAAACAACATGTGGATTACAGCATGTTTCAGTTTTTTTTTTTATACAGAATAATGATAACAGGTATGTGATAATAATTCCACCACGGTAAAGATAGGAGGTGACAGCTTACCTTTTGAAAATAGGTGTATAACAGCTACACCCCAAAGTGAGGTTAATTAAGCACACAAAGTTTTTAAAGTACCATGTGCACCATACATAATTGATGAGGTTCATTAGCATTCAATGTTTCAGAATCCCATTAGTGAACATTGATGTAAGTTCTCAAAACTCAGTACTTTAACTAATAGCTCAGAGTAAGTGTACAGTACTCAGCACAACTGCCTAATAGGTATCAATAAATGTGAATATCTGTAATAAATGCCCTATGCCCTGCAATAGTCTGCTATGATCCTACATACACCAACTTTAAAATATAATATTGATACACTTTCTTATGTTCCTACTTCTTCCTGCATACTGAGTAGGACGTCAGCATTTTTGGAAGGCATTTTTCTACAACTTTTAACTGTAATAGTGAGGATGTCAGCTAAGAGGAGGCTTCAGTAGGTCCAAGCACTGAATTGGCAAGAGAAGTAGATCATCCAGATGCTCAGTGTCCATGTTGTACATGAGCAGAGGATGTGAGCATGCACCAGGGACTTCACAATGATAGATATATGGGACCTGATTGAGTGGGCGCACCACAACTGGACTGGGATCTACTGGACTGATATGCAGACCCACTACTGCTATGATAATCTACATCAGGGGACACAAAGTTCAAAGTCAGCCAGCAGATGCCTACAAATAAGTCACATACCCCCAGATTTACTAATCTGCCATGCAGGACTAAACGAGTCCTGCACGTAAGCGGCAGTTTAAGAGAGGACGACAGTGCACCATGCATATTAATGAAGGTGTGCTGCCTGAGCCCCAAATCCTACACTGAGCATAGATGAGTGCAGGGTGTGTGTCTGGGAGCAGAGCTCTCAGAATAAACATGCCCCTGCAAAGTAGAACAAAAGAAAGTGTATAAATGAGCAAAACTGGTCATAGGTGTTCACATATCTCCACCAACAGTTCCCATGTGTTCAACAGCAACAGTACAGTGAAATAAAATGAAGAAACCCTTGTATTTATTTTTTTTAAAACCCTGGGTACAGCTAACCATAGGTGCATGGATTGCCCATCACTTAGCTACAGTTAAAGCAGCTGAAAAGGCTTAAAAGGATAACAAGGAATATATATGCAAATGAAGCAGTACAGCAATAGTGTAGTGATTAGACCATCCGCCTAATGAACAAGCATTCCTGTTTCAAATCCCACTGAAGCACGTGTCATTTTCCATGTGAAAACTGTATATGAACACATATTTACATCCTTTTGCTGTATAACCTGCATAATAACATTTAAATGTGAACAGGAATACTGCATGAAATGCACATGTCAAGTGTCAGTGTCATAATGAATAAGGCACTAGTAAGCAGGTTTAAGCAAAAATAAGCAGTAGTAAGCGTGTCTAAGTGCAGTTGCATGGGAGTAAGCATTGCCTACACAGAATAAACAAAGTAGAAGCTGAGTGTAAGAAACTGTATCCAGAGATTAGCAGTACTTACCATTGTGCAAACCTGCGCATACCCGCTTACAATTGCTTTAAAGTGCCTTAATCACTCTGGATCCAATGGTCCATGTTTTTCCCAGCAACAAAATAAACTGCCTCTGCAAGGCTCAAACTCAGGACCCTGTAGTCACTGTAGTTAACCACTAAGCCATCAGAGCAATAAATATGCATGAGGTATCAGCAAACTAATTCTCACCACAGGAAAATCAAACCAAACATGTGAACTGAATCCATGTACAGTGTGAAGTGGTATAACCTGCTACATAACATAAATATGTAAGGCCAGATGGGAGGTGTTATTGCAATAAAGTGTTGAAATTCCCAGGACCCCATACAGCATACGTACACATGAATCAAGGATACAAGACACATATATAACATGTAATGAAGAAGACATCAATGCCAAAAGGCAAATATCATGCAAATCAAATATTAAGCACCGCTAAGCATTGCACAGCACTGCTACCCAGACTACTGGCAGGATACTACCAGTGGGAGAAACAGTGTCAAACTGCAAAGTCTATTCTTAAGCAAATGCATGCTCGTTCCTAGTGGGATGACCCCAAACTTTCTGCTAAAAAGTGTCCTCAGGGTAACATACCATGCCTTACAGGTAAGCAAAGAAGGATATGTATGTTCACGGACTGAATGTGGCGGAACCCTGAAGATTCATGGGGTGAGACAACTTACATGATGGGTCCTGAGAAGTGCAGAGTGGGCAATGTGTAGTGGTGTGGTGAGATCCAGATGGAACCTGTAAGAAGGATGATTGATGTGGAGGAGGAAGGGGGTGGGGGAATGATGGGTAAGACATTATGGGCCGAGGCGTGCAGGGGTTGGATGGAGCCATTCTAATGGGACTGCCCCATGGATGTAAGCGAGAAAAAAAGAGGGGGGGGCAGGAAGGTAACTAAGACATACCATTTCTCATGGCAAAGCATGGTATGAGTAATATGTATGTTGCATAACCCATAGAATAATATATATATATATATATATATATATATATATATATATATATATATATATATAAACTGGAGTACAGCTGCCATGAACAAACATATATATATATATATATATATATATATATATATATATATATATATATATATATATATATATAATCTAGAGTACTGCAGGAAATGCACATATGAGGTGTCAATATCATTATGCATAAAGCAGTAGTTAGGTTAAGCAGCAAGAAGCAGTAGTAAGCATATGTCAGCACTAGTAAGCGAGTTTAAGACCATGTGCATGGGTTTGCATAAAGGTAAGAACTGCTAATTTCCGGTTGCAGTGTCCTACACCCAGTAAGCCTAAATTGCTTAACCTGTGTCGGCAGTGCTTACCCCATGCAAACCCGCTTACAACTGCTCAAAAGTACCTTAATCACACTGTATCCAATGGCCCTTGTTCTGCCTAGCAAAAAAATAATTTGTGTCTGCAAGGATCAAACTCAGGATTCTGCACATTATAGTCACAGTAGTTAACCACCAAGCCATCATAGCAATAGATATGAATGAGATATCAGCAAACTAATCCTCACCACAGGAAAATCAAACAAAACATGTGAACTGAATCTATGTACAGTGTGATGTTGGATAACCTGCCACAGAACATAAATATGTGAACTGGAGTACTGCAGTAAGCATAGATTTGAGGTGGTATTGTAATAAAGTGTAGAAGCCCCCAGGTCCCCATACAATGTATGTACACATGAATCACGGATACCAGACACATATATAACCTGCAATGAAGAATAAATCATTGCCAAATGGCAAATATAGTGCTAATTAACTATAAAGCAATGCTAACCACAGCACAGCTCAAGCTAGTAAGTGTAAGCAATATGTAGGGGAGCCAATTCAATCTGCCTAGTGATATACCTCTTTAAGCAGTGCCAACCTTATGTAAGCAGGTGTGCCCATAGCTTAGCCTTTTCAAAACTGGCCAATCATGGGAAAGTGTGGAAAAATGGCCATATTTAAACCCCACAAATGGGAATACTACCCATAACTGGTTGCAGCTTCCTACTGCAGGCATAATGGCTGGTGTGGGTGAAGGCACTCAGTTTAGAGGGCAGCATTCGGGCATCCAGGATTCAAAAATCATGGTATGGCTCCTGGTAAAACACTATGATCAGAGACTACTGCAGGACCAGTACCAGGGCTCGCAGTACAAAACAGAGGCCTGGGACAGTCTTGCCCGTGACCTCACCAGTGTCACAGGTATCCCCCGGACTGGTGAGAAGGTCAGGCGCCACCATGCTGACCTGAAGCAGTGGAGGGGGGATGTACTGGAACAGTGGATCCAGGAGTCCTGGCAGATGCCCAATGCCCCAGTACTGAGTAAGTACCCATTCTACTAAGTAGTAAATAATTGCCTAGATTGTGTATACTATGGATAGGTATGGCTAAATATCACTGCATTTCTCTGACAGCTGCAGATGAGTGGGTTGCAAACCAGCAAGCCCATGATGCTAGGCTGCAAAGGCTGCATCACGAGGCAGGTTAGTAATCAGTCTGCATGTACTGTCATAACAAATAAATAAAAGAGCCTTAGAAAGTGTTGTACCAGTAGAAATAAATGTGTAATAGTCTGTGAATAAAGGTATAACACCTGGAGTGCTTCTGTTTACTCTTCTCTCATATGTTGGTGATCTGTTCCATACTATAAATAGTACTGTTGTATCTTAAGCAGTGTCACCCACACTGTGGTATGTAGATAAAATGGGCATGAAGTCCTGCATAACAATGTTGGAAGTGCCGACAGGTCAGTTATAGTGTAGAAGTTAGGGAGAATTAGATAGAAAACAGTCGAAAGCTTTACATCAATTCCCTGATAGCACAGTGTACTGTGATGTTTGCTATAATACTTTGTAAAACACAGCAAGGGTCTGAATCCTGGGAGTGCTACTAAGTTGTAGGTATAATCATACCCCACAACTGTACAGATTTTGATACGATGTTCGGATAGAAAGCTGTACGCATACTTACACCGACAGTACAGAATTTGCTAGAATGTTCAAAATGTAAGTTGTATGCATATTCCTACCCCACAACTGTTCAAATCTGTCCAGCATGTCCAGATAAATGGTCCATATCACCAGCTTGGTACCCTGTTCCCCTGAAAATCCAGTGTGATGTTCCAAGAATTGTAGGCAGCTGTCAATGACATATAACTGATATTCAAATGTGTACATAGTCAGAGAATGTATATGGAAACAAACCTGTCATTCTAGCACCTCACCCAAAGTGACAGCAATTCTCAACAAATGTTGCATTAACACCTGCAGCCTGTCACGCCTGCATGTAAGACACAAGTTATGTATATAATAATTTATAAACATACCAGTGTGCAATATAAGGCCATTGAGTAGTGTAATAATACATGTAAGGGAAGGACCACTGCAGTGACTAAGAATGTTGTGAAAACTACAAGGATATATTAGTAATTAACTGAACGCTCTCTCTCACCCCTACCATATGTGCATAATAACCCAATGACACTCCTCAACTGGTATGTGCACACTCTGCACTTTTTTTGGGAGATATGTCCTAATGGTTTATAAATATACACATTTGTTTCTATGCATGCGCCATGTGAAAATATACCCATATTGGTGGCCTGTTACCATCAATGAAACCTGCATGCTCCTGTAATGGCCACTGTTGTTCCATATATGCATGTGTTTTGCTTGCTCTGCAAATGTGTTAAATCTGGTGTGTTGGGTTAATGGGAATACCTATGCATGCTGTTATAACTAATCCTGAATGCTGTTGACTGTTACTAACCTATATCTGTCATAAACCTGTGACAACATAGCTTGTATGGGAAGGCCGGTCCCAGCGGACCCACCTGTCCTACTTCAGCTGGCCATGGCAGCAGGCACCAGAACATCTGGGGCCCAGCCTGGGACCTCCTCCTCTGTGGGCCCTGCACCACCTTTGGGTGGAACCGCTGCAGGGGATGGGTCTCACTCCCCCTCGGAGTGGGCATGGAGGGGAACCTGTCACCCATCAACAGGTCCAGGCCATGGTGCGAAAGGAGCTCGATCTGGACTATCGAAAGTGGCTACGCCAGCTTGAGGGCCAGGTGGCTTTATCAGACGGTGAGCCTGCCCATCCTACATAGCCCTTGGTACAGCCACCTTCGGGGCCATGAAGGTGCAGTGGTGACTGCCCATTGGTGGAGACCTCAGTCCCACTGTTTCCAGTAGAGGGCTCATGGGATTGCGAATTCCAAACTTCCCTCCCTATCCAAGGTGTTTACCCCACATTGTGTCATATACCGGTCCTGTATGAATCTTGTGTGTCTTGTCTGTTAACCTACCCAACCTACCTCCCCAAATATACCTACTACCCCTCCCCAACATCCCACTCTCACCTGAAAAAAAAGAAAAAAGGGCAATCTGTTCCCACAAAAAAATTTTGTGCCATCCATAACTGTCCATTTTGCACACGTGTCCACTGGACACATGTAATCTGGTCTAATTGGCATGACAATGAATATATGTTGTTCTCACTCCTCTCACAGGGGTTTGAGGGTCCAAATGTACCTGCAAATATAGTGTATATCCACAGCTGTTGCTGTAGAAGAAATGGGCAGCTATGGACCTTTCCTATACCCTTCCTGCACATGCCGAGCTATTTTCCCTATTGTCTTTCCCTCTCTGTGCCCATTTTTCACAACTTTCCTATCAACCCATTTTTATTTTCTTTTAAATGAATTAGCATGGGGGTAAGTGGCAGTAAGCACTGTTAAGCAGCGGTAAGTGGGTTTGCACAGGGGTAAGCTATGCCTACACAGGTTGAGAAATTCAAAGCTAACTGACTGTGAGAAAACATAAGCGGAGGTTGGCAGTGCTTACCATCGCACAAACTCACGCAAACCCACTTACAACTGCTTAAAAGTGCCTTAATCACTCTGTAGCCAATGCCCCTTGTTCTGCCCAGCAACAAAATAAACTGCCTCACCAGAGCTCATGCATTCCATACACAAAGTGATTTACCACTAATCCATGGCACATATACATAACCTGAAGTTTTCACAAACATATCATGCAGCACAATCAGTCAACAGTACAGGAAATGTATTATTATTATACCACATAACCTGTTAATGCAAGAAGTCTGGACAAAGTATGCCACACTGTGGGTACAAATAGGGATATATGTCAACTAATGCTCTGATACACTTAAAATGTTGCTAGTTACACAGTTATATGTATTAGAACACATATTTAGAAGGAGATGAAGTCTGAAAGACAAATGTGTTGCCACTAGTTACTGACTTCAGTGATGCAATCATCCATTACAATCACCAAGTGAATGAGGAACAGGCAAAAATATGAGCCAAACATGCATGGTCAGATGGACAGATATGTATCTGTAAATGTAAACAGACAGCTATTTGTAGATATATATATTAATGTATGACTCACAAATATTCATATAACATCAATTCTATATAGATGCATACATATGATCATATGTATGTGTGTATATATATATATATATATATATATATATATATATATATATATATATATATATATATATATGTATATATATATATATCTCTCTCTATATATATATATATATATATATATATATATATCTATATATATATATATATATATATATATATATATATATATATATATATATATATATATATATTTACAGTTATCAGTAGCTATACATATGTAGAAGTAGTGTGGAAGTACTGGTTGCAAAGTATATCCCTCAGCCACAAGCCCTTCAACTGGCACCTGTGAAATGTGTAGTGTGGAGACTATTCCCACAAATGAGAATACTGACATTAAACATATACCCCCCCTCAATTCAAAGGACATGACATGACACACACAGGTATGCATACACAGATAACCTTTATTCCTGTACTATACAATAATGTATGCCAGTACTGACACCACATACGATTTGAAATATGTAACAGTCATGAATGCAAGGCCCACACAAAACAGTAGATGCAAGCAATGTGTCCAGGCCAAGGCCTTCAATTAGTACAACAGTAGAAACAAGGTTTGGGTGGCCACGGTGGTGCAGCGGTTAGCATTGCTGCCTCACAGCAAGCGGTTCTCCGGTTAAATTCTCGGCTGGGGTCCCTTCTTTGCGGAGTCTGCATGTCCTCCCTGTGGTCGCGTGGGTTTCCTCTGGGCACTTCGGTTTCCTCCAACATCCCAAAGACATGCAGTAGGTGGATTGGACACTCTAAATTGGCCCTTGGTGTGAGTGTGTGCGTGTGTGTGCCTTTTGTGGAAGGTTGGGCGCAGGGCTGGCACTCGACACCATAAAAAAAACTCCACTGCCAATCATGAGTGGACAGGTGATCTGCTGTGGCAACCCCTAACCGGGAAAAAGCCGAAAGAAGAAGAAGTAGGTATGTAACAATCATTACAGATGTAGTTCAGCAGCCTCCAATTACACCCTGTAATCAAGCCCTAGGAGGAAAAGTAGCACTTCTGTTAATGTCACAGTATCTTGCACATAACATTGCTTAACCTAACATGTCACTATCACACTGAATGACCCTCATCTTAACAGTTATATCCCTGAAAAGGTGTCATAGCCTAGGTTAATGGCATAGAATGCTCCCCCCCCCCATAAAAGGCTTTACAAGGGCAAGGAACAATGTATATGGAATGTACAAGGGCACATATGTGTTCTCCAGCTGTTGCCCCCATATGTATGGACTTGGCCCAACAGTTGGTATGGGAGTCCATGACATGACTGGGATGATAGCAGTAATGCTAGTGGTAAATAATGATAGGCCATTACCTAACAACCCTTCCTGTATCACAGCAGGACAAATACTGGCATATATGTGCAGGACAGAGGTATAGGGCCATATTTGCATTATTGCTGTTACGCACCCTGAAAATTGCTGGTGTTACAGAATTCATTACAACATACCCTTATGCAGGGACACAACACTGAAATACAATTGGATGTAGCCATGTACTAATAGCACTCAACATACAGAATTCCACAGATATATCTGGTACAATACCTGTGTGGTGCACAGACAAAACCTAACAGCCAATCCCCCTGGTATCATACAGATAGGCCCACAGTTGAGAGCTATGCAGACAGACAACATTCCATGCAAAAGTACCATGTACACAGAAACCCTGTAAGACCAGCAAGATACATTGCACACAACAACACTACTCATGCTGTCTGTAGGTCTGGAACCTTACCCAAATGTGGATTTGGCCTGTGTCTGCAGGTTCTGCTGTAAGAGGTATTGCTACCTGCTGTCTGTAACACTGATGTCCACACACAGGAAGGATGTCATCCATACTGTAAAGGTGAAGGGGCAATGCCCTCAGAAGGCAGCAATTTATAGTACAGGGTTGCCATGACAGTGGTTATCTGAAGTGCTACACAGCAGGCTGCATGCAATTACCAAGTGGTGGACACTGACTGGTGCAGAGACCACCACCTGATCATGTGCAATACCAAAAAAAGCATACTGCAATCTATTCAAACCAGCTCAATAACTCTACTGGAGAGACTGAGAGAGAGAGAGAGAGTAAGAGAGGAAAATAAAACTTCAAGAAAGTTCACAAAGTTCAGAATTACGATAAAGTGGAAATAACATAACAGGTATGTGAAACAGATATGCATTTACTGGCATGAAATATATGAAATAGAATAATAGGATGTCTGCTGTGAAAGGATGTATATGTGCCATACTTGTTCTGTAATTATGTTGTGCTCAAGCAACTGCACTGGACAGTAGTGTCAGTCCCTGTGGGCAGTGGTCCATACCTGTCAAATGGGCAGACCAGCAGTGAATGGCAAAGATGTGACCCATTATATCTGTGTTCTGTAAATTACTGTGGCCAACTGCTGGTGGGGGTATTAATACTGTCATGATAGACACATGGGTGAGAGACCACACCACCTGCAGGACAGTCATGTTAAAGTGTAGCATAGCATGCCCAACTGCCATAGCAGTATAATATGCTTATCTAAAGTTTGTCACCATATATACCCCCTAATGTTAGTCTGTGTTCACATGTGACACCTGTCTGTGTTGCAGCAAGGCAGAACAGTTCAGCTGTGAAGTAAAGAGGGTACATGAGTGTGGTCCAGATGTTAGTATGCACCCCACATACAGATACATGTATGTGTGATGCATTTTTACAGGTGTGTATGTGTACAGAACCTCAGACAGTTATACATTCATATAGGTATATAAACAACACAAATGATATCTACACATATATGCGCATATGTGTATATATATATATATATTTATCTATATATATATATATATATATATATAGCCAGTCCCAAGAGGGACCTGGATCCAATGGCCATCTGTCAAACTCGGGGGACAGTGCTCCGTCCGGCTTTGTACCTGATACTGCCTGTAGCACCCCTGCTAGGCACAGGTCCTGTGTCCATGGCCAGAGACGGTGAACTGCAAACCCTGCCGGGTACAGTCTGCAGCTGTCTCACAATTCCCTGTATAGGGCAGCCACATGGGGGAACTGTGTGCATGCATACACACACAAATAAACAACGAACCTAGGGCAACCACATACATGCATACATGGCATCACTGGTGGCCCATAACAGTAATCACCCCTCACACACACACACACACACACACACACACACACACACACACACACACACACACACACACACATACACACACACACACACACACACATACACACACACACACACACACACACACACACACACACACACACACACACACAAACACACACACACGTGTCAATT
The DNA here is from genome assembly GCF_019279795.1 of Protopterus annectens. Lineage (NCBI taxonomy): Eukaryota > Metazoa > Chordata > Ceratodontiformes > Protopteridae > Protopterus > Protopterus annectens. The sequence goes on along the minus strand of NC_056725.1, from coordinate 1,639,584,973 downwards.
GTATGGCTCAGCCTAGGCCTCTGGCAAACCAACAACACACCCTGTGCATATGATGATACGTGTGTCACTCCCTGACGTCTGTAACATTGATGCAGAGACAGGCTAACATGGTGCTGATGCACAGGGTGACTGTACAACTGTGTAGCAATGGAATGATGTGCAGCATGTTGTCAGCAGTAAAGTGAAATGCTAATATCTTGGAAGGTGTAGCTGTGCAGCCATGATGTATCATAGCTATAATTAACAATGTTGTATTGTTGTCACCAGTATCTCTTCAGATTGTGCTATATTTGTCCATGTGCCACATGGCTGATGGGTGTAGTGGTGTCACCAGGCCTTTTACAGAGGGCACCAGTAAGTGTAGTGGGTGATACACATGCCATGGCTGGGTACAACACACAGTGCCTTTGGTTTGGATGCAGTACAGGTACAAGACTGTACACATGGAGGTATGTACCCATGCAGTTTTTGAAAATTAAGGGTGTAAAGGGGGCCCAAAAGGCCTTCAATTTAAAGGTACAAAAAAGGTAGAAACAAGGTTTTTGGGTTTGGCCCACTGGTTTTAAAAAGTTAGCATTGCCCCCCAAAAACGGGGCAAGCGGTTTTTTCCTCGGGTTAAATTCCCCTGGGGTTCCTTAAATCGAAATTTCCCTGTGGGGTTTTCCTCCGCCTCCAACATCCCAAAGACATGCAGTAGGTGGATTGGAAATAAAAATTGGGTTGAATGTGTGTTTTGTAATTCACGGGCCCAAAAACCTCCACTAATCAAGGGGAATCCCCCTGTTTTTAACCCCAAAAGAAGAAGAAGTAGGTATGTAACAATCATTACAGATGTAGTTCAGCAGCCTCCAATTACACCCTGTAATCAAGCCCTAGGAGAAAAGTAGCACTTCTGTTAATGTCACAGTATCTTGCACATAACATTGCTTAACCTAACATGTCACTATCACACTGAATGACCCTCATCTTAACCAGGAAGTTATATCCCTGAAAGGTGTCATAGCCTAGGTTAATGGCATAGAATGCTCCCCCCATAAAAGGCTTTACAAGGGCAAGGAACAATGTATATGGGATGTGCAAGAGGTTAATATGTGTTCTCCAGCTGTTGCCCCCATATGTATGGACTTGGCCCAACAGTTGGTATGGAGTCCATAACATGACTGGGATGATAGCAGTAATGCTAGTGGTAAATAATGATAGGACATTACCTAACAAACCTTCCTGTATCACAGCAGGACAAATACTGGCATATATGTGCAGGACAGAGTGTATAGGGCCATATTTGCATTATTGCTGTTACGCACCCTGAAAAATTGCTGGTGTTACAGAATTCATTACAACATACCCTTATGCAGGGACACAACACTGAAATACAATTGGATGTAGCATGTACTAATAGCACTCAACATACAGAATTCACAGATATATCTGGTACAATACCTGTGTGGTGCACAGACAAAACCTAACAGCCAATCCCCCTGGTATCATACAGATAGGCCCACAGTTGAGAGCTATGCAGACAGACAACATTCCATGCAAAAG
>NC_056725.1:1639545931-1639580931 GCF_019279795.1 Protopterus annectens | reverse complement strand
TGCACACCTCAACAGTGTGGAGGAGGGCATTGACACATCTATGACCTGTAAAGGACTGTATGTCTACGGGATGGCACCTGTGGAATGTTGGCATATGCCAAGCAGTCCTGGTTGAAACATATTCTGTGAACAGAGGTAGATACCTTAACAACTACACACATTCCTACATGTGGGATCGTGTACAAAAGCCTGCTATTATCTACATAGGCATTGTGCACCTCCTAAGTCATAACTGGTTAAAGTAGGTATACCAGGTTCAGGTTGTATTCTCTGCCTTTGACAAGTCCGACATTGGCGATGTCCTGTGTGTTGAGATTACCAGTGACATTGGCCACGTGTTCATTGTTATGTTCCATGTCCCTGCAGACCAGGGTCATCAGGCTACTGGGTGGTAGTTCCCAGCTGACATGGTGGATTTGTGGTTGCCCCTGCCAACATTGGTGAATCCATTGTCAGGTGGCTATTGGATTGTATGAGGGATCCCAGCTACTTAATGCACCTGCCCAGGGGGTTTCCCCAAGCATGACATGTCACTTGACTGTACTGCATGATATGTTAGTAATGCCAGCCTTACATCCTACAGGTGGGATGGAGTACTGTTAACATGTACTGCCCTGGTCATGTAGGGTCCTGCTTATGGGATCTACTAAGGATGGTATTGTACTGCAGGCCAGACGAGCTTGGCTGGGGGGTAGAAATACCTATCTGCACCAGATGTATGTTGTTTGGGTCTCTCAAACCCATCAGTGGTGCATGTGGACATATATGTTGTGGTTACAGTCCCAGTTCCATCTACAGATGTATGTCCATATATACCTATATTGATATATATGTGTTCACCTTTGAGAGGGACACAATCATTCCTTTGAATGACCCTTTCTGCAAACTGAAAGGACTAACCTATCATTTCTTACTGCACCACAGTTAAAAACATTGCAGTTATAAAGGCACCTTCACTGACTCTCAAACTGCAAGTTGGAATGCATATCGTAATGCCGGGGGGCATGCCTCCCTGCACCCCCTCTCTGGATGGCTGGACCCCACAACCCCCCCTACTGTGATATACTAACTCCTAGTTTGCACTACAGTGTGGAGAGGCAATAATTCCCCATTGCCTAATCTGCAAAGAGCGAATGCATAGTGGCATTCTCTCATTGCACATTCGATGCATGTATTCCAAGATTGTGCAATGTTGAGAACATACTTTTGGCCTCCCAGCTTTCAGACACATGGATTTCTCCCTTTGAAAGGTGAGCCATATATATGCTGACATATATGCATTCCTAGTGCTGTATATATATATATATATATATATATATATATATATATATATATATATATGTGTGTGTATCCAAAGCAGACACCCAAGCAACCGCTACCCCAAAACAAAACATGTGCAACACATATCTCACAAAGCCAGTGTGCTGAACACTCACAGCCCTTAAGACTAAACAACACACCTGATACACTTGTAATAGGTGACTCTATCGTCAGGCACACTGACGTCCCGCTCACCAGGCTGAACAAGGAGAGGGTCACGGTGAGCAGCCTGTCGGGCACTAGGATTCGCCACATAACACAAGCACTCAGGTCACTCCAAGGCAAGTACAAATATGACTCAGTCATTGTCCATGCTGGTGTGAATGATCTGAGATGTACCTCCCTGGACTACATGAAAAGAGACATAGAGGAGCTCTCTGAGCATGTAGACCAGGTCGGTATGACCCAGACCTTGAGTAGCATCTTACCCTCACCAAGAATGATGCCACAATATGAAGACAAGATGATCAATTTCAACAATTGGCTTAAGTACTGGTGTCATTCAAAGGGGATCCAATGCCTGTCAGCTTGGGATGATATGCTCGACAGGCCACGATGCTTCACTAGGGCCGGCTTGCACCTGTCACCCCTGGGCTTTCGGATATTGGCAAAGGCTCTTGCTACCCCCATAGTGCCTTTTTTAGGCAAGACTCAAAAGACAAACCCACCTCCATAGGTATCACAAGGGATAAGAAACTAAGAGTAATGCTACTCAACGCCAGAAGTCTAAACCTCAAGATGCACGCACTCGAACCTCTCCTTAGCATGGAGAACATTGATATCTGTGCAGTAACAGAAACCTGGTTCAGGGCTCCCGAGAGCACCCCAGCACTACCAGGTTATACCTCATGCCATGCTTTTCGGCCCCCAAAACTGGACCCAACCACAAAAAGGAGGGGAATATCGATATTCATCAAAGATACCCACACCTCCAGGTTGGTGGCACAACCTGAAGCATCAGAGACTATCCATGTGCAGCTAACAGTGGGTAAAACTGCCTTCCAGTTTATAGCCTGCTATAGACTACCTTCCCAAACCCAGGAACCCCACTGGCCTTCCTGAGAACACTGAAAATATGAATGTCTCCAAAACACCATTATATTGGGCGACTTCAACTACCCAAACATAGACTGGGAGCATTACTCTAGCTCCAACACCCCTAGCCCAAAGGTTCCTAGAATTTATAAACTCAAATGCTATGGAACAACTTGTTACCACTCCACAAGAGGGGAAAACATGCTGGACCTGATCATCACCAACATGGGGACTCTATGCTCCAGACCAGAAGTGTATCCCTCACTGGTAAGATCATACCATAAACTAATCTCACTGGATATCTCATCCGACCCCAACCCCTGCCCAGAAAACCACAATGAAAAACTTCTCTAAAGCAAATTTCACACCTCAAAACCGAGGTGGAATCCTTCAAAGCCCCCAGGCCTGTGGAAAATATGGCCCAGACCGCAGAATCCTTTATAAACGCATTCTATGAACACCTTCAGGAATGCATGGATCATGCGATCCCAAATAAAACCAAGACCCAATCCTCCAAAGGCAGATGTCTGGTGGACCCCAGCCATAAACAAACTATACAATAGAAGGAGGAAGCTACTAAATGATAGAGCAAAATCCCAAAAAGGGAAGGCAACACTGATCAATATTAGCAAAAAACTACGGGCACTCATAAAATTGTCTAAGGCCAGTTCGAGAGAAAAATTGCACAGGACACTAAGGATAATCACAAGGCTTTCTTTAGTTATGTTAGGAACCTGGGTGGTAATTCCCAGATATGCTCAGAATTAGTCCAAAATGAAAAAAAATATACCAAACCCACAGACATTGCCAACATCTTAGCTGACAGGCTCAGCACAAACATCCCCCCCCACAAAAAGGGCAAATATCTATCCCAGCAGAGTGCTGCCCCCTGACATCTGAGATGCTCAGGTAAGAGCCGCCTCCAAAGCAAAAACACAGCATCAATGGGACCAGATGGTGTCCTGGGCTGCGTCCTACATGAACTCCAAGAAGAGCTAAACCCAAACATAAAACTACTGTTCAATCTCAGCCTTACTAAAGGATATGTGCCCAAAGAGTGGCGTACAGCAACAGTGGTCCCTCTCCATAAAGGTGGTGCCTCAACGGATCCTGGAAACTATCGCCCCATAAGCCTGACTAGGCTTGGTCTGCAAAGGCTATGGAAAGGATCATCATGGACCTCATAAATAAAGATATTGGGGACCTACAGACACTGGATCCTACCCAGTTCAGCTTTGTTAAGGGCAGATCCTGCCTCTTAAACCTGGTTGATTCTTTGAAACAGTCACAAGGCCATTGACGAGGGAAGGTGGTCCACACAGCCTACCTGGACCTCAAAGCCTTCGATACAATACCCCACTCGGGCATTATAGATAAGCTCACCAGCTTAAATATAAACCCCTCATGTCACTAGATGGGTTGCAAACTGGCTCAAGGACAGAACCCACATGGTTAGAATTGCTGGAGCCATTTCAGACTCCAAACCAGTTACAAGTGGTGTCCCACAAGGCTCAGTCCTGGGGCCTCTCGTTCGGTATATATTTCTCTGAGTACAGGCCAACACAGAAGGACTGTGGCTGACCAAGTTTGCAGATGACTGCAAACTGAGCACCATAATTGACACTCCAGCCGAGGCAGCATCCTCCAAAAGGGCCCATATAAACAGACAACTGGTGCCAGAGCCTGGCCTCCAAGATAAATGCCAAAAGTGTATAGGCATCCCCTTTGGCAAAAACAGTGTTTCCACAAATTACCACAAAGGTGGTAATCCATTAAGTACAGAAGAAGTAATTAGGGACCTGGGGACCCAAGTTGATAGCAATTCATTTGACAAACCACGTACAAAGTGGTTAGAAAAACATTTATATAGCCCACCTAATCATGAAGGATGCACATCTAGATCAGGGAGGTCATCGTGCCTCTTTACTCATCCTCATCAGGCCCATAATTGAGTACAATGCCCCTTTTGGGATGTACTTACCAGACACCTGCAGCAACTGGAAAGACCCCAAAAGTACCTCACCAAGAGGATCAAAGGGCTCAAACAGATGCCATATGCTGCCCGGTTAAAGAAACTCCAGCTCTACTCAGTGGCATACCGCCTGTTCAGAGGTGATCTGTGCTCGACGTGATAAAGCCATGTCCAACCCGAATTAATGGACATGCTGCACCTCAGAAAATCCAAATCCCATCGAGCTACATGCTCGAGAGACTTGAACCTCAGCACTGAAATAAATAGGACATACTGGAGGGACAGATTCATAACCCAGAGGCTCCCTTTACTCTGGAATAAAATCTCAGTCCAGGTTAGGCAGAGTGCCTCACTGACTCTCTTCAAGAGGAATCTTGATGAGTGGATGGGAGATCATAGGTTTACCCCGGGTATCACTTCTGTGTCATTGTTAGACAGAGGCACAGTATACTAACCTCAAAAGGGAATAGCAAAATAAATTTAAAATGGGTGGCGAAAGCCAAACAGATTCTGGCTAGGCTTATAAATGCCCTAGGGCAGATAGCCTTGTATGAACCTATGAACCTATATGTGGACATGTGAATATATACATGTATATCTATGAACATATGCGTATCTATGTATATATGTATTTATTGGCTTATATATATATATATATATATATATATATATATATATATATATATATATATATATAAATTATATATATGGGTCTACTTCACATGGTCGACAGTTCATTTGATCGACATTCATTTGATCGACAATTCATTTGATCAACAAGCAGTTTTATGTGGGGGGCTTCACCCCCCACACCCTCCAATGTGTGGGGCTGTGCCTCCCCACACCCCCCCTAACTATATATAAACTTCAGGGTCGCACAACATTGGGGAGGGGGGCAAATCTGCCTATTGACCATATGAATTGTCGACCGCTCAACTGTCGATCAATGTCTTTCTGCCTATTTATGAGGTATATATATATATATATATATGTCAATATATATATATATCAATATATATATATATATATATATATATATATATATATATATATATATATATATATAGAGCTCTCTCTCTCTCTATACATACACATATATATATATGTATGTATAGCTCTATAGATATATATATGTATATATATATATATATATATATATATATATATGTATATATATATATATATATATATATATATATTTATATATATATATATATATATAATATATATATATATATATATATATTTATATATATAATATATATATATATATATATATATATATATATATATATATATATATATATATTTATATATATAATATATATATATATATATATATATATATATATATATATATATATAGCATATATATATATATATATATATATATATATATATATATATATATATATATATATATATATATATATATATATATATATATATATATATATATATATAGATATATATAAGATATATAAATATATATTTCTGTACTATCTGCATATATACATATATAGAATATATTATATCCATTTAAGGATGAATGTATATACACACAAATGCATCTACATGGCGGAATACATTCTCTGTAGTGCTGTATGCTTAGGCTGGATGTGTGTTGGTGTAAGTGTGAGAACATCAAGTGGTTAAGTGTATATCTGCTAGCAACCCTTAATGATGATCCACTTTGTAGCATGGTATGCAGGGGTCCTGATTTTGAGTTTTGCAGGGCTGTTTATTTTGTTGCTGGGCAGAACAAACAAACCTGTTACAACTGCATTAAGGTGCCTTAATCACTCAGCCAGCGGGCCGTGTTCTGCACTGCAACGATAAACAGCTCTTGCAAGGCTCAGCACAAATACCCTATACACACACTAGAAAAAGTGATGTCCCACTTAAGCCATGATAGATGCGCAGATGTTCAGTGTTTCAGAAACATATCTGCCGGTCCTGTCATGCAACAGTACAGAGAATGTATACCAACACCTCTAGATGTTCATGCGTGTGTAACTGTATTCCAACAGATACAACATACCCATATATGTATAGATACCATATATATAAATATGTATGTTGTTTAACTCTATATAAATAGATATCACTATGCACATATACTTATATAGTTGGCAGATAAATATATCTATATAGGTATAGATGTACATACATCTGTAGATAGCAATTGCAGATTTACAAACACACCTGTGTGTCCACATGCACTGTTAATGTGGTTGAGAGGCCCCCACGCTGCCTCGTCTTGTCACAGATGGGCATCCCCACAGCCAAACATATACCCTGCAATTTTTAATCAGTACAGTCTGCCTCCCATAGGACACATGTAGTATGGTGGAAGCCATCAACGTCCCCAGGATACAGACAAACTGGACACATATCTGCGAATACAGATATATATATATATATATATATATATATATATATATATATATATATATGTGACTTCACTTACACATGCAGATATATGTGCAGTAAGATACAAGCGTAGAATTGCACCTGTATGGAACAGCCAGCATGCCTACAGTTAACACCTGAACAACTGGACACTGTATGGTCTTTACACATACTAATGTCAATCGTGCCTGCAAAACATATACCCATAGAAAGGTCATAGGAAAGACACCACACACAGGCTTGCAGAAAATGGGAACTCAGCACATTGTGTACTATATCTATATGCCATATCATAGCTGTTCAAATACCGACAACCATATAAATGAGTACTGCAACGCTGTGAAACAGTTACACTAATACGATAGTCTGGAAAGGTTCACAACAGTTGCTGTCCAGGCCAAAGCCCTTCAGAATGTACCAATGTTGCAGGCAGACTGTGCCGCTGGGTACCACACAATCAACAGTATGTACTGCGGGTGTGTAGTTCAGCAGCCTCTATCTGCCTCTGTACAAACTCTGTAGGAAGTAATGACATTTTGTGATCAGATGGGTTGTACCCATTATGTAACAAGGCATACACAGAACAGTCTGTATGGCAGGAGGCAGGCTTGCAGTACCCCAAGTCATATGAGTAATGTCAATAGATAGGTGGAGTTCACGGTACTGTGCATCCACATACCTTGTGGCAGCTCACACCCGATGCCCCCACATTTTGTAACAACCTAGGCTGGCATTTATGGTGCTCCCCACCTAGACTCAATAATACAAGCCCATATAACCCTGTTACATACACTGGCCTCAGCAGTGTATAAGAGGGCACCCTGTGGTGTGTGGTGATGCCCACATATGGCTCCAGCCCCACTGTATGTGTGGGTTATACAACACCAATGGACCTTAATGGCAGTGATGGCAGTGTGATATACTCACAGTCCGCTACAGAACAACCCCCAAAAAGCATGACATATGTACAAAAGCAAAGTGTGTAAAATGGGGACAGGAGGCTGGAATTTAAGCACATATATGGAACACTGTTGCCAGACACTAAGCAAGGCAGCTGGTGTTTACAGGATGGTCTCGTGACATGCCGTTGGTCAGGGAATTGAGGTTGAATGTAGACATGGATGTAGCCATGTGCTGATGGCAGGCAACACACACACACTGCCGGTGTAATATCTGACACAGAACATGTGCTGGATGGACAGCACATGATAAACATACCTCTGTTCAGCAAGAGGTTAGGCCCTGATAGTAGTGAGCTATGCAGACAGACTGCATTCCCAAGATACTACTAATATACACACACACACCTATAACACCAGTACTATACAAAGCATGACACAACTCTACCCACAGTCTGTTCTGTAGTTCCTGATCCAATAAATATGTGTTCGCTGTGTGCAAGTTCTAGGTGTAAGAGGTACATACCTGCTGCCCTGTATCACTAATTTTACACAAGACAGATGTCCTCACACAGGAAATGTGTAAAGGGACCACGTGTATTTATATATATATATATATATATATATATATATATATATATATATATATAGATAGATATATTTCTATCTGGATAATTATATGGTACATATATTTCCACCATATGTCCTGGACATGGGTAGCCATACACCCTTACAGTCCCAAAATGCAGTAGCAAGGATGATAGTATGTATGTAGCAGGTATATTGCCTAGGCTGTTGATACTGACATTGAGATTGTCTTCACAGACATGGTATGCGTGGATGCTGACCTCTGCTTATAACATATGTCATTGGCTGCTGACAGACATCCTAAAGAAATCATTGTAAGATACCACTGCTAGCATGTAATGCCCTAATGAGTGCAGCAGAGTTATTTCTGGAACTTTGGACACACACCCCAGTCCAGAGGTATACACATGATCCTTAATGCACCACATGTGTGCCAGGCCTGATAATATGGATATTGAACAGCCATGTAGATGGAGTATAACACATAACGACTGGTATACATTTGGCAATTATGGGTGTTGGAATCACACACTCTATTTGGCCTGACAAATAATGACTGCTGGTACAGAACATGAGCTACCACCCACTAGATATTGACATGCTGTACAGCATCCTGCTCTGTCTGACATACATGATGTGTGAGGGAAGCCCAGCAGCAGTACATCTGGCAAGTATCTGCAGATAACATCCCACTGGATAAGTGCAGTAAGCTACTAGGCATGTAACAATGCACTGTGCAGGCTACAGGCAGACTGGTTCAACACTGGCCTACATCTCGTATGGGGTAATGCACATGTGCCTGCATATATAGCAAACTCATTGATCATGTCACAGGGTTATATACACTGTGATACATATAACCACAACCAATGTGAACATACAGCCACCTATAGTAAGCTAGCATAATATTACGATATATGGACTATCTGTTCACCATCCTCATATCTGCCACTCTGGCCAGAATGACCTAAATATACTGGGCTGCTACAGTTTGTTACTGATATCTGTCTGTATGGGACATGTGTGTGTATGGCCCTACAAATATGTATGTGAAACAGTACCATACAGTGGGCAGCATGTAACATCTGAGAGAAATGGAGCTAGAACGACATCTACCTGACCCCACAGTCTGTACACAGGCTGAAGTACATATTAACAATACACACACTGCTGACATTCACCATCACAGAGACTTCAGTACTGTACAAAACAAATTCCCACAGAAAAAAAGTCCCAAAATATTTTTTTAGCTCTATATATATATATATATATATATATATATATATATATATATATATATATATATATATATATATATATATATATATATATATATAATTTCTATATATATATATATATATATATATATATATATATATATTATATATATATATATATATATATATATATATATATATATATATATATATATATATATATATATATATATATATATATATATATATATATATATATATATATATATATATATATATATATATATATATATATATATATATATATATATATATATCTCTCTCTATATATATATATATATATATATATACATATACATATATAGATATATATAGATATATAAATATATATTTCTGTACCTATATCTACATATATACATATATAGATATGTTATATCCATTTAAGGATGAATGTATATACACACACAAATACATCTACATGGCGGAATACATTCTCTGTAGTGCTGTATACTTGGGCTGGATGTTATGTATGTGAGAACATCATGGTTATGTATATCTGCCATGGCTTAATGATGATCCACTTTGTGCATGGTATGCAGGGTCCTGATTTTGAGTTTTGCAGGAGCTGTTTATTTTGTTGCTGGGCAGAACAAACAAACCTGTTTACAACTGCATTAAGGTGCCTTAATCACTCTCTAGCCAACGGGCCGTGTTCTGCACTGCAACAAATAAACAGCTCTTGCAAGGCTCAGACCAAGTACCCTACACACACTAGAAAAAGTGATGTCCCACTAAGCCATGATAGGTACGCAGATATTCAGTGTTTCAGAAACATATCTGCCAGTCCTGTCATGCAACAGTACAGAGAATGTATACCAACATCTAGATGTCTGCGTGTGTAACTGTATTCCAACCTTAGCAGATACAACATACCCATATATGTATAGATATACATATATATAAATATGTATGTTGTTTTACTAACTCTATATAAATAGATATCACTATGCACATATACTTATATATCCGTTAGCAGATAAATATATCTATATAGGTATAGATGGCCATACATCTGTAGATAGCAATTGCAGATTTACAAACACACCTGTGTCCACATGCACTGTTAATGTGGTTGAGAGGCCCCACGCACTATACGTCTTGTACGAATGGGCATCCCCCCACAGCCAAACATATGCGCCCTGCAATACACTACCAAGTACAGTCTGCCTCCCATAGGACATGTAGTATGTGGAAGCCATCAACGTCCCCAGGATACAGACAAACTGACACATATCTGCAGATACAGATATATATATATATATATATATATATATATATATATATATATATATATATATATATATATGTGACTACACATACACACGCAGATATATGTACAGTAAGATACAAACGTAGGAGGTGCACACAATATGGAACAGCCAGCATGCCTACAGTTAACACCTGAACAACTGGACACTGTATGGTCTACACATACTAATGTCAATCATTGCCTGCAACATATACCCATAGAAAGGTCATAGGAAAGACACCACACACAGGCTTGCAGAAATGGGAATCCTTTAATTGTGTACTATAACAGTTCTATATGCCATATCATATAGCTGTTCAAATACCGACAACCATATAAAATGAGTACTGCAACTGTGAAACAGTTACACTAATACAGTAGTCTGGAAAGGTTCACAACAGTTGCTGTCCAGGCCAAGCCCTTCAGAATGTACAATATTGCAGGCAGACTGTGCCACTGGGTACCACACAATCAACAGTATGTACTGCAGGTGTGTAGTTCAGCAGCCTCTATCTACACTCTGTACAAACTCTGTAGGAAGTAATGACATTTTGTGATCAGATGGGTTGTACCCATTATATAACAAGGCATAGCACACAGAACAGTCTGTATGGCAGGAGGCAGTAGGCTTGCAGTACCCCAAGTCATGTAAGTAATGTCAATATAGGTGGAGTTTACGGTACTGTGCATCCACATACCTTGTGGCAGCTCACCCCTGATACCCCCACATTTTGTAACAACCTAGGTCATTTATGGTGCTCCCCACCTAGACTCAATAATACAAGCCCATATAACCCTGTTACATACACTGGCCTCAGCAGTGTATAAGGGCACACATGTGGTGTGTAGGTGATGCCCACACATATATGGCTCCAGCCCCACTGTATGTGTGGGTTATACAACACCAGTGGACTAATGGCAGTGATGGCAGTGTGATATACTCACAGTCCACTACAGAACAACCCCCAAAAGCATGACATATGTACAAAGCTTGGTATGTAAATGGGGGACAGAGGCTGGAATTTAGGCACATATATGGAACACTGTTGCCAGACACTAAGCAAGGTGCTGGTGTTACAGGATAGTACGCGACATACCCTTAGTCAGGGAATTGAGGTTAGATATAGACATGGATGTAGCCATGTACTGATAGCAGGCAACACACACACTGCCAGTGTAATATCTGACACAGAACATGTGTGCTGGATGGACAGCACATGATAGGCATACCTCTGTCCAGCAAGAGGTTAGGCCCACAGTAGTGAGCTATGCAGACAGACTGCATTCCAAGATACACTAGTATGTACACACACACACACCCTGTAACACCAGTACTATGCAAAGCATTACACAACTCTACCCACAGTCTGTCTGTAGTTCCTGATCCTCCAATAAATATGTGTTCGCTTTGAGTGTGCAAGTTCTCGTGTAAGAGGTATTGCTACCTGCTGCCTGTATCACTGATGCCCACACACAGGGCAGATGTCCCTCACACAGGAAATGTAAAGGGACCACGTGTATTTATATATATATATATATATATATATATATATATATATATATATATATATATATATACATGTATATATATAGATAGATATATTTATCTGGATAATTATATGTACATATATTTCCACCATATGTCCTGGACATGGAGTGTAGCCATACACCAGCCCCTACAGTCCCAAAGTCGTAGTGCAAGGGGATGACAGGTATGTATAGCAGGTATATTACTCGACTGTTGATACTGACATTGAGATTGTCTTCACAGACATGGTGTGCGTGGATGCTGACATCTGCTTATAACATGTGTGCCATTGGCTGCTGACAGACATCCTAAGGAAATCATTGTAAGATACCACTGCTAGCATGTAATGCCCCTGTGGAGTGCAGCAGAGTTATTGGCCACTATATATGGAACTTTGGACACACCCTGTACAGTCCAGAGGTATACACATGATCCCTTAGTGCACCACATGTGTGCCAGGCCTGATAATATGGATGTAGACAGCCATGTAGATGGGTATAACACATAACGACTGGTATACATTTGGCACCATAGGTGTTGGAATCACACACTCCTATTTGGCCTGACAAATAATGACTGCTGGTACAGGGGTGCCATGGGCACATACCACCCACTAGATATTGACATACTTCTGTACAGCATCCCACTGCTCTGTCTGACATACATGATGTGTGAGGGAAGCCCAGCAGCAGTACATCTGGCAAGTATCTGCAGATAACATCCCACTGGATAAGTACAGTAAGCTACTAGGCATGTAACAATGCACTGTGCAGGCTACAGGCAGACTGGTTCAACACTGGCCTACATCTCGTATGGGGTAATGCACATGTACCTGCATATATAGCAGGCTCGACAGTCATGTCACAGCACAGGGTTATATACACCTGTGTGACAGTACATAACCACAACCAATGTGAACACAGCCACAGCCACCTATGGTAAGCTAGCATAATATTACAGTATATGGACTATCTGTTCTACACCATCCTCATATCTGCCACTCACAGAATGACCCTAAATATACTGGGCTGCTACACAGTTTGTTATGATGGCTGTCTGTGGTATGGGACATGTGTGTGTATGGCCCTACAAATATGTATGGCAAAACAGTACCATACAGTGGGGCAGCATGTAACATCTGAGAGAAGCGGAGCTAGAACAATGACATCTACCACAGTCTGTACACAGGCTGAAGTACATATTAACAATACACACACTGCTGACATTCACCATCACTACAGAGACTTCAGTACTGTACAATCATCCACAGAATGTCCAACTTATGTCATGAAATATAAACACTACTGTACATGACATATGTAGCAATCGGATATATCATTGGCTTGTTTTTTTAGATATGATGACAGTATTTATGGTGTACAGCACATATGCACAATTTCATGCATGCCATATGTACAAAGGTTGACAGAGGTGTGACTGACATCACATACACAGGGCCAGTATAGACATGTTGCTGTGATAACCTCATATATTTTCCATTGTAACAGGGTTTGTTGCAACATATGTCCTATGAGGGATATGAAGTCAGTAACTGTCACAGCCTTCAACATCTACAGACAGCAATCCTCACACTACCTTCTGCATTCCACAGACTGATGCACTGTGGCTAACACATAAAACCATAAGCACAACACTGCCCAGTCTGCAGATGACCCTGCAGATGGGGATTCCTCATATACATGGAACTGACATGGGAGGTATTGCAACGTACGACAGGCATATCCAGAAAAACAATGTTAAACCAACATTACTCCAAATGCAATATAGTAGAACTTACAGTCTGTAGTCAGGTCGGGCACATCCCCCTCCTGCTGGTTGCCCTCTTTCCACAATATATGTTGTTAGTGGTAATTCCCCAATCCATCTGGGATGCTGTTTGCCAAATACCAAATCTAGTTCCTGCTCACAGTGACTGCAAAGGCCCAACACCACCATGATGTTCCTAGGTATTGGAGTGTGTTTCCATACAACTGGGTATGGGAATGTTACCACAGCTGTTCCACATGCAATCAGCTAGGGAAGGGCGGCAATTCGTGCAGAGGCCATCAGTTGATGATGAGCATCACGTACAATACACATGCTGCTGCCTAAACAAGACAGGTATGGGTCTCCACATCCACCAGAGAGGGAGTGGGGGAGGCAGACAGAGGCAGATACATGTCAGGGAGGGGTAGCAGGGTAAAACTGAAGCATGTTTGTGTCAGACACCTACCAGCACAGGGTATCAAACCCCCGACAACTATGTAGTGTGATCACAGTTTGATGCAGTTATTGAATGCACCACATGTGTTACCTGATGTGGAGCACTCAGAACATATATGTGAAGATAAGTGACATCTGCTACAGGGATACGGTAGATATACAGTAGGTGTCATACACGTACCTGTCTGCATGAACAGGTGCCAGCGTCAACACAGGCACACTCACACAGGGACGCGCACACATTGACACACTTGCCAGGGCCAGGAGAGCAACCCATCAGTAGTGGGATTGCCACAACACATCAATGTACAGGTATCACATGCACCACATGGGTCATACGGAGGCGGTATGGGCAAAGAATATGAAGAGATGTCAGACATCAAACAGCATGCTTCATTATGCCCTGGGGGGATGTAGTGAGTGTGGATGTGGACATACGCACCATACAACACACACACACGAACACATAGGGTGCCAGTCCTGACATTCATGGGTGCATGTCTACACAGGTGTGTGGTGGACAACTGTGCCAGCAGGCTGTACAAGGGTAGGCAATGGGTATACCATGGCATAAGGCCACATGACAATGGTCTGCATTGTGTCTCAGGCCTGTAATTACTACATTTGCCCACACAGGTGGGTATTACATCCCCCATCCAGTTAGCTTTGTGACTATTGTGTGTGGCCAATGCTGTACACCACATGCCGTGTATGTGTTTCTTAGTCTATGACATGGATGGTGTCTGGGATGTGCACACCTCCGACATGCATGTACATCGACATGTGGAACTGTACCTGTGGTGTCTGGCCCATGTTGTGAACACAGTTTATCTTCAGATGTGCCAGTCTTGCCCACCTGTGGTAGGAACTTGTAATGGGCAGCTGGTTTACCCTTCACCTACATTGATAGCATGCCAACAGCATTCCCTGATGTCAGTGTCATGTGTCCATACAGGGCATGTTGTCAGGCATGGTATGTCCGTTATCAATCACATGTGAAGGCACCACAGGTGGTGCAGGTGTCCATTTGGGAACATGGTGGAGGTGCACTGTCTGCATGTATGTACATATTGGACAGATGGGCAGGGTGACATACCCTCTGTAGCCCACTGCTATCACTGTATAGTTAGTATCAGTGGCTAATATAGTGTACTAACCACATATTGGCTTTTGCCTAGTGCATATGTATGACACATAGGTTGAGTGTGTGCTCTGGGTAATAGTGGGGTTGCTAATTTGGATTGGCTAGCTTAGATGTCACATGTATGGGTATGGCTTTGCACCCCAGCATCCCAGCTAATTTACATCTTTTATCCCTGTATGGATGACATTGTGATATATAGTTGGGCCACCATAAAAGTAATGGGCAAAACCCCTCAAAACTGACCACAGGTGTCACACTGTCTGGGAGTTGAACCCTTACTTAACTAGTTTATGACATTACAACAATATGCAGTTACAGTACATGCCACAGACATTACTGTAGTACTTCTTCCCTAAAGGCGTATTTCACAGTGACTGACATCAGCAGGATTACCAAAGTAGGGCATTTCACCTGTACTGCGAGTGACTAGCCTAAAATGCATTGCTCCCTACACAAACAGTGAAGCACATACAAAACATTCGCAATTGTCATGTGTGAGTATAGAACCCCTGATCAAGGCCTATACCACACTACAGCAGGGAGCATTTATAGGTTGCACCACAGGGATGATAGGAAATGTGCTCCCCAAAGTTATATTTCAGAATGAATGACATCTGTAGGATTGGCAAAGTAGGGTATTTGAACTGTACTGCAAGTGAGTAGCCTATGATGCATTGCTCCATATACAGACATTGAAACACACGCAAAACATCCAGAACTGCCATGGGTGGTGATGGAGCCCTACCACAGTTCTAAATCAGACTACAGCAGTAGGCAGTTACAGGACTCACTACAGACATTACTTGGCTATGACTTTCCAAGAGGTGCATTTCTAGATGAGTGACATCAGCAGCCTTGCCAGCATTGGGTATATGAATTTTAAGGAGTGTATGTGACCTAAAAAGCATTGTTCATCACTCAGTCATAAACAGACAGAGACACACTGATTCACACACAATTGCCAATTGTGGGGTTAGAAAACCTACCTAGTTACTTTATCTCACTGTAACAGTACACAGTTAAAGGATGTGCTATGGAGATTACTGGGTTGTGATTTTCCCAGAGGTGTATTTCTAGGTGAGTGACATCAGCAGCCTTGCTAAAGTTGAGTATATGTATTGTACGCGGTATGAGTGGCCTAAAAGGAATTGCTCTTTACTCAGTGAAACACACACACACACACATATTCACACAATTGCCAGGTCTGGGGCTAGAACACCTACCTAACTTCTTTATTACACTACAGCAGTGCACACTTACAGGATGCACAACAGAGATTACTGGAGCATGATTTTCCCAAAGGTGTATTTCTAGGTGAGTGACATCAGCCCCCTTGCTAAAGTTGGTATATGAATTGTATGGGGTGTGAGTGGCCTAAAAAGCATTGATCTTTATTCAGTCAGACACACACATCTACACAGTTGCCAGATCTGGGGTTAGAACACCTACCTAACTTCTTTATCAAACTACAACAGTGCACACTTACAGGATGCACTACAGAGATTACTAGGGTATAACTTTGTATTTCTAGGTGATGACATCAGCAGCCTTGCCAAAGTTGAGTATATGTATTGTACGGGATGTGAGTGGCCTAAAAAAAATTGCTTTCTACTCAGTCAGACACACAAACATTTGCTAGGTCTAGGGTTAGAACACCTACTTAACTATTTTATCACACTACACCAGTGCACAGTTACAGGACACACTACAGAGATTATTGCTCAATGATTTCCCCAGAGGTGTATTTCTAGGTGAGTGGCATCAGCAGCCTTGCCAAAGTTGGTATCTGAATTATACGGGGTGTGAGTGGCCTAAAAAGCATTGCTCTCTACTCAGTCAGACACACAAGCACACAGTTGTTAGGACTGGGGTTAGAATACCTACCTAACTACTTTATCACACTACAGCAGTGTGCAGTTACAAGATGCATTATGGAGATTAATGGGCTATGATTTCCCTAGAGGTGTATTTCTAGGTGAGTGACATCAGCAGCCTTGCCAAAGTTGAGTATATGTATTGTATGGGTTGTGAGTGGCCTAAAAAGCATTGCTGTCTACTCAGTCACACACACACACACACACACACACACACACACACACACACACACACACACACACACACACACACACACACACACAAACGCACACACACTCAAGCCAGATCTGGGGTAAGAATACCTAACAAACTACTTTATCACACTACAGCACAGCAGTACACTGTTACAAGATGCATTACAGAGATTACTGGGCTATGGTTTCCCCAGAGGTGTATTTCTAGGTGAGTGACATCAGCAGTTTTGCCATAGTTCTGTATATGAACTGTACGGAGTGTGAGTAGCCTAAAAAGCATTTCTCTCTACACAGTCAGAGACCAAGAGACATGCACACAAACACACACTCACACAGTTGCCAAGTCTGGGGTTAGGACTACTAACTAACTAGTTTATCAGTACAGCAGTACTCAGTTATGGGACGTGCCACGGGGATTACAGAGCTACAGCTTTCCCAAAGGTGTATTTAACATTGGATGACCTCAGCAGGTTTGTCATGATACTGCTATGGGGAGGGCAGTGTGTGCATGGGCCATAACCCATTCATGTAGGGGTTGACATGCCGCATGCAGGCATGCACGGGATCATATGCCACAGGTACACGTATGCAGCTACTAGGTGACTATTTCCTTGTACAGTCATGTTGCACAGCTGGCACATGCAACACGCCGTCATGCTGACAGATACTGGTGGCTAGTATCTGCAATGAGTGACACCTGCACCTCATGTGTTTGGGGCCCTTTGGCTGTGTGCTGGGTGGGACAGGGCCAGATGACTCCTTGTCATGGTCCCCCTTTTCAGCACATCTATGTCCATCTCCCTTTGGCTTATTATAGTGTGGTGTCCTTGCATATATGTCTGTATTCCTATCCACTGTGACTGCAAGGCAAGAGTGGTGCATACTGACATGTGTCTACACTACGAACTGCAACAGCCAGATATGTCGGGTCCGCTTTTGTTTGCTGACATGGCCTTCATGTGTTTAAGTGTGTGAGCATGCCCAAATATGGTCTTTCAGTATGTTGTTGACTGATATTGCCTTCAATCCTCTAAGTGTGTGAGCATGCCCAATATGGCCATCTATATTGCATGTGTGGATCAAGTCCAGGTAGTTTGTACTGCTGTGCTGACCTTTGTGTTGTACATCGACAGGTAGCATGCTGTGTCTGCGGGGTATCCATCTGTCATTTGGCATTGACTGTTGCTACATTTCCGCATAGCGGGGGGGGCACATGACTGTTTCTACATTTCTACACAGGGATGGGGGGGCATTCCTGACTGTTACTATAAGTGTATATGGGATGGTGGGGCATATCTTACACTTTTGCACATTTGCTAGGATTGCACTAGTATGTTGGGTACACCATTTCCGTCTGTAGTCTTACCTATCGTGCTGGCTAGAGGCATAACAGTGTACTACAGATCTTAGCTTTCAGTACCTACATATTAGTTTCTGACTTCCTAGCCTTCACAACTTACATCCAACTGGCTGGCCTGCTGTAGTCTGTCTGTGTAGGACTGGGGTAGGGGTTACCCATGGTGCTTATTCAGAAGCCATAGTACAGCATTTGTTTGTGTTTGTCTGCACCTATCCTGCTGGCTGTGACTGTTGTTGGGTATGTGCCCCCCCAACTGGCGTGTGTGAGTCACTTACCTTGTGGCTGTCCCAGTATGGAGGGTGATGCTGCAGGGCTGTCTATGTTGGATGCACATAGTACACACCCTATACATGGTTGAGCACAGGTAGTGTCATGTTTGGCATCCCTTTTACTGTATGTGCGAGTCGGAGTGAGGTGTCATTCCCTGAGTCCCTACTGTGTCAGTGCATTTGCTATGCATTGCCTCTTTGCCAAGGCCAGGACATACTGGGAGCTCCTCCTTCTGCCTACTGGAGCAGGCTTAGATTGTTCCTCCTCTGAGTCACTCTGCACCTGTGCAGGCTTTGGCACTGGTGGGGGGCTGTGTGGCCCTGCCCCATGCTGTTCCTGCTGCAGCTGTTTCCACAGGATCATATTGTGTAGCATGTCACATACAAGGACAATTTGGGTACATGTAGTTGGTGAGTACTGCAAGGATCCACCGGATGTGTCTAGGCACTGGAACCATGACTTGAGCATCCCAAACACACGGTCTATTATGATTCGTGTTTGTGCATGTGCCTCATTATGGAGTTCTTGTTCGGGTGTGTGTGTGCATTTCTGATGGGTGTCATCAGCCATGGCTCCAGTGCGTATCCAGCATCCCCCACTAGGTGACCATGTGGGATGTCCCCATTGGCAAATGTCTGGTACAGCTGCATCAGATGCCAGATGTGGGAATCATGGTAGCTTCCAGGGCAGTCAGCACACACATTCATTATTATGCCCTGAGCATCGCACACATAACATGGCAGTTGATGCAGGGGAAGCCCTTGCTGTTGATGTAGACCTTACCTCGCTCACCTGGTGGTGCTTTAATGCATATGTGCATGCAGTCTATTGCACCCACTACCTCAGGGTATTCTGCTATTTGGTGGATGTGATGCATATTGCTGGCCAACTCCTCATGGGTGATAGAGAAATATATGTGCTCACCGACATGTGCTGACATGGCATCCAGGAACTGGTGGAGTACCCTGGATGCTGATGCCTGTTAAATCCCCATCATATCCCCAGTTGGCCTTTGGATGGTACCTGTAGCTAGTATTCTTAGGCCTACACATACCTTGGTATCGACTGGGATGGCTTCCCCTCTCTTAGTTCTGTATGTGAGGCATGGCCAGCACAGCTCTACATTTTGCTGTAGGAGGTCCCTGTCCACCCTATAGCACTCCATTATCTCCAGCTCATGTAGCCCTTGGTAGGTTACTCTGGGTCTGTACACACTTCTCCATCTCCTCACTGTGGGTTGCTCAGCAGCATTCACATCCTCACCACACTCAGCCACTTGCACATGCTGGTTTATGATAGCAAAAGCAGCCCCTAACATTTTTTCTCTTGCTTTTGTTTTGTAAAATTCCTCATCTGTATACACCGGTGGTGCAGAGTTTTTGGGAAAAACAAGGGGGAAAGGTGTTTGCATAGCTTATAGGGGTATGCTGGGCTGGTCTGCTGCCTGTGTAATTGGTTGATTCTGGTACATTTCACCTGTCAACTAAGCTAGTTCTCCTTGATTACCTTCCTACTGCTGTTTTCCCTTCCCATTGCCTCCCTGTTTAGGCCCATGTGCACACCACACAAATGGAGTGCTCAAATGTACACAGAGCTGCTTTTTCCTTGTTTAACTTCCTTTTTCTTCTTGCAACACCCAGTGTGCAGCACGCACACCCACTTACACTTTGTAAAGAGTACTAGTCAGGTTTAGACACACCCCTAGCTTAGCTGTGCTAAGTTAGGAGCAATCCCGAGCCACAGGTCTCCAATCCACTTACAGTATGCCTGACACACACCCCCATGATGTCACCTATATCCTAGTCTTGCACCCAGCTATTTATACTCTTACATTCTTGGGACCTGCCTCACACCCTGGGAAAATCTGGGATTCACTAAACTTTCCCTCATTTGCATAGGATTACCTACTAATGCATAGTTACATACCCCACACTGAGTCTCCCCCCTTAGCAACCATTACTCACTGGTCAGGTTGTCTTCTGCCTGCCATTGACTTGCATGACGGAATATTCATTTTAGCTAGAATGCTTATTTTAAGTTTATCTTATTTTCCCACGATCCCATTTGCTCATCACTGCTCTATGTTTAAACAGGCGAGATCGGTGAAAAAAAAATTAAAAGTTGTTTATTTGTCTTTTTAACAGTTTGCAATGCCAGTGGCTTTCTACTTGTGCATTGACAGGCTTCCTCAATGATATGCAGCCTTTATTTGGAGCTGTCATAGCTCCGTTTTGTAGATTGCAGACATGTACTCGGTTACTAACTGAGTACATTTTTGCACACTGCACTCGTCCTGCACGGACAGCTGCCAGCTTCCTGGATTGCATATTACCCTCATTTGCATGGTTTTCACCTGCAGATTAGGGCAATTTGCATACAGGAGCTCAGTCCATGCAGGATTAGTCTAAGAGCTCACGTGCACGTCCCGGGTGCTCGTTCTTGGATCGCACGTCGGTCATATTGATGAAAATAGCTCTTAGACTAATCCTGCACATTCAACAGGGCTTTGTAAATCTGGGGGATAATCTACACTTTAGCAACTACATTATTATATATACATATATGGATCTACTTTACATGGTCGACATTTAACAAAGCCGAAGACCATATGGCCGAGACCATATGATCAACTTTTGAAATTTCGATCATGTAAAAAAAAGAAAAAATACTACCATAACTAATCTAAACATTGCTAGCAGGGGGGCAATCCCCCCTGCACCACCCAAAACTTAAATATACCAACTCTGAGATCACACTACAGTGCGGAAGATGGAAATCTTTCGATTCTGCACTGTACGGAGATGCCCGTTCCGCATGGTCGACATTTCAAAAGTTGATCATATGGTCTCAGCCATCTGGTCTTTGGCTTTCTGAAATGTCGACCATGTGAAGGGGACTAACATACACACACAAACACACACACACACATATATATATATATATATATACATATATATATATATATATATATATATATATATATATATATATATATATATATATATATATATATATGGTTTACTAGCATATATTTGAATGCACTGCATTTGAATTTACATATGTGCAAAACCTAATCTGCATATCTGAAAATGCAAGCACCATAAGGTCAAGGTCAAACCTTGTAATAGTGAATGTTCACTATTACAAGGTTCAACATTGTGGTGGAGATCGCACTAAAGTGGGGATCAGGAAATGTACCCTTTCCTTCACTGTAGTGCGATCTCGGAGTTTGTATATATAAGTAGGGGTCAAGACCCCCTGCACAATGTATGTTTTAATGCTGAGTGGATGTGAGCATTTCAGTAAAGTTGACATATTTGACATTCGACTTTACTGAAATGTTTAGTTTGGAATTTACTGTATTCAGTGCTTTGATTTTCAAACATATTGTTTGGACATCTGAACATT
Organism: Protopterus annectens; assembly: GCF_019279795.1. Lineage (NCBI taxonomy): Eukaryota > Metazoa > Chordata > Ceratodontiformes > Protopteridae > Protopterus > Protopterus annectens. The sequence continues at coordinate 1,639,558,177 of NC_056725.1, read as the reverse complement.
CGAACGCAGTGAATTTGAATATATGATAGTAAACTATATATATATATATATATATATATATATATATATATACATATATAAATATGTGTGTGTGTGTATATCTATACATGTATGTAGTAAGCATATGTGTTTATGCGAGTATGCATTTCAAGTGTTGTCTCAGGGTATTTGTACTGATAATAGCAATTTACTTGGAGAACATTTAGTTCCACTCATTAAAATTAACCTTCCCATGTAGACACATTCTGAGCCTGTCTGCAAGTGTACAGGGCCAGTGAACACATTATACAGGACTGTTTATTATAACTGCATATTAATACGGGATCCACACATATAACAATTACCGCTACTTCATAATATCAACTTTTAAAAGCATCAAATGGGTATTGATGTCCCTTAGCTCAGCTGGTTTAGTAATATAACCTACTGACTGTTGTTCTCTTATGTGCGGGTTCATATCTCAGTGTAGCCTACATTTGCAAAAATATTGGGTCAATTCATGTATGGAAGACCTATATTTGGTAACTTATGCAATACAGATCTTTACGTTTCTAGCATGGTCATGGTGCTGACACCTATAGTGCTTTGGCCATGGAAGACCACAGCTTCTCTGTTACCTACATAGCTTCTAGTAATATCATACTGTATACTTTTGTATGTGTGAACACTGAGTAATACAAATATTAGTGTAAGCTCTAAATTATAAAATTCACAACAGTCTTTTATAATCCATGTCTGCATTCATCGGTTTAATGAATATAAGGCCGATGTTATTCATCATGGCTGAAACATGTGTGAGTCCTGTAAACACTCCCCTGGATTCAGGAAGCCCTGCACAGTGTGCAGGAACAGTGCAGGAGCTCCTGGAGGCAATATGGCTGCAGTGCAATCCAGGAATAAGCTGCAGGGATGTTCATGAGTGCTCCTGCACTGCTCCTGCATGGACACAGTTCCTGTGTGCAAATTACAGCATTTGCAGGTGAAAACCATGCAAATGAGGTGAATTTGCGATCAAGGAAACTATTAGCTGGCCGTGCAGGACTAGTGTAGTGTGCAGAAATGTACTCGGTTAGTTACAGAGTACATTTCTGCAAAATACAAAACGGAGCCTTGGCAGCTCCAAATAAAGTGTGTATATGATGCGGAAACCATGCCAATGGCCAAATATATGGTCATTTGCATGGAAAACAGTTGCAAAAATTAAAAAAAAAACTTATTTTTTTAGCCAATTTCAGCTGTTTAAGTGCCGCGGCAGCAACGCGCAAATGGGATCGGGCCGAAAATATAAAAAATAACCTGAAATAAGCATTTTAACCAAAATCACTATTTTGCCATTATACGTAATGGCAGGCAGAAGATAACATGGCCAATGAATAGTGGTTGCTAAGGGGGAAGGCTCAGTGTGGGAGCTGTAACTATGCATTATCAGGCAATCCTATGCAAATGAGGGGAATGATACTGAATCCCAGATGTCCCCTCAATGCTAGCCAGCACCCAACAGTGTGAGTGCAAGAATAGCATGGTTTAAGCCTAAGAGTTAGCTGACATCATAGGTGTGTGTGTCAGGCATACTGTAAGCATATTGGAGCCCTGTGGCTCGGGTTTGCCCTTAGCTTATCAGAGCTAAGCAAGGGTGTGTGTGTCTGAGGCTGCCTTGCACTCTTTACATTGCCTACGCAGGTGTGCGTGCCATGCACCATGTTTTAAAGGAAAAAAAAAAAAGAAACTAGGAAATGGCAGCTTAATGCACATTTGAGCACTGTTTTTGCACAGTGTGCCCCTGAGCTTAAACAAGAAGGCAATGGGAAGGGAAAACAGCAGTAAGAAGGTAGTCAAGGAGAACTAGCATAGCTGGCAGGTGAACAGTATCAGAATCAGCTAATTACACAGGCAGCAGCCCAGAACACTACTATAAACTATGCAAACACCTTTCCCACTGTTTTTTCACACATACTACATACCACCGGTGTATACAAGCGGGGAAATTTTAATAAACAAAAAAACAGAATGAAAGGGGCTGCAGCAGCTATCATAAATCAACATGTGGAAGAGAGTGAGGGTGGTAAGGATGAGAATGCTGTCGACCAACCCACAGTGAGGAGACAGAGAAGAGTGTACAGACCCAGGGTAACCTACCAGAGGCTACATGAGCTGGAGACAGTGGAGCACATTAGGGTGGGCAGGGACCTTGTACAGCAAATTATTGAGCTGTGCCATCTACGCTTGACACAAAGAACTAACGGAGGGGAACCCATCCCAGTGGATATTAAGGTATTTGTAGGCCTAAGAATACTAGCCACAGGTACCTTACAAAGACCAACTGGGGATATCATGGGGATCTCACAGGCATTAGCTTCCAGGGTACTCCACTAGTTCCTGGATATCATGTCAGCACATGCCGGAGAGCACATATATTTCCCCACCTGTGAGGCGTTGGCCAGCAATATGTGTATCTTCCTCCAAATAGCAGAATACCCTGAGGTAGTAGGTGCTATAGACTGCATGCACATATGCATCAAAGCACCACCCGGTGAGCAGAGGAGGGTCTACATTAACTGCAAGGGCTTCCCCTCCATCAACTTCCAGGTCATGTGTGATGCCCAGGGCATTATAATGAATGTGTGTGCTGGCTGCCCTGGAAGCTATCACAACTCTCTCATCTAGCATCTGATGCAGCTGTACCAGAGATTTGCCAAATGAGACATCCCTTATGGTAACCTATTAGGGGATGATGGTTATGCACTGGAGCTGTGTCTGATGACACTCATCAGAATTTCACGCACACCCAAGCAAGAACTCAATAACGAGGCACATGTACAGACCATAATTATAATAGACCATGTGTTTGGGATGCTCAAGTCATGGTTCCAGTGCCTGGGCACATCCGGTGGAGCCTTGCAGTACTCACCAGCTACATGTACTCAAATTGTCATTGTATGTGCCATACTACACAATATGATCATGTGGAAACAGCTGCAGCAGGAACAGCATGGGGCATGGCCACACAGCCCCCCACCACTGCCAAGGCCTGCACAGGCACAGAGTGACTCAGAGGAAGAACAACATGAGTCTGCCCCAGTAGGCAGAAGGGAGCATGCCTAGTATGCTCTGGCCTTGGGCATAGAGGCAACGCATAGCACATACACTGACACAGGAGGGACCCAGGGAATGACACCTCTTTCTCACTCGCACATACAGTAAAAGGGATCCAAACATGACACTACCTGTGCTCTACCATGTATAGAAAGTGCACTATGTGCATCCAACATAGGAAGCCCTCCAGCACCATCCTCAATTCTGGCACAGCCACAAGTTAAGTTCCTCTTCCTACCAATTGCCGAATGGAGTAGTATGTGTTCTTACTTGATCTTTGGTATGGATGTGAGCATGCAAGGAAATTGGGTGGCTGAATGGGATGCCAGCAGATAGTAGACACCTATAGTGGCAGCATGAGATCTGTAGCAAATACTGTTGTCACCATAGTAGCCACTACTATACATGGTGACAAAACCCACTGCAGGAAATGTGCTGGGCTGTAGATGTTTCCACATGACACACACACATGCCAGTCAGGGAGGCTCACATACCCAACAACAGTCTCAGCCAGCAGGACAGGTGTAGACAAACACAAACAATGGCTGTGCTAAGGCCTCTGATTGATGGCTACAGGTAACCACCCCCTCCAGGCCTACAATGACAGACCTCAACAGGTCAGGCAGTGGGATGTTACTTCTGAAGGGTAAGAAATCAGAAACTGAAATGTAGGTCAGTCAAACCTAAGACCTGTAGTACACTGATATGCCTCTAGTCAGCATGATAGGTTAGCATACGGAATGGAATGGAGTACCTGACATGCCAGTACAGTCATAGCAAATGTGTACAAGTGTCAGGTGTGCTCCCCCACTTCTATGTAGAAATGTATTAACAGTCTAGTGTACCCCCCTCAATCTGATATAGACACATAGTAAGAGTCAGGTGTGCCCCCCCCAATCCTATGTAGAAATGTAGTAACAGTCTGGTGTGCCCCCATTTCTATGTAGACACATAATAATACACAGGTGTGCCCCCAATCCTATGTAGAAATGTAATAACAGTCAGGTGTGCCCTCCCAATCCGATGTAGAAATGTAGTAACAGTCAGATGTGCCACCCCATTCCTATGTAGACACATAGTAACACACAGGTGAGCCCCCAATCCTATGTAGAAATGTAGTAACAGTCAGGCGTGCCACCCCAGTTCTATATAGACACGTGGTAACACACAGATGTGCCCCCCCACTCCTATGTAGAAATGTAGTAAAATATATGTGTAGATATAATAGTGGAGCACAGATTACCTGAGCTGGCCAAGGTAGCAGGATAGATTGTAGCATGTGTACAATATGCAGGTCTGCATGTATTAGGTTAGTGTGTGTTGTTTATTGTGTGGGAGTGGTCAGTATGCATGCATGGTGAGGTTTCTCCTGGTGGCCATTGCCCAGTACTGCCGATGACAGGGCCAAGTCCTCACAACTGCAGTGCCAAACACAATGCTTCCCAGTATAACACATTCTAGCAGTAAGCCAGTGTAAATGTTTGGAAGTAATATGTGTCACCATCTGAAAGATGGACATGGCATGACTATCGGGGCAGATATACAAGCAGTACACAGGGTGAAGTACCCCAGACAGACAGTGTATAATATGTAACTGTCAAATGGACACACCATTGGAATTGTACATACAGGTTTGCAGCACATTATCTGGGCTTGTACTAGGAAATACCGATGTCGTCTGGCCAAACACTGGCAGACCACAAAGGTCATAGGAATGATGTATTGAGAAACAGCTGATGTCCCTGCACAAGCCAGCATAAGAGGAATGCCCCATGCATATCTGTGAGTCAGATGCAAGTAATGTCCATAGCATACATGCACCCAGTTCACCCAACAACCACTAACAGGTACCTCTCTGGTCGTATCCCTCCTGTTGGGAATGATTACAATATGACCCCCACCTGTGTATGGCAATAGCAAAAGAATGCAGCATGCAGAGCAGGTGCCCCATGCAGGTGTGTCCCTAGCTGTAAGAAGCACCCTGCCAGCATCCACACCACTGGATCAATACTGACAAAAGTATTGTAATGAACACGTAGCACACCTACCCTGTCACCCCAGGGGAATATACTGTATTGCAGTTTGGAACTGTAGTACTGACAGAATGCAACTGCCTGCTACACCTTGCCTGCATCACTACCAAATGGCCTACAGTCCTCTGCCAAAGGCCCGTGTCTCACCCTTACTGCCAATGTATGTTATGCCATGGATTCCCAAATAACAACATAACACAGTCCACAGAATCCATATGCTAGACCATGTGGACAAATCACAGTAACATGTCCACCATGTCCTACTGCATGAACTGTGGACCAACACCAATATGCTGCTGTAATGAGGAGATAACTATACGGAAAATATCAGAGAATGTTCACATAATGTATGGAAGAGGATAGAATAATAGAGGGGGTGGGAGCATGGGCAGCACAGAGTGTGTGAAGTCTGAAACTCAGCCATGTGCACATACAATCCCTGGCTGCAAATACAAGAATGGGTGGCTACAAACCTGCTCTTAAACCACAACGTGTAGGGGTAATGACCTGAATTATGACCCCTGCCTCTGGGTAACCTGTGTGAATCTGTACAGCTGTGAGGTATCACTACAGCAAGATAAGGCCATACTGTCATGTCGATGGATGTACAAGTATGGGATCCTCTGTCACCACTGTACCAAGGTGCTGAACCAGTTAGATAGACCCAGCAGCAACTGTCTGCAGCTCCCCCTCCAGAATGGCATGAGTGTGCAAGAATATGTAGGCATCTGACCACAATACTGGACACAGCTGCATTCACCCTGTGTTCCCCAGGACATCACTGCAAGCAAGTATGTCTACCTGACAGTACTTGATGACATAAAACATCACAGTGTATAACAGTACACATGTCTGAATATCTCTGCTAACACCAGGACAATGTAGCAGAAGCCACAAAGACACAATTACCTACAGTAACCCACTATCCTTTGCCCATTTTGATCCCATATTGTCAACTGATCTACAGATATCCTGCAGAAACAGTTTGCTAGCTGTAGGTGTAGAACACAAAAGTCTGCACTGGAGTACAATCTACATGGAATGGATTCACACATTCAATACAGAAGGTCATACTGGGCATGCTCCCAAATGTAGAGAAATGAAGGGATTGCCAGACAACAAAATACTGAAAGGTCATACTGGGCATGCTCACACACTTAAAGAAATGAAGCCCAGAAATGAAGCCCATGTCTGACAACAACAGTGGACCATAAATAACTGACAGTTCTGGATGTTAGGGCATACACACCTCAGTATGCACCAGTCATGCTTTGCACACACATTGGATAGAAATACACACATATATACAAGGACAACACACTATGATATGCCAAAAGTACACATACATAGATGTGTGGAAGAGAGTGACTGTGGCAAAGAGCCTTCCTTCATGAGGCCTGTCCCACCCAGCACTCAGCCAGTTGGCTATAACTACATGATGTGTACATGTCACTCACCGTAGACATTTGCCTCTGGAATCCCTCAGGATTATAGAGTCTGTGGTGCTACTGCTAACTGTGTAACATGACTGTATAAGTCAGTAGTCATCTAGCAGTTGTATACATGTACCTGTGGAATATAAACCTGTGTGTGCCTGAGTGTGGTGTGCCTGACTCTAGATGAATGGGTTATTGGCCATGCAGACACACTGCTCTCCCCATTGCCCTACTATGGCAAGCCTGCTGTTGTCTTCACCTTGAAGCACACCTTTAGGGACATCTTAGTCCATTAATCTACGTGGCATGTCCTATAACTGCATAATGCTGTAGTGTGATGTACTAGTTAGGTAGGAGTTCTAATCCTAGATGTGGCAACTGTGTGTTTGTTTGTCTGTGTAGGGATCAATGCTTTTTAGGCTAGTCACACTCACTACAATTTCAAATGCCCTACATTGGCAATCCTGCTGATGTCATTCACTTTGAAATACACCCTTGGGGAAAGGGTAGTTCAATAATCTGCATATCATGACCGATAACTGCATAATGATGTAGTGTGATAAACTAGCTGGGTTAGGAGTTCTATTCCCAGATATGGCAAGTGTGGAAGTTTTTTTGTGTTAGTTTGCCTGTGTTGGGAGCAATGTGTTTGAGAACAGTCACTAACACCTCCAGTGCCCTTCTTTGGCAACCTTGCTGATGTCATTCACTTTGAAATACACTGTTGGGGAAAGGGCAACTCAGTAATTTCTGTGGTGCATCCTATAACTGTATAGTGTTGTAGTGTGATAAACTAGTTAAATAGGAGTTCAATTCCCAAATGTGGCAAGTGTGGATGTTTGTGTGTGTTAAATGCTTTTGAGGCCATTCACAATGACTACAACCTCCAGTGCCCTTCTTTGGCAAGCCTGCTGATGTCATTCACTTTGAAATACACCTTTGGGGAAAAATATTCCAGTGATCTCCGTAGTGCATCCTATAACAGTGTAATGCTGTAGTGTGATAAACTATTTAGGTAGGAGTTCTAGTCACAGACATGGCAAGTGTGGATGTTTGTGTGTGTCTGTGTAGGGAGCAAGGCTTTTGAGGCCATGCACATTCACTACAACCTCCATTGCCCTACTTTAGCAAGCCTGCTGTCATTCACTTTGAAATGCACCTTTGGGGAAGGAGTAGCCTAATAATATCTGTGGTATGTCCTATAACAGCATAACTCTGTAGTGTGATATACTATTTCAGTAAGAATTCTAGTCCCAAACATGGAAAATGTAGATGTTTGTGTGTGTGGTTGTCTATCTGTGTAGGGAACAATGGTTCTGAGGCCATACACAGTCAATCAACCTCTACTGCTCTACTTTGGCAAGCCTGCTGTCATTCACTTTGAAATACACCTTTGGGGAAGGAGCAGCCATGTAATCTCTGTGGAGTGTCCTGTAACAGCGTAATCCTGTAGTGTGATATACTAGTTTGATAAGGGTTCTATTCCCACACATGGCAAGTGTGGCTGTTTGTCAGTGTAGAGAGTAATGTTTTTGAGGCCGTTCACAGAAAATACAACCTCCACTGCCCTACTTTGGCAAGCCTGCTGATGTCATTCAGTCTGAAATACACCTTTTTGGAAAAGAGAGCCCAGTAATCTCTGTGGTGGGTCCTATAAGTGTATAATGCTGTAGTGTGATAAACTAATTAGGTAGGAATTCTGTTCCCAGATTTGGTAAGTGTATATGTGTTTGATTGTCTGTGTTGGGAGCAATGCTTTTGAGGTTAATCACAGTCAATACAACCTCCATTGCCCTTCTTTGGCAAGCCTGCTGATGTCATTCACCTTGAAATACACCTTTGGGGAAATAGCCCAGTAATCTCCATGGCACATGCGTAACTGCATAATACTGTAGTGTGATGTACTAGTTAGGTAGAATCTCCAATCTCAGACATGGCAACTTTAAGACTCTGTTTGTCATTTGTATTCTGTGTGGAAGTGGCTAGACTCATTGTGGTGCGGGCTTTGGAAATTTCTTATATGGTGGGCCTATTATATGTCACAATGTCCACCTTACAAGGATAACAGATGTCAAACAGCATAGAGGGTGGGGTTGCCAATCAATACCCCTACACGTGACATCAAGGCCTGATGAACAAATTAGGTATCCCTTGTATTATCCAGAGAACACTGTCAACCCATGTCTCATACAGAAATGCACTCAGCTAGGCAACAAATGTTTTGTTGGTAGTTCCCTGCATATTTCCCACATATAGTAACCATGGTGCAACTGCAGCAGACTACAGAGGGCCATGGCACCCTGTCCCATCACTACAATAGGCACATAACTGCAGACAGTGCACCTTCACTATGTTCCCCACTGGATGCCTGCAACAACTGTAGTGCCATCAAATGTGACCCACAAAAGACATACCATGCCTTAAACACATGTCCTGTATGAACAGATGCCACTGACACCAAGGAATACACATATCATGCTGTCAATGTAGGTGCAGGGTCAACCTGGTGTCCATTGCCAGTTCCAACCACATGAGGCCAGGAGTGGCAGATATCAATCTGTGTACACAACATGGCCCAGACACCCCAGGTACAGTTCCACATGTCATAGAACATGCATGTGGGATGTGTGCACATCCCAGACACCATTCATGTCATGGACTATAGAACACATACATGGCAAGCATTGCAAAGCACTGGCCACCCACAATAGTAACCCAGATGACTGGATGGTGAATACAATACCCACCTCTGTGGGCCAATCCAGACATTACACCCCTGAGCCACACTGCAGACCATTGTCATGTGGCCTGATGCCAGGGTATTACCTCTACCTAGCCTTGCACAGCCTTCTGGCACAGTCAGCCACTACACACCTGTGAAGCAATGCACCCATGCATGTCAATACTGGCACCCTGTGTCTGTGTATGGAGTATGTATCCATAATATACATGAGCTGGCAATTATTAAACAGGTAGTGGACTGATACACATTGCTGGGACATCCCCTGTCCTCCTAGCCTCTTGGATCCACTGATCCAAGAGATCCCCCTTTCTCAGCTTCAGGTTGGCATAGTGATGTCAGACCTTCTCACCAGTTTGGGGTATACCAGTCCCACTGGTGAGGTCACGGGCGAGATGGTCCCAGGCTTTCACTTTATATTTAGAACCCTGTTACTGGCCCTGCACCAGTCTCTGGTCATGGTCTCTCACAAGGATTCCTGCCATGACTCTGGACTTCTGGATGCCCCAGTACCTGTACCTGAAAGCACACCCCCTCTCTAATACCAGACATAGTGCCTACAGGAGGATGCTGCAACCAGTTATGAGATGTATTCCCACCAGTTGGATTTAAATAGGGCCAGTTTCCTGCACTTTGCTGTGATTGGATGGATTTGAAAATGCTAAGCTATGGGCAAACCTGCTTACCTAAGGTTGGCATTGCTTAAAGGTGTATACCAATGGGCAGACTGAGTTAGCTGGCCTACACATTGCTTACATCTACTAAGCTGGGCTGTGCAATACTTAGCGTTGCTTAATATTTCATTTGCATTATATTTGCTTTTTGGCATTGATTTATTATTCATTACATGTTATATATGTGTTTGGTATCCATGATTCATGTGTACATACACTGTATGGGGTTCTTGTGTTTATTAGGGGATTTCAACACTTTATTACAATGATACCTCACATCTGGGCTTACTGAAATGTATGTTATGTAGTAGGTTATGCAACATAAAACTGTATATAGATTCCTTTCACATGTTCAGTTTGATTTTCCTATAGTGAGGATCTGTTTGGTGATACCTCAGTCTTGTGTATTGTTGTGATGGCGTAGTGGTTAACTGCTATGACTATAGTGTATAGGGTCCGGGGTCCAAGACCTGCAAAGGCTGTTTATTTTGTTTCTGGCCAGGACAGCGGGTGTTGCATACAGAGTAATTAAGACACTTTTAAGCAATTGCAAGCAGGTTTGCGAGAGGGTAAGCAATGCTAACCATCGGTTAAATATGCTTACAGAGAGTTTGCTTCGATATTGCTTAACCTGTGTGCGCATTGCTTACCCCCATGCAAACAGGCTTAAACTCACACACTACTGCATAAATATGCTTACTCCTGCTTACTCCCACTTACCACCACACTAATTTAGACAGTAATGTCAAATGGTTCTTGGGAAAATGGTGGATTTATATACTGTATGAATTTCTCATTCATTACACATTTTACCTTTCATTTTTATCCCTGATTCCTGTGTACATATACTGCATGGAGCACTTGTGATTATCTGTGGACTTTATATTATGACAATGACATCTCATATCTGCATTTAATGCAGTACTCCAGTTCACAAATATATGTTATTTAGTAGGTTATGCAACATATAATTGGTCATAAAGTGATTTAACATGGAAAATGGAATGCACTGTAGTGAGACTCAAACCAGCAATGATCTCTTGTAAGGTGAATGGTCTGCCCACTACACTATTGCCATACTGCTTCATTTGTATATATCTTGCTTTTTATCCTCTTGTGCCATTTAAGCTGCATTAACTGTAGCTAAGAGATGGGCAAACCTGTGCACCTACAGTTAAATTTAATCTAGTCCTAAACTGCTGTTCTTGATTGCAGGGGCTTGTATATTCTGAGCGCTCTGTTCTCAGACATGCCCCCTGCACTTGTACACACTCCATGTCCATTTAGGAGCTCAGGTAGCATGCCTTCATTGATATTCATGGCGTGCTGCCATCCTGCTCCTAACCGGCAGGTCCAGTGCAGGACTAAGCTAGTCCTGCACAGAAGGATAGTGAATCCAGGGGAATGCAAGTACAAAAATTATAAGTCTGAACAGAAGTGTAGCCGGCTCAATCAGCACCCTTTGCAAGTTACATGAACCAGTGTCCTACTCCCTCACCTCTTTAAGTGAACAGCAAAAAAAAAAAGCACTTCACTGTATTACAGTAAAATTCAACCCCACCCCAGCTCTTCCACTGAACCACAAAAAAAAAAAAAAAAAACTGTTTATTGTAGCCATCAGCAGTTATTGTATTCAGAACCACACCCCCCAAGTAATCCTGATTACTGACACGCATACAAGGTGGCCAGATGCATGACATGCTTCACTCTTCCACCTGCCCTAGCTTTTTAGGTCCCACTTCTGTGCCCTGTCTTAACACATTTTATTAAAAAAAAATCTGTTTTAAACTGTAGCAAACTCTTTGCTACAGTTCATAGCCTGACTGCATAGACCTCTAGTGCAATTTAGTTTTGTTGAAACAAAATTCAGATCAGGATTTACTTAAACTGTAGCAAACTGCTGAATTTGCCACAGTTTAGACCACACAGAGAGAGCTACAGTGCTAAAATTTGATCCCAAATTAAATACTCCCCGGGATTCATAAAGCTTGGCGCAAGGACGGCATTAGCCTTGTGCTGACCGTGAGGTGTTGATATGGTGCAGCAGCACAACATGCATATTAATGAAGGTGCACTGCCGTAACAGCCACATGCATAGGAAATGTGTACGAGTACAGGAGGCATGTCCAAGCGCTGTAAGGAGGCATGAACGTGTTGGCTGCATACGTGCAACATAAAATGCTGACTAGTATAGCCTGCCTCTAATAGTAATCACTCCTGTCAGTGTCCGTGGATACTGAAATGTATGCAAAGCATACAAGACATTTTTG
>NC_056725.1:1639473431-1639540931 GCF_019279795.1 Protopterus annectens | reverse complement strand
CCCAGATTATCAGGGACGTCATGATTACGAATCAGAATCTAACACAGTCCCAACTAAACCCTCCTAGAACTAGTGATATTAGGAGGAAAGGTGGCAGAATACATGTAATGAATAATGACAACATGTAAGAGTCATAAACAGCATGTACCTCAGACAATGTGTATGAATACATATGTGCTCTGTGTCCATCTATGTGTCAGATTAATAGCACCAACCTACTAAATGTGTCCCTGAGGTTGTTATGCAGTGTCCCTGATTTAGTGTTCATTCTTCCCTATTCGTATGAGAGGTCTGATAGTGAGAGAAAGCGCATGTTCCCCGGACTACCTTAGAAAATTGATAGAATAATATGGTTGGGGTTACCACCTGTCCACCTTTGCGAGGGACACTCCCCTTTGTGCAGTTGTGTACTCCAAAATAACTGTAATTATGGCAAATGTCCTGTGATTTAGGGCAAAGATTACCTATATTTTCTGCAGTAGTTGCATAAAACAATTATGTTCACCTGAAACACCTAAATGTTATAAGTAACAGTAGAAGCAACTACAATGCTACAAGAGTAACCTTTTATTTAGGCAAAACAGTGAAGTACTCCTCTTTCTACTGGCTGTGGGTATATGTTGCCCTGCAAAGTCTGACGTCTTTACATACAGGTCATAGGGTTGCCACCTTTCCAAATGGCCAATGTGGGACATGTTCTGTAGAAATGTCAGACTTTCCAGGACAAAACATACCTACATCCATGCATAGTACAGTATTATACTTATTTGACAAATAAAAGCTTAATCTAGTTACATTTGAATTGCTTATGCTACTTCACATAACATATAGAATTTTCATATATAAAATAACTGTTTTATATAATTATTAATGAAAAGTAGAATATAATAATGTCCTGTAATCGGGACATTTGATACGTCTTGATTATTTTCGCAGTTTCCCTTGCAAAGTGGGACAGTTGATAACCTTAAAGTCCCACCATGGCCAATTGAAATGGTGGCAAACCTATAATAGCTATGCGGTATCATGATTCGGCCGACGGATTTGGCTCCCACAACCCAACTACTTGTCTGTATTGCAGAGTCTCAGTTCCCATGTATCAGCCAGATGGGAGCAGAGTGTATGTGGAACACACAAATATAATTAATTCACTGGACAGGCCACTGATTCCATACAGTCGAATGCCATGTCGTCGCCTAATGGGCAGCCATTCCCAATACTGTAGTCAGGAGAGGCCTTAGGTCAACTGGTGCCATAGGCAAAGGGCACAATGGCACCCCCCCAAAACACCACCCAGTGCCCCCATCCTGGTCTACCTACACCAAATAAATACTGGTAAATTGCCCCCACTAAAGCAGTGCCCTAGGAGGCTGCTTAGTTGGCCTATGCCTAAGGCCAGCTATGTCTGTAGTCATGTAGTCCGATGTGATAGGCATCACAAGGTGGGAGCAGATTGTAAGAGGAACACACAAATATGAATGATTCACCGGACAGGCCACTGATTCCATACAGTCAAACGCCATGCCGTCGCCTAATAGGCTGCCATTCCTGATACTGTATTCATGTATTCTGATGTAATAGGCATCACAAGGTGGGAGCACATTGTATGAGGTACACACTAATATGATTGTGTCACTGGACAGAGCGCTGATTCCGTACAGTCAAACGCGATGCCGTCGCCTAATGGGCAGCCAATCCCAATACTGTAGTCATGTAGTCCGATGTAATATGCATCATAAGGTAATATTGTGGTGAGTGTGAGTGACAGATGCAAGCACCAATGTCGGTGCATTTGCAGGTGTGGGAGTGAGCAGGTGTAAGCGTGTTTGGCTACCAGTATGCGAGTATTGCACTGGTTAAGTGATGTAGAGTCTAACCGAGTGTAAGAGGCTGTAACCAGAGGTCAGCAGTGCCTAACATTGCACAAACCTACGCACACCCACTCCCAACTGCTTTAATGTGCCTTACTCCCTCTGTATCCAATGGACTTGTTCTGCCCTGAAACCAACTAAACGTCCTTTGCAAGGGTCGGAACCAGGACCCTGCGCACCCAGCTAATGTGTATTACCAATATTCCATGGCAGATATACAGACAATGGACAGTACCACAAACATATCATGCAGCGCTGTCATTCAACAGTATAGGAATGTATCCCATCATGTAGATGTACATGTGAGTGTTTATGTCCAGCATATAGGTACATACATATATAGAGATGTATTAGGAACATGCCATGTGGCAACAAAGCATTATAAACTAATGAAACGGGAAACACCAGCAATGCCTGTATTATGTAGTGGTGTTGCTCTATGTGATCACAAGACTCCCTCAGACAGGCATGTGTCAGTCATACACAGAAATAATTGTACATTGGCCGCATACATCACTTTGAGCATGTAATATACATTAACAGAACAGTACCTGTCCAATCATTATGTGTGAACAGTACTCTTGCCAGGTGCAACATCATCATCATGATAAAGGTAAATGGGGTAACCATAGAGGGACCGGTAGTGTTTTGTGTACAATGGGGTCGTCCTCCTCATGTGTACCTGGACCATGTAGGAGTGATGTGCATACCAGGATTGTGTGCCTGAGGGACAGGGGTGAGGATAACAGTAATAAGTTATGATGCATATTACATGGGTTTCATGTTCCCAGTGGGCTTGTGTGAGTAATGGACAGCTATGTATAGGGCAGATGGTGTTCTAGGAGCTGTATGGCCTTATTTGTCTGTAGGTGAGGGTCAGATGTTGGGAAAGGAGTGTAGGTATGGCCAAGGAGGATAGGTAGGATCACAGAAAAGACAGCATACAGGGTTGGTATATGACACATGTGGGGGGGGATACACCCTAGACAGAGATGGGTCTTCGGCATTCAAAAGCTCATGGGATCAGTGGGATGGAGGTCCCCAGCAATGGGCAACTGCCACTGCACCTACTCAGCTGCAAAGGAGGCAGTGCTGGGGGCTGTCAAGGAGGGGCAGCATCACCCTGTAAATATGACACTCTGCCCTTGAACTGGCGTATCTGGCTTCGTAACCCCTTAGGGAGCCACCAATGCAACACATCCGGGACCACACAACAGCAGATATGTACCTGTCTCGTCCTGCTCCTAAGGGGGACATGCTCCATCCTCAGTGGTGGTACCACCTGAAGATGGTGCAGAGTCAACAGAGGTTGATGTCTATGGCTGGGCCCCAGATCTGCTAGTGCCTGGTGCCATGGTCAGCTGAAGTGGGACAGAAGGTTCTGCTGGGACCTCCCAACCCATTCACCCTATGGTGTTACATTTTAAACCCACATATGTCTTAATGATGGACAACAACATACAGGATTACCTACAACAGTATGCATAGATATCACCAGCAACACAACACAACAGATGGTATACATTTGCAGAGGGAGCACAACACATGCATATATACCGCATGCCAACTGTACAATGTGTAGGAGAAATGTGACCGCAGCTATGAACAGTTGTCCATCATTGGCTTGTCACTGGGAATCCCATACAGTGTCAGTCATACCACTGTCTCATGTGACACATGTCCAGTCAGGGATGCGATGACAGTAACACATCCCTATCATCATGTACTGCCTGCTATCCTCACACCATGCTTCTGCTGTGCACAGATGTCTGTTCAATGTGTAACACAGGAAACAAATGGTTGCAGACACTGACCAGTTCACAGATGGCCCTACAGATGGGGGTCCCACATGAACAGAGTACTGTAATGTCTGTATTATAACATGAAGAATAGCCATTACCACAAACATGTCAAACAGGCAGTAGTCTCAATGTAGCATAGCTGCACTTACATGCTGTAGTCATGTGTGGCACATCACCCTCCTGTCTTTAGGCTATTTCCCACTATGGAAAATGATTGAGGTACATCCAGATATCATCTGTGATGTCGTATCAGAACACCAGATCCAAGTACCACTCACAGCGACTGTCATGGCCAGATAATAACATGTTTCCCTAGATAGTGTACTGTGTTTGTCATGCGGCTGGCTATGGGAACACAATCACAGCTGTACTACATGCAGTCAGCTAGAGGAGGACTGCAGTAGGTGCAGAGGCCATCACCTGACCATTTCCATCTCTTACAATACACATGCTGCTGCTGTGCTGGTGTACACCTTTACAACCACCAGAGAGTGTGTGGGCGGGACAGGAAATGTACACCAGGGAAGGGCTTGGAGATTTAACCATAAACATCATCTGCCATAGGCTGAATAGTACAGGGGCAAACCCCTGACTACTCATTACTATTACATGTGCATGACGTTACTACATGTGACACAAAGGCGACATGTTGCTGTGCTGTAAGAACATGTGTGTAGGTGAATGAATGCCATTTGCAACAGATATAGTAGACATACATTATGTGTGGCACACATGTCAGTCCATGTGAACAGATGCCATTGTCACCACAACCACACTCTCTAATGGACATGCATTGACACTTTTTCCATGGCCACAAATACACAACATAACTACTTAGTGTGACACACTGCAGTAATGGACAGGACAATATGCACCACAGGGGATATCTGGAGGTTATATGGGCTAGGACATGTGAAAGTGCTTGACAACTGTTGGTATGCCAATGGTTTATACTTTAAGTGACTGTGGTTGGGAGTATCACAACCCACATGCAAATACAGGGTGCCAGTACTGGCATGCATGTATGCATTGCTCCATGGGTGTGTAGTGTTTGGCTGTGCAAGATGACTGTACAAGGCTGGCTGAGGGGTAATCCTTGCCATCGCATCACCAAACAATGGTGTGCAGTGCAGGGGTGTAGTGTCTGCAATGTCCCACACAGATGAGTACTGCATTATCTGGCCTGACATCTTGTTTACCAATATGTAGGGCCATAGCTTTGCAATGCATGCCATGTCTGTGTTTGATAGTCCTTCACATGGACATTGCCTGGGATGTGCATGTCCCACAATACCGTACAGTGACATGTACAGGTGTACCTAGTTTGGCAGACACATGTAGTGTACACAGCCTGTTATACTCCAATATGCCAATGCTGGCCTGGTGTGGCAAAACTTGCTTACAGTGAGCAGGTTACCCTGTACTTGCATGGATAGTATGATACAGGTATTCCATGGTGTCAGTGGCATGGGTCCATACAGGGCACATGTGTACAGCATTGTCTGGCCTTAGTGGATCACATTTGATGGCACCACATATGTTGCAGGCATTCAGTGTGGAACATCGAGAAGGCACAATGACTGCATATATGTGCCTATTGTACTGCTGTACAGGGTGCCATGTCCTCTGCAGGCCACTGCATTCACACCATGCCTACTATATGTCCTCAATGTGCATGTTACTAGCAACATAGTGGGATATCTTATGCAAGGTTGTTTGTGCATGGCACATGAGTGCGTGACATATACCGGGTACTAGTAGGGTTGCATAATTAGTTCACCAGGCCATTTTCCAGATGTATGGGTATGGCTTGCCAACACAGTGCCATGGCTGATGGACAGCTGTACTCCTTGTGATGTGACGAATGTGTCGTAAGACAGATACCATATAGGAAAACTACAAAATCTGCTCCCAAACATATCCAGTGGTAAGACAATCATGGCCACCTCTACACAGGCTCTGACAGACAAACACACACTTGCCATGTCCTGTATACAAACCCCTATCATATCACACTGCAGCAACACACGTTTAGGGCACACCCTATGGTGAATACTACAAAGCACTGTACTTGTCTCATGCAGACACACACGCACACACACGCACACACACACACACACACACGGCAAGTGTGGGACTAGAACACCGACCTAACTACTTTATTACACTACAGCATTACGCAGTTACAAAATGCGCTACCGAGGTTTCTGGGACACAGCACTCCGAGAGGTGTATTTGTAAATGGGTGACATCATCGGCCTTGCTAACAGTGAGTATAAGAAATGTATGGCGTGTGAGCAGTCTAAAAGCATTACTCATTCCCCAGGCAAATGGACACACACACACACACACACACACACACACACACACACACACACACACACACACACACACACACACACACACACACACACACACACACAGCAAGTGTGGGATTAGAACACCGACCTAACTACTTTATTACACTACAGCATTAGGCAGTTACAGAACCCACTACTGAGATTAGTGGGACACAGCACTCCCAGAGGTGTATTTGTAGATGGGTGACATCATCGGCCTTGCTAACGGTGGGTATAAGAAATGTATGGAGTGTGGGCAGTCTTAAAGCAATTTACAGTCCTCTGGTAAATGGGGACAGACATACATACATACACACACACACACATACACACACACACACACACACACACACACACACACACACACACACACACACACACACACACACGCCAGTGGTGGGAACAGAACACCTGCCTATTTACAGATTACTATTACAAAACGACATACTTACAAATTGCGCCACACAGACAAATCATTTCAAGGCTGTCATTATGACCTTCTGGGAATGTGGACATCAACAGGGATGTTGCCAGTTAAGATGTACATACCTGTGAGCCTATGCATTTAAAGTAGGAATCCATCCTGACTGGAGTATGCCAATCTGTGGAATGGATGACCCCTACCACTATACAGGGTTACAATGGCCATGGCCATGCACAGAGGCACATAACCAACACAAGGTGTCACTGGGCATGCTCTCACAGTAGCACAGGTCTGTTCGGAATGCACTATGTTTCCATCCACACAATGATATACTGGGCATGCTCATACATTTAGTAGCACAGGGGACATGCTCACACAGTACCACAGGGCTGGTCAGAATGCTCTACTATGTGTCCATCTACACAAGGATATACTGGGCATGCTCATACTCCTAGTAGCACAGGGCTGACTGGGATGCACTCTGATGCTAAACACAGAAGGCCACAGTGGCCATGCTATTACAGGTAGATGTAAAGAACACATTGTAATGTGCTCTCGTGTTAGTAGTTGTCATTGTTAGCAGGAACACTGCTCTACATATATTTGACACTGGTCTTTTACACAACATCTGCTGTCATTCTGGGATGACATGGCTGACAGTAGGCAGGCCTTTGTCACATATCACATGCATCCATGATTCAAGGGAGTGGGGATATTACCCAAGTTGCATCCACCCACACAGTGCCATTCCAAGGCAAATGTCCTAAACACAGGTTAACTCCCATACACCTACAGGACAACTGCATTGTTTTCTTATGCTAACCAGTGCTAGCTGTGTAACGTCCATATTCACAGCTGGTCACTGTAGATCCAGCAATGGGTAGTACTGACATCTGTGTAGTGAGGAACACCGGGCTGATGGCTCTATAGTGCACAATAGCACTACCACCATATACCTCAGAACCTAGCACTACCACCATATACCTCAGAACCAGACATGTAGGCCATAACGCAGGTATGGACAACTCCAGATGGTGTCCCCACATACATAAAGGCCACTCACCTGTACTGATTGGTCCCCCCATAAAAGGCATCACAGATAAGTCATGTGCAGGACACAGTGTCACATGCAGCATTCTAGGATGTAAATATCAGACACCACCATGCCCTCGGACCAGCAACATGCATCCATACATGTCGCATGACATAGAAGATTACACCACCATGTGACCCTTGACCTATGTAATGTACCAAGCTCTACATCAACTGTAGAGAGTACACATGTACTGACACAGTTGCATCATGTGTTATGCAATTCAATGATACTACTGTCTGTAACCAGGTCAGCTATACACATACCAGGGGCCCACGGTATTTTCCACCATTAGCAGATGACTGTTGCTGTACACTAGTACACACCCTAATGTATGGATATGACATACATGTACCTGCTTTGGGTATGTACATGCCACACACACACACACACACACACACACACACACACACACACACACACAACATACACGTAAATAGCATAGCTGTTGTTGTTCTTTGTGCAAACAGGTGGCTACATCCATTACACACATGCACATGGAATGTAGGTCCATGGCTGCTGAATGATAACAGTACATAAGGTGTGATATCAATGTTGACAGAGTTAACATTCCCTCTGTACCAGTCACCCATTACACCCATCTTATCATACAACAGTCCATGTGCCATGTAAGTCATTACACATGTCCACCAATTGCGATGCCTACAAACATGCCCAAATGTCAGTATTGTAGGACCTACACACCTGTACACATAGTGTTGTCCATTCAGATAACATGCATGTGCAGTAGCTGATGTATGCAGGTGATGTGTATCCTAGTACATCATGCAGTTGCAAAGCAACCTCAACATTGCCAACTGTATATGGTGATATGCTGAATGTACAGAAAGATGTACCTCAGGTATGGACAAATGTGTGGAAATAACTAAGTGGTGGGGCATCTTTGCAGATGGATGTTTGCTGTGGACAGCTCACAGGTGTGTCACAAGCGGTCCTACAATAGCCTGTGTAACCAGTAAGCAATAGTTTCATTAATTGAAGGACATAACACACAACTTAGACAGTGGTCAGGGTGACAGTGAAGGTAAATCACTTGACACCTGTTAATAGTTAATACATCCCATGTGCATATATCAGCACTGTTGCCACAGGAAGCATCAGTACAGTTTGTAACACATGCAATACTGCTGTACATCTGTCATACATAACATGAGCTAGACAGGTCTGAGATTCACAGTACTGGCATGTGTGGTTGCGTGTGTATCCATATATGTCACATATTGTGGGGAATACATCTCAATTATTACTCAATCTCCTGTACACTAGTGTACAAATCTGTACAGACTGCAATGTAGAAAGCAGGACATAGGCAGGTGCATGTATTTCACACATGTAAGGTATGTGTATGTGCGTGACATAGGTGTATTAAATACTGAATGCCACAGTGTGTGTATGTAGGGCTGACTAGTCCCTGGGGTGAGGATGTATGTTACCATACTGAACTGATAAGACCCCCCCCATTCAGGCGAGATGCATTCTACTATCCATGTTGATGTCCTCGATCTTAGGCCATATTGAATACCTGTACATGTGTATTCTCTGTGGCGCATCATGTAGGTGCACAGTACTGTAATGATGATTTGCACATAGGCAGGGGTCCTCACCACTGTGTGCAAGTGTGTGTTACTGTGTCGGTGAATCCGTGAGTGTGTGGGTGTGTTACAGTGTCACTGAATACATGTGTGTCAATACCTGGGTGTGTGGGTGTGGTTGTGTGTTGGCATCCTGTCATGGGAACGTGTATTACTGATTCCCAATGAGGCACCACACTTCCCACTGACCTCTACCCTTGTAATCAGCTAGACCACTGTTTTACCTCACCACTCCATGCAACTGTACATGTGATGTGACCCTTTATGGATGTCATGTCTGTGGCCACAGTAGCTTAATACACAGCTATCATGCTCTTGGATTGGTAGCCATGTTTGTAACATGGGACATTATCACTGGTATGTGTCAGCTACATGGTGCATGCTGGTATATTCATACATACATGTGAGTAGTCCACATTGACATATGGGACACTAACTGCAAACACTGACATCCACCGGCATGTGCAATTAAACCTGAAGGTGGACAGCAGAACATCATGACCAACATGCAGTCACTGTTGTTACTCAAGACACATACTGTTAACAGTATGAAATGCATTGCACACCTGTAGTACATGGTATATCTGCTGCCTGTCAACAGTACTCAACAATTGTAAACTATACTTATCTTCCTAGTCTGTTCACCCTGTGCATCAGACCATATCAGCATGTCCCTGCACCGATGGTGTGGATGTCAGGGATGTGGCACAGGCATCATCATATGCACAGGGTGATAATGTTTGCCAGAGGCCTAGGCTGCACCACTGGATGACATAATGTGTGGGTTTGTGCCTTTGATCTTATTGGGCATGTGTGGATGTTATGCATGTGTGTGTTGCGGTGCCCTATATATGTTTCCAGTTTGTACATGTATATACGCACACAGTTCTGCCATGTGTCTGGCCTACACAGGGGTATTAGTGACAGCTGCAGTCTGTACAGGTGAGGTTTTACAGTTCACGGTGTCTGGCCACAGACATGTGACATGTGCCTGCCAGGGATTGCAGGGACACTACCAGGCAGAGGTGCAGATTGGGTACTGTCTGATGCCACTTGTCCACTGGAGCCGTGCCCCTGCTGGGACCGTCCCGGGCTACATTCACATGGCCTGCTGTGTCATGGTGTGGACAACACAGCACCAGATGTCCTGCTGCTGCTACCGCCACTATGGGAGCGGACATGTCAGGTAGCTCGTACACGTAGACCTGACACAGGTGATGTAGCAGGCCTACGTCCACGTGCCCATCACTTCACTCCTACCAGATGTTCCAACACAGACAGCTCATGCTCGCGGATTGTCATGCCATGGTCAAGGACTCCAACCATGTCACCCAGCCGTCTATTCAAAGCTTCAGCAATCTGCTGTTGAGCATTTACCATTGCCTGGATGTTGTTATTTAAAGAATGAACAGCATCCCTCTGTAGCCTCTGATCTTCTCTGTTGCGCCATTCAGCATGTGCCTTTGCCCCCATTACAGCCTGAAACATGTGTCTGGTGACACCAGCTGCTGCGCTCTGTCTTGCAGGAGCATGTTGGCCAGAGGTCCTCCTATGAGCAGCACTGGCCACATGCCTGTGTGGGGCACCAACAGTCGTTTGGCTGACACCATGGTGTGCAGACACACCTTCCATAGCCCCCACACTTTCCTGTTCAAAGCTACCACGCGCCAACTGTCCTTCCTCTATGACCACTGGTGATGGGGTATGTGCAGGCATGGGATCTGTGTGCGGGAATGAGGGGGATATAGATGGAATGGCAACCAATGGCACAGTTTCAGCCCCTGACAACTCTGTCTGTGACTCAATCATACTTTCATCATCACTGCTAGAGTCTGTGGGGACACTAACATCAGATGTAC
Organism: Protopterus annectens; assembly: GCF_019279795.1. Lineage (NCBI taxonomy): Eukaryota > Metazoa > Chordata > Ceratodontiformes > Protopteridae > Protopterus > Protopterus annectens. The sequence continues at coordinate 1,639,529,930 of NC_056725.1, read as the reverse complement.
CATGGGACGGCAATGCACCTACATCACCTGTGGACAAGAACTGTACATTACAATCTATACAATAGACACACACACAGACACACACACGCATGTGATATGATGGAAGGCATGCGACATGCATGTGATATGGCAGACAGCATGCAGCATAGACATTAATAGTAGTAGTTATCATACATCCCTGGGTTGCACACAACAGCATGCATGTGTCACAGCAGATGGCATGCAAATTATACAATCATAGTAGTAGTTAGCATACATCCCTGTGTTACACCATGTAGACCAGCACAGGTTAACAGTACACCTGCCTGATGTGTGGCTTATGACCTTGACAGTCACATGTAGTATGACATGTGATCTGCTGATGTGTGCAATGACACGCCTACATGTTTAACACAATGGTGTCCTGTCAAATATAGAGTGGGGCAATGGTGTCCCAATGCAGTGTTGTCTGTCTGCCATACAGATATTCTGCACATTTAGCTGATGTGCATGGCCATTGCAGGGAATTATGAGGCATCTTTATTGCTATACAGTGTATGTTACAGACAGAGTTCATAACCCTGACTGTGTTCAGATACAATACATATTTACTGTGGAATGTGACCCCCATCAGTGAGGTGGATACACACTAAACCATTATATGGAAGTTGTGACACAGATCACTGATGGGTATACGAATGACACTCCTGCACATCTACAACCATATTGCTGCTGCCTGGCAACTATGGCCAGACATGGCGAACACATCTGTGTACCACACACACACACACACACACACACACACACACACACACACACACACACACACACATGGATCAAGTATGACACTGATGTCCAACACCAGCAACGGGAATTTACTGTATCTGTGGGCTGATGTGGATACTGTACAGGTGACTGCTGTCATGTTTTGACACCCTCAAGATGTTCAACACATCTTATGTGGTGGATTGATGTTGCTCCTACACAAGATGTGCACAGGCCTGTAGGATGTCTAGTGTTCCACATCTACAATATGACCATTATGCAAAGGCCATAGTTGGACCATGTATAGCCATTGTACGACAGGGTGTACACACAAGCACATAACGTCTACTGTGTGTGTTGCTTCATGTCTCTGGCCATCCTCCATGGCCATGTGTGTACATGTGTTGGCCAAATTATTGTGACGGGCATCTATTTCACATGTCTTTGTTGTACTATATGACATATATGCCCCACTGACGACAAGGTTATGCAGATAAAGGGTGGTATGTGGGACATGTTTTCAGGTTAGGTAGGCAGTTTTGCAGCCAGGCCACTAGATGTCATGGACATGTCAAGATAGCATATCACATTGTGTGACATTCATAGCAGGACTACGATCCACAACAGTGAATCCTGTGGGCTGGCCATACTCCAGCCCACTGTGTAGTACTGTTTGTATTCACTTGTGTAGTTCTGATCTGTAGTACATGTCCCTAAAGTGAACAACACCTCCACCATTGCATGCACAGCTGTCCACACATCTGGCAATGACAGTTTGTGAGGATTCCTGTCAGTCAGATGATTCACATATTTTGCAAGTGTTGCACATGCATAGTCATTGTGATGCATTGCAGGTCCGACCTGTATATTGTGACAGAACCATACATTATGTGTACATGTTGTAAATGGCCACATGGCAGATAGATTTGTGCATTACGATTCCTGATAAATAATAACAGTCTCATCTGCAATGGGCTGCTGTCACAGCAGAACACTAGAGGTACCTAAATAAGAGTAACACAGTAGTATGAACATAATCCACTCCTGTATAATGGCTACAGGGTGCAATGTGCATAACACATACATCAGTACATTAGACTATACTATGGTGTATGCATATGTGTGCATACATAGAGTAGCATACTATAGTATGCAGCATGTGTGTGTATACATGCCTTGCATATAATGTTACATTACATATTGTACAGTGACACATGCAACTATATGGAATATAGTTGTAATAGGTGCAGTACTGACTTACCAAGCAACTCCAGGCTCAGTGGTTGAGAGACACCGACCTCCACAATATCGGCTAAGGCTTGTGGATGTGGTTCTGCAGGTGTCTCCAGGTTGGCCAGTAGCTCCTTGGTACATGTGAGTGGAGGCTGGGTTGGTGGTCCATCACCTGTTGCACCTTGTTCCCTTGCGATTGCATTTGCACGCTGTTTTGCCCATCTAATGAGGTCTGTACAGTGTCTTCGCACCTGCTGGTATGTGCAGTTGTGGCCACCAACATCATTAACCCTCCTGCAAAGTTCCATCCACAGGGCATCCTGCTGCTGGGCATCCTGAGGCAAATGACTGAACAGGGTATCATGATTGTCGAGTAGGTATGGGATGAGAGCCTCATCCTCCAAGCGGGTAAAAGGGGGTAAACTTGCACATGGCATACCTGGCAGACATAATGATGGAAACAGGTCACAGTAACTCACAGAGACATACAGAGCTACAGCTCAACATACATGCGTACCACATTTATTAAGTTTAAATAGTTGTATTTGCAAACCTACATGACACTGACGTGTTTGTGTCATACACATGTGACACTCAATGTCGAGCGGATATTATCACCATATATGTGTGAGTGTCACCTAATTACATTGCTCATACTCCTTGTGGATGCTGTCTTGATGTGGGCATGATTGTTTGCCTGTACTGGTGTTCCTACCTATCAGCACATGGATGGATGTGTCCACATTAATGCAGTCAACCTTGATGCTGTGTATTTGTCACATATAATGACTTACACTGCCTTAACAGACATGACCTGTGACTCTGCAGACTTGCTCACATAAGGTTTTACATGTATGTGTTCTGCCATATACATTTACACGGCACTGCACAGCAATTCAACATCCTGCCATGTATTACCTGTGTTGCACGTGTGATACACATGGGACACTGGCTAGCCAGATGGTATTTGCAGGGATGGATATTAAGTATAGCATGTACAGTCAAAGTCAACTAGTGGGCTATATGCCATGGGCCATGTATAAATCTAGGATGAAAGGTTACCTAGCAGTAGCCGGCAGGTGGGTCTCTGGGGCCAGGTGGAGCAGTACCACATTACTGATCCACAGGGATCATCACACCATGACTGAGAGGGGAGCAATGTGCAGCTTTGATGGACAGGAATGTATAGTATGGCAGGACTCTGTAAAGTGTATGGGACAAGGATCTGTCCAGCATGTTGAAGGTGGATGTCCATGAAGTATGTGTTCGAGATCAGGATGAGTATGTGTAGCATGCCCAACATCACTGGGTTGGACATGGATTTATTCAGGGTATGCATCATGCTACATAGTGGAAATGTGGAATGGGACTGCTGGTGTAGGCCATCTGCACAGCGCCAATACCCCTTAAAGGAAATATGTGATCTGATATGGGTCACTGGAGTGTTGTGTATGGCTGGACAATGATCTCTAAATTCATGGATGGCACGCTGTCATTATTAGGGTTGCCACATATGACTACCTGACAGGTGTGGTGATGTAGCTATCACAGAAAAGACAATTGCCCAGCTGCATCCTTTACACACCAGTGTCCATTATGTTGACCGCTTCCTAGGTGGTAGTTCATGGGGACAGGGTTATTAACATAGGGGTGACAATGCAATATGTAGCTGTCAGACTGTGGCCATATGTCACACACACACCTCACCCACAAAGCCCATTCTGTATGTTGTCCACAACACTCCTGAGTCAGCTATTGCTCCTAGGTGATAGTCATTCGCATACTTCAATAGGCAGATGCCTTCTGTTTGTCTGTGAGGTATGGACTACAATGAGGGGGAATAAAATTCATTAACCCTTACATACTGTAGCTGCCACTGGTGTGATAAGCATATATTATTCAGACACCTTCTGTATTGTTGGTTCTGCCAGCAGTCCCATTGCAAAACACTCCTGTGACATAGGAATGTACATCTAGTATACAGAGTGTAGGTGGTATACAGTATGGGTGATGATGTCCTATGACCTGGCAAGGTTATAATATGCAGTGTGACATCAACCTTACTGTCATCTACATCTGTACTGCTGACATCAATTATTTGATCAAGGTTCATGGCCTTCCAGGCCAGACTCAGCAGGGTAGTAGTGTAGTACTTCCCATTATCAGTGGTGTCTCCCCCTTTTTGGGTTGTGATACCTGTTGGTGTGCACCATTCAGTGTGTACACAACCTGACATGGAGCTATGTTTTACATGATGTGTATGTGGAGAGCATCTTGTTTTGTGGACAGGTCCCATGCAGCCTGAGTGCAGCTTGAACCTGCATAGTTGTGGGTAGAGAGGCCCTGTGGTGTACATGGATATATGCTTGTGTACCTGTTGGGGGCGGGGGGGGTGTGCGTTTATATTATCCAATACTCTATCTGGATTGCTTATTCATGCTCAGTACTTGTTCAGAACTTGTAAGCACTACATAAGCTAATTATTATAGCACTCAATCTTCCTCATTACCTAGATGTAAGGGTAAACAGGTTTTGTACAAACTTTTCTCACTTGCTTAGAGTAAAATAGCTCTTGTACTTACTTTCCTCACTTATCTAAGTGAAAGTAGTTCTATATTCAGACATGTCTAAGAGTCAACTGCCAGTGTTCTCACTTGTCTATTTGATGAATCTGGACATTTTGAGGCAATGTACACATTGCCTCATGTACACAGACAAGCCTCTCTGCCTACCACCCAACACTACAGCTTGTGAGAAATGCACTCATCTAACCAAACTGGAGGTAAAGCTCTCTCCAACCAAGCCTGACCCTGACAGTCATGTGGAGAAGGTAAACATTCTCACCACACCACACTCATCACATAGTCTCACTGAATCTACCCCACAATTAACTGGGAAAACTACTCATGTACCAAAACATTAGCTCAACATTTTCTGGAATTCATAAACACCAATGCCCTGAATCAACATATCCACACACCCACCAGGGACAACAATATCCTAGACCTAGGCATTACCAGCATGAGTGACCGGTGCTCCACACATGAAGTCAACTTCACATTGGTCCGATCTGACCATGAGCTGAACACCGTTGATATCCACATCCTGCCTCCATCCCCCATTAAGGGAACCACAGTATAATATGTCTACAAAGCCAACTACATGCTTCTAAAGACAGACGTGGTGAACGTCATGATACCCATGTAGATGGACAATGCTGTTACAACTGGGGAATCCTACACAAATGCACTCTATAAGCACTTAAACGAGAGCATGGCTTGTGCTATCTCAAACAGAACCAAGATGCTGTACTCCTAATTAAGGAAACCAATCTGGTGGTTCCCTGCCATAAAGAAATTGTACTACAGGAGGAGGACACTGTTGCAAACTAGAGTACAATCCCATGCGTGCAGGAGCTCCAGGTCAGCCTCAGGAAGAAGGTGAGATCCCTTATAAAATCCTCCAAAGCTAGTTATAAAAACTAAACCACCACTAATTCCAACCACAACCACAAAGCATTCTATAGCTATGTCACATATCTCGATGTCAACAACCAGATCTGATCTGAGTTTCAGCACAAAGGCATGAACATTACAGAACCAACTGATATTGCTAACATCCTGGCATATATGTTCAGTGCTCCATTCCCCCCTCCCTCTTAAAGCTACACACTCTAAACCCAATATCACAGCATCCATGGGACCGGACAACATCCCAGGCTGCATTTTACACAAACTTCAGAACGTACTGACTCCCCTCCTACGCACCATGTTCAATAATAGCCTCACATCGGGCATAGTGCCCCCTGAATTGTGCACAGTAACAGTTATCCCCTCCACAAAGGTGGCGTCACAACAGACCACGAGACCTATTTCCCTATATGTCTGAATAGCCTGGTCTGCAAGGCTATGGTGCACATCATGGATCTCAGTCACAGAGACATTGGGTACCTCCAAACCTTTGACACGTCCCAGTTTGGCATTGTTAAGGGGAGAATATACCTCCTAAACATGGTGGACTTCTTAGAGACAGTTACCAAGGCATTAGATAAGGGAAAGCAGGTCCACACAGCCTACCTAGATCTGTCATAGGTGTTCAACACCATTATTTCTTCTGGTATTATCAACATACCCATCCGCCTGAACATTAACCCCTACATCATGTGATGGTTTGCAAAGTGGCTCATGGACAGAACCCACACAGTGGGAGTTGCATACCCTATGTCCGACTGTATACCAGTTACAAGTGGCATCCCCCAGGGCTCAAGCCCAGGTGGGCTTTGGCTGAAAAGGTTTGCAGGCGACTGCAAACTAGGGGGCATAATTGTTTCCCCAGCTGTTACAGACACCCTCTGGAAGGGTCACACTGAGACGGATACCTGGTGTCGATATCATGGTGTCATGCTGAATGCCTAAAAGTGCATAGTCATCCCCTTTGGATATAACTAATTACCCATGGACTACCACATAGGTGCTAGTCCCCTACAAAAAGAGAAGGTAATAAGGGATCTGGGAACCCCAGTAGATAGCAATCTCTCCTTCAATACCCATAATGACAAGGTGGTTAAAATATCCTTCTACACGGCCCCCCCTATTCAATAATGGGTTCACATCCAGATCAAAGGAGATCATTGTGACTCTCTACTCATGACTTATTAGACCCATTAAAAGATGCAACACCCCATTTGGGATATACCTTACAAGAAAACTGCAACAGCTTGTAAGACCACAACAGTACCACACCAAGAGGATTACTGACCTCAAACAGATGACCTATGCAGACCAACCTAAGAAACTCCATCTGTACTCCGTTGCATACCGCATACTCACAGGTGATCTCTGCTTGATATTCAAGGCCCATGTCCAACCCTGTATTGCTGGATATGCTCCACCTAAACAGAGGCTCCTAAGAAGGGTTGTTGGATATGCTCCACCTAAACAGAGGCCCCTGAGAGGCAAATGCTCTAGAGATATACACCTAACCACAACGATGGCTAGGATGTGCTGGACGGATAGATTCCTGACCCAGACACTCACCATGCTTTGGAACATGATTCCAAAGTATATCAGACAGGGCCCCTCTCTAGCACTGTTCAAGGGAAACCTTAACATGTGGATGGGAGACAGACATATACCCTGGGGATCACTGCAGTGACTCTGCTGGACAGCGGCACAGGGAACTAATGGCTCTGCCATTCAGAGGCACAAGGAATCAACCTATGAGGGTGGCGAAAGCCAAAACACTCTATCTAGGCTTATAAATACCCTTGGTAAGACAGCCTAGTACCTACCTTTGCACATATTACATGTCTTATGTGCATGGATAGTTAACTAGCTCTTCCATTTTACGTTGCTATCATGCTGATAAACTGATGGGTGACTAAAAGACATATGTATCTTGTTATTGTGTATTGTAAATGCCAAGAGACATAACTAATGTTTCCCTAACTTGACAGTAATGCTATGTAGCTTGTAATACATATCTGCCTACAATACTGTACATTACACAGTTATTGGCACAATATCCCACAATGCAAATCATAATTGCACAGTGGCCCAACCTTCGACATGTTATTCTCAGTAATACACCCAGACATATGGCTACAGTTACAATATATCAACATATACTATCCCCTGTTATAGCACATACTTGTTGGACCAGCCCTTCCACTGACAGCGGCAAGTGAGGAGTATTTCTGTTCAAAGCCCTTATATAGCATCCCTTGTGGTGTATGCGGTGTTTGCCTTGTGACCTACAGCAGTACATACAAATACTACAAGCGTTACTATGCTCAACAATACATCACTACAAGATAAATGTTTCCATTATATGGATTGTGTGCACTTTAAATACTACAGAAAGGTATTAAATACACAGACATAATGACTGTTCTACATACCTTATTAGTAACCCGAGGTGTCGTTAACTGTTGATTCAGTCCTTTTCAGTTTGTGTTTCAATGTTCTTTGTAACGTACCGCTGGTATATACGGATGGTTTGAATGTGTGAGAACCCATCCTTTTCTAGTTGCATATCGGTAACATGTGATATCCTGTCCACCAATTGGTGTTCCAAAGTGGTTAATTAGATGCACATCAGCTGTGCAGCTACTCTATTAGACGATACCATGACAACACTGGTGTATAACTGAGTAGTCTTTTTCGACATTGTCCGTTTGCCTTACTTTCGATGAAGATGGCTTGGATGTGTTGTTTGTGATACATTTCAACAGCAATATGGAGACACACAGAGATATAGTAGCTTCATGACTCCCGTGGATTGTGTGCAATGGCTAGACAATTTTGTTCTACATGTGAGTACTGCTGTTATATTTCAGAACAATGCTACTTATGCAAGGTTTGTTTGTACCTGATACTTCTGCAGATGTTTAAGTCTGGCAAGGATGTTTAGGCAGCTCAAGGCTTTATGGCTATGCATGAACAGTTATGTGGTTTACAGTGTGCTCACCAGACATCCTTGATTTGGTGTACAAGTGTAGCATACTGTGCTATTACTCAGTAATTGCTAACACATCCCGGTGTACACACAACCCTCTAAAACAGGATTAGTGCAAACAAACCCTGTAACATCAGTAGCTGTTCCATTATATAACAGCAGCTATTTCACATAGGTCCATGTTAGTGTGTCTATGACAAGGTATGTCAAGGCTTCTGCAGATGTCATACAGTGAGTGAATGATTTGTGATGCTATTAGTTTGTATTGTAATACGTTTGGGTGTGGGGGTGATGTTGGTGGGTGTGCATAGCAGATGCAGGTGTGAAAGAACTGCTTTTATACATAATCGATATGTGCATGAGGGTTCCTTCCCTATTTGAACACCTATTCTTTTGTGGACTAATACTATGGTAATTGCAGGCTGATTCATTAAGGCACTGTTATGTGGTTCCTGTATAGCATGCAGGTGATGTTAGTCCCTGAATGCCTTCGGCAATACATCTGAATGTAATAAAGTATTGCTACATGAAAGCTTTGTATTTCTTTCATAGGTATTTGCAGTCATCGTAGTTGTGTTAGTGACTGACCTCTTTGGCTAGGGTTGCCACCTTTTCATATGGCCATAGTGGGACATTTTCTGGACACACATCAGAATTTACAGGCCGACACAAACCCATAGTTAGTACAAGGGATAGAACTTTCCTTTCTTGCCTAAATATAAGCTTATTCTTGTAGCAGTTTAGTTGCTTATTCTGTTTCTTGTAACATGTAGGTATTTTAGATACAGAAATAACTACTGTATGCAACTATTACAGTACATGTGGGACATAAGTATGTCCTACATTCCCAGGACATTTGCCACATTTAATATATTTGGTAAGGACACAACCGTCCAAAGATGAACTGTCCCTCACAAAGTGGGACCGGTGGTAACACTATCATAGTCTCATGTCCATAGCACATATTTGTAATAGTGTATAGGCGTATACTCTCGATATCCTTTGTTCACAAAGGTTGGTAGTAGCAGAATGTTTGATTGCTATGGTCCATGTTATACACATATATGAACACTTCAACCGCTGTATACGGGATACCTACGGAATCCCAAAACCACAGAGTTCCGAACACACAGTACCGGGCCCAGACTCCCATACTCCAAATTACCGACAGCAACAGTAACTCGCAAAAGTAGCATGAAGATGGTACACACACACGCACACACAGACACACTGCTACCCACCACATCCAAGCAAACCATCCTACACTACGTATGAGCAGGTGGGCAAGCCCCCCTACACCCCCAATGTTGGTGTCTGTGCCCCCCACACCCCCCACTTTAATATTCTACCTCCTAGATCGCACAAAGAGATGCACAAAGCTAACCCACATACACACATTACAGTCACCAAGACCACACACCACACCCAGAAAAGGCACTTACACACACTACATCCCTAAGAGACACACTTACACACAGTAACCTACCTGAACCACAACAACAGAAGCACAGACTAACTGTCCCTTAACATCGTGATTTTACAGCTCGCGCATCTGGTGTTTCGGTACTGTGTTCTTTCAGACCTTAAGCCACGGGATTATGCGCGTCGGTATGTGGTAGGTATCCCATTTGTATGTACCTCCATGGTTATGTAGATGTTGTTAACCTATCTATTTATCTATATATATATATATATATATATATATATATATATATATATATATATATATATATATATATATAAATACATATTTATATATATATATATATATATATATATATATATATATATATATATATGTATATCCCCATATACTGACATATATCTCTCTCTCTCCCTCTCATAGGTTCATAGGTTCATACTAGGCTATCTGCCCTGGGGCAATTATAAGACTAGCCCGATTCTGTATGGATTACGCCACCCCTTGATTTGAGTATACTGTGCCCTTTTTAAGGTTTAGTTTACTGTGCCTCTGTCCAATAGTGACACGGGAGTAATCCCTGGGACAAACCTATGATCCCCCATCCACCTATCGAGATTCTTCTTGAAGAGATTCAGTGAGGTGCTCTGCCTCACATGAACTGGAATTCTATTCCAGAACGAAGGGAGCCTCTGGGTTATGAACCTGTCCCTCCAGCAAGTTCTATTTATTTCTGTGCTGAGGTTCAAGTCCCTCGAGCATGTGGCTCTAAGGGATTTAGATTTACTGAGGTGGAGCATGTCCATTAATTCTGGATTTGACATAGCTTTGTATGTCAGGCATAGATCGCCTCGAAGTAGCCGGTATGCAACTGAGTAGAGCTGGAGTTTTTTTAACCGAGCAACATATGGCATCTGTTTGAGACCCTTGATCCTCTTGGTGAGATACATTTGGGGTCTCTCTAATTGCTGCAGGTGTCGGGTAAGGTACATCCCAAAAGGGGCATTGTATTCTATGATGGGCCTGATGAGGGATGAATAAAGGGGCACGATTACCTCTCTTGATCTAGATGTGAAACCCTTCGTGATGAGATGGGCTATGTAGAAGGTCTTTCTAACCACTTTGGCAATGTGGTTTTCAAAGCAGAGATTGCTATCAACTTGGGTCCCCAGGTCCCTAATAACTTTCTCTGTACTTAATGGGTTTCCGCCTATGTGGTAATCTCACTCTTTCTCTTTCTCTCTCTTTTCATATACATATATATATATATATATATATATATATATATATATATATATATATATATATATATATATATATATATATATATATATATATATATATATATATATATATATATATATCACATACAACTTTCATTGGGTACATGCCGGTTTGTCCTATTTCAACACATTCCTACCTTTTGTATTTTATCCTGTCAGTATGCACGACTTCCATTGGTACATCTTAGGTAGCTTAGTGGTATGTTATTGTTATGATTGTGTAAATGGTTGTGTGTTCTAATTCTGGCAGTGATATCTTACCTCTCAGAGCAGGCACTGGTAGTGCATGGGTGATTAATGCACATTTCAGCGGTTGTGTGCTCCACATGTTTATTATTCTGTGGAAAACTACCTATATATGCAAACTGTGTTTAAGGTATACTATGTAACATATAAAATCTGTGAAGATTCCTGTCAGGGATACTCCCCATTATTTGGAACTACATCCCTGATTACATTATACAAAACCCCTCACTAACACTCCAGGGAATCCTTACAGAGTGGGTGGGGAACAGTGGCTACACCCCAGGGATCCCGCAATTGGCTCTGCTCCACAGGGGGACAGTTAGTTAATCGATGGGGTGGTGACAGCAGACATGCTTTGTTTATGCTTATGAGTGGCCTCGGCAGTTGGGCATGTACCTACCTATGTATCTGTGAACCTTTACATACAGTATGGACACATGCTGATAGCTTAATTTACTGTTCAGGTATTGACTTACCTTGTTGCAATGACAGTTGTGTGTATAATAGTTGAGGGCTGTCTATGTAGGATGCACACATTAGACCACCTATACATGACAATTTACAGGTGGTCATGTGTGTGTGCCATCCCTGTTTGCTGTGTGTTCAGGTGGAAAAAGGTGTCAGTCCATGAGTACCTACACTGTCAGTGTGTGTGCTATACATTCCCTCTTTGCTAAGGCATGGGCATACTGGGCACGCCTCCGTCTGCCTACTGGGGCTAGCATAGGGTGTTCATGGTCTGAGTCCCTCTGTGCCTGTGGGTCCCTTGGCAATTGTGGTGAGTTGTGAGGGCCGTCACCATTCTGTCCCTGCTGCAGCTGTTTCCACAGGATCATATTGTGCAGCATGGAACATACTATGAAGATGTGGGCATACGTGCCTGGAGAGTATTTTAAGGCTCCACCAGATATGTCCAAGCAACAGAATCATGATTTCAGCATCCCAAATACGTGCTTTATGATGATTCTGGTTTCTGTGTGTGCCTCATTATGGTGTTCTTGCATGGCTGTGAGTGCATTTCTGATGGGAGTCATCATCCTCTGTTCCAGTACAAAGCCAGCATCCCCCACCACGTGGCCATATGGGATGTCCCTCCTGGCAAATACCTGATACAGCTGTGAGGCATGCGAGATGTAGGAGTTGTGATAGCTTCCAGGGCTGCCAGCACACACATCCATGATAATGCCCTGGGCATTTCACATGACCTGTCAGTTGATGAAGGGGAATCCCTTGCGGTTTATGTAGTGCCTACCCTGCTCACCGGTTGGTGACTTGATGTGTATGTGCGTGCAGTCTATTGCACCCAGTACCTCTGGGTAGTCTGCCACATGGTGGAAGAGACGCATATTGCTGGCCAACTCCTCCTGCGCTTGGGGAAGTATATCTGCTCATTGGCATGTGGTAACATCACATCTAGGAACTGGTGGAGTGCCCTGGATGCTGATGCCCGTGAGATCCCATGATATCTTCAGCTGGCCTTTGGAAGGTACCTGTGGCTAGTATTCTCAAGCTTACACATACCTTCGTGTCCACTGGGATGGATTCCCCTCTGTTACTTCTGGCTGTGAGGCATGGCCGACACAGCTCAACAAGTTGCTGTATGATGTCCCTGTCCACCCTGTAATGCTCTGCTTTCTCCAGATCATGTAGCCCCTGGTAGGTTACCTGGGTCTGAACACTCTTCTCCTCCTCCGTTGCCTAAGATAGTTGTCAGCATCATCCTCCACACCACCGTCAGTCTCCAACACATGCTGGTGAATCAACGCTATGGCAGCCCCTAACATGTACATATTAAAAGTTCCCCATCTGTATACACCAATGGTGCAGAGTGTCTGGGAATACACAAGTGTGTGTGTGGCGCTTTCACAGCTTATACTATTGTGCAAATGGATGGATGATGCTGGTGTAATTGGGTATGTTTCTGCTATTCCAGCTGCAGGGTATCTTAATTATTGATTTACAGCAGGTACTGCTATTGTGGGGCATTTGGTGTTGACTTATGCTTGGCTGCTGTGATTCATCTATTGCCCTTTACTTCAATATTCAACCCGATTCCCCTCACATTGTCAGGCATGCATCCAACTGCCAGCTTTCTTGTTTTGTACTTTCACAACCCAGGATTGTGTTGGGAAATGTGTTATGTAGGTGATCTACTGCAAGTTTTCTTTGTTCTGCTGTGACAGTTCTCTTTTTTTTGCTGTTCGGCATCTCCCCTTTCCTGTTCTGCAGGTGGCTGCTAGCAGCTTTGTTAGCTGTTGTCTATGGCCTACTGTGAGTTTCTAGGTGTTAATTATTCATTTGTTCTCCAATTACCATGGCGCAGCATTTCTTTATTGTCTTCGCGTAGCCTTCCTATTTCAGCTGGGGTGCATGCTGCGCACAGCCATTTACTGGGTTTCTTGCGCGTTTTCATCCATGTTCACATTAAATTTTCTGTTACCTTGTGTGCTCTCAGCTATGCAAAGCTATGGCTACTTCCACACCCCTATCCTGCGGCTTTGCTTAGCAACAGTCAGCATGGATTAGCAATGATCCAATGTGCTTACAGCTATGTTGGTGTGCCCCTCTCTTGATGTCATGTTTACCTCCAGGCCACTCTTCTGTGTTGTACCGCTATGCCATGTGGTACATCCTTACATCAGCAGGCACTTGCGATTCAGTATTACTTGACTCATTTGCATGGCATTGACAGCTAATTCCTAGTTACCACACGGAACACTGTCACAGACCCTTAGCAACCCTTGCATCATGGTTGTGGTGTAGTATGCATGCCATTGACTATTATGGGGATATCATGAATTGTGTTACATTGCAGTTTTATGACATCTAAATATATTTTCCTTGTGATCCCGTTTACATAAGGTGCACTGCGATTTTACTTTGTGTTAGTGTGGCCATGACATTAAATGTTATTTTTTATATGTTGTGCATGTTTTTTATGCCATTGGCAATTTGGCATATATTAACATTATAATGTGTAAGTTTGGTCCGCTTTCATGGTTCCGATTTTATGTTTGTCAAAATATAAACCATATTTTTTTGGTTTACATTTCTACATGCTTATGCTATGCCTGCACCACTTCATGAATCACTGTATACCTTCATTTGCATGCTACACTGCTGCGCATGGGGTAATTAGCATACATGCACCAGGAGCTGCTTAGCTCTGGCATACGCTGGTAGTACATGTGGAAATAGCTCGTAGCTGAATCTCTCGGTGGCCATATTTGGGGCTAGATTGCTGATACTACTCCGGCGCCTGGTGCAAGCTTCATGGATCCCGGGGACTGTCTTTTAAACTGGTATTGTTGCATAAAAGAGATCTCACAAACCATACTTTGTGCCTGGGCCAGTTCTCCTCTCACCAACTTTAGCTATGCTACTGGATCTGTAATCCTTATACTAGCTGTAGGGTTAGCACTATAAGACATGAGGGACTGAAAGTCACAAATGTGCACTAATGCCTTTAATGGCTATTGTTTTTTTAAAGTACATTCTAATGTTTTTTTTTTTTTTTGCAAACTATGACTGTTAAACTCACTGTGCTGACACATGATAGTTTTATAAGGTAGATATATTTGTATTCCATTGTTATTCCATTGACTATATGATATTAAGAGCAGTGTGATACCCATTAGCTTAAGTGGCTAAGCAATAGGCTGATATAATTTTTTTTTTGGCCTATGTGTGGGTTCAGCTCTCACTCTAGCCTATTTTGGACAATATCTTGGCAGTCAAGCATTTCCTATTGAACAACTCATATGAGAGATCTATATTTTGTTGGTATTTTATATATTACAGATTTTACACATATAGCATGGATTTAATACATCTAGCAAGGTTGTGGTACATTTAAGCCTATAGCGCTTAGACTGAGGATTATTACACATATGTCCGCATGCCTTTCAACTGTCCATATTTTTGCAGAATGTACAGATTTTTCCCTCATATTTTTGGTCTCATAAAATTTATAATTTTCTGGAAAATCAGTAATGATTAAATTCATTAAATAAAGACAGACATTTGAATTTCAGACTTAACACCCTTCAAAAAGTGCATGGTAACACAAAACATTTTTTTCTAGCAACAGTCTAAGTTTATAAGAGTAGAATGTAAAATGTATCCCTATTTTTTAGCCTTTGCCCCATTATTTTTGGTTTGTCCAGCCTTTTTATGCTAGGAGGTGGAAGAGGTATGCTGTTTGCAGTTTATAGAAGTATCATAATTCTATTAATAATGATGTTATGTATGTTCAGATGTTGGATAATACATACATATGTTACCACTGCAGTTTAAATTACAGAACAGTCTGTTATAATCCATTACTTATTTTTATTGACTGCTTTCCCACATGAATTATATGACTGTGTTTAAATCCCACACTTGAACAGTAATTCCTTTAATTACTATTTATGTGTTTCAAGTGCAGAGAAATGTTTTCTTGTAAACTATGACAGCTGGAAATCTGAGCTGCTCTACTGCTGGATTATTGCTGTGAGCAATATTATTATATGCTGTTACAAGTGCATAATTTTGTTGCTCAAATCCTACTATAGATATTAAGTACATCATTTGGCCAGATTTAATTTTATTGCACAGGCATGCCTGACTTTCATGATATGTGTTATGAACAATGGTTGTTTTATTCTATTCTATTAGTCATATATGTTACAAATATCAAAGTTCGTGGCAGACAATGCATTTTGGGTGTTTTATGTACAATGTGTTGTTAAATGTGTATAGCAGCTAATGTAGGGCACACAACAGCACTCAGATATTTCTTTTACATGCAATGTAATATACACACAACTTCCATACAAATGGGGTAACACATGTAAACCTACATATATACGTCTAACTATCAATATATATTTATAAACATATGTACACATATGTATGTACTAAATTGTGTTCATACATATGTACAGACAGGCAGACTGCAATGCTGAGATGCAACATCATCTATCAGGGGTGTCCAACCTTTTCAGTTGCAAGGGCCGCATTGAGTCAACAGAAATGGTCTGGGGGCCAAACGGCAAGTGAGGGCCAAAAAAAAAAAAAAAAAAAAAAAAAGGTCTCACATAAAAAAAAAAAAGGTCTCACATTAACTGAAGAGCAAAAAAAAAAAAAAAACAACCCAGGTTTATGAGGACTAATGTGGCTGTATTGTAGGTGAATTTGAACAATAAATAAATTAATAAATGCATAATATTTGCCCTAAAATTCAATATCTCATTCTAATGATGTTCTAAAGCAGCCTGCATCCTTGCATTCACTAAGCCTGGAACATGTCTTACAATGCAGCAATGTAAAGGAAATTATTTTATCAGTAAATGGTTGTGTGTTCTAATTCTGGCAGTGATATCTTACCTCTCAGAGCAGGCACTGGTAGTGCATGGGTGATTAATGCACATTTCAGCGGTTGTGTGCTCCACATGTTTATTATTCTGTGGAAAACTACCTATATATGCAAACTGTGTTTAAGGTATACTATGTAACATATAAAATCTGTGAAGATTCCTGTCAGGGATACTCCCCATTATTTGGAACTACATCCCTGATTACATTATACAAAACCCCTCACTAACACTCCAGGGAATCCTTACAGAGTGGGTGGGGAACAGTGGCTACACCCCAGGGATCCCGCAATTGGCTCTGCTCCACAGGGGGACAGTTAGTTAATCGATGGGGTGGTGACAGCAGACATGCTTTGTTTATGCTTATGAGTGGCCTCGGCAGTTGGGCATGTACCTACCTATGTATCTGTGAACCTTTACATACAGTATGGACACATGCTGATAGCTTAATTTACTGTTCAGGTATTGACTTACCTTGTTGCAATGACAGTTGTGTGTATAATAGTTGAGGGCTGTCTATGTAGGATGCACACATTAGACCACCTATACATGACAATTTACAGGTGGTCATGTGTGTGTGCCATCCCTGTTTGCTGTGTGTTCAGGTGGAAAAGGTGTCAGTCCATGAGTACCTACACTGTCAGTGTGTGTGCTATACATTCCCTCTTTGCTAAGGCATGGGCATACTGGGCACGCCTCCGTCTGCCTACTGGGGCTAGCATAGGGTGTTCATGGTCTGAGTCCCTCTGTGCCTGTGGGTCCCTTGGCAATTGTGGTGAGTTGTGAGGGCCGTCACCATTCTGTCCCTGCTGCAGCTGTTTCCACAGGATCATATTGTGCAGCATGGAACATACTATGAAGATGTGGGCATACGTGCCTGGAGAGTATTTTAAGGCTCCACCAGATATGTCCAAGCAACAGAATCATGATTTCAGCATCCCAAATACGTGCTTTATGATGATTCTGGTTTCTGTGTGTGCCTCATTATGGTGTTCTTGCATGGCTGTGAGTGCATTTCTGATGGGAGTCATCATCCTCTGTTCCAGTACAAAGCCAGCATCCCCCACCACGTGGCCATATGGGATGTCCCTCCTGGCAAATACCTGATACAGCTGTGAGGCATGCGAGATGTAGGAGTTGTGATAGCTTCCAGGGCTGCCAGCACACACATCCATGATAATGCCCTGGGCATTTCACATGACCTGTCAGTTGATGAAGGGGAATCCCTTGCGGTTTATGTAGTGCCTACCCTGCTCACCGGTTGGTGACTTGATGTGTATGTGCGTGCAGTCTATTGCACCCAGTACCTCTGGGTAGTCTGCCACATGGTGGAAGAGACGCATATTGCTGGCCAACTCCTCCTGCGCTTGGGGAAAGTATATCTGCTCATTGGCATGTGGTAACATCACATCTAGGAACTGGTGGAGTGCCCTGGATGCTGATGCCCGTGAGATCCCCATGATATCTTCAGCTGGCCTTTGGAAGGTACCTGTGGCTAGTATTCTCAAGCTTACACATACCTTCGTGTCCACTGGGATGGGTTCCCCTCTGTTACTTCTGGCTGTGAGGCATGGCCGACACAGCTCAACAAGTTGCTGTATGATGTCCCTGTCCACCCTGTAATGCTCTGCTTTCTCCAGATCATGTAGCCCCTGGTAGGTTACCTGGGTCTGAACACTCTTCTCCTCCTCCGTTGCCTAAGATAGTTGTCAGCATCATCCTCCACACCACCGTCAGTCTCCAACACATGCTGGTGAATCAACGCTATGGCAGCCCCTAACATGTACATATTAAAAGTTCCCCATCTGTATACACCAATGGTGCAGAGTGTCTGGGAATACACAAGTGTGTGTGTGGCGCTTTCACAGCTTATACTATTGTGCAATGGATGATGCTGGTGTAATTGGGTATGTTTCTGCTATTCCAGCTGCAGGGTATCTTAATTATTGATTTACAGCAGGTACTGCTATTGTGGGGCATTTGGTGTTGACTTATGCTTGGCTGCTGTGATTCATCTATTGCCCTTTACTTCAATATTCAACCCGATTCCCCTCACATTGTCAGGCATGCATCCAACTGCCAGCTTTCTTGTTTTGTACTTTCACAACCCAGGATTGTGTTGGGAAATGTGTTATGTAGGTGATCTACTGCAAGTTTTCTTTGTTCTGCTGTGACAGTTCTCTTTTTTTTGCTGTTCGGCATCTCCCCTTTCCTGTTCTGCAGGTGGCTGCTAGCAGCTTTGTTAGCTGTTGTCTATGGCCTACTGTGAGTTTCTAGGTGTTAATTATTCATTTGTTCTCCAATTACCATGGCGCAGCATTTCTTTATTGTCTTCCCGTAGCCTTCCTATTTCAGCTGGGGTGCATGCTGCGCACAGCCATTTACTGGGTTTCTTGCGCGTTTTCATCCATGTTCACATTAAATTTTCTGTTACCTTGTGTGCTCTCAGCTATGCAAAGCTATGGCTACTTCCACACCCCTATCCTGCGGCTTTGCTTAGCAACAGTCAGCATGGATTAGCAATGATCCAATGTGCTTACAGCTATGTTGGTGTGCCCCTCTCTTGATGTCATGTTTACCTCCAGGCCACTCTTCTGTGTTGTACCGCTATGCCATGTGGTACATCCTTACATCAGCGAGGCACTTGCGATTCAGTATTACTTGACTCATTTGCATGGCATTGACAGCTAATTCCTAGTTACCACACGGAACACTGTCACAGACCCTTAGCAACCCTTGCATCATGGTTGTGGTGTAGTATGCATGCCATTGACTATTATGGGGATATCATGAATTGTGTTACATTGCAGTTTTATGACATCTAAATATATTTTCCTTGTGATCCCGTTTACATAAGGTGCACTGCGATTTTACTTTGTGTTAGTGTGGCCATGACATTAAATGTTATTTTTTATATGTTGTGCATGTTTTTTATGCCATTGGCAATTTGGCATATATTAACATTATAATGTGTAAGTTTGGTCCGCTTTCATGGTTCCGATTTTATGTTTGTCAAAATATAAACCATATTTTTTTGGTTTACATTTCTACATGCTTATGCTATGCCTGCACCACTTCATGAATCACTGTATACCTTCATTTGCATGCTACACTGCTGCGCATGGGGTAATTAGCATACATGCACCAGGAGCTGCTTAGCTCTGGCATACGCTGGTAGTACATGTGGAAATAGCTCGTAGCTGAATCTCTCGGTGGCCATATTTGGGGCTAGATTGCTGATACTACTCCGGCGCCTGGTGCAAGCTTCATGGATCCCGGGGACTGTCTTTTAAAAACTGGTATTGTTGCATAAAAGAGATCTCACAAACCATACTTTGTGCCTGGGCCAGTTCTCCTCTCACCCAACTTTAGCTGTGCTACTGGATCTGTAATCCTTATACTAGCTGTAGGGTTAGCACTATAAGACATGAGGGACTGAAAGTCACAAATGTGCACTAATGCCTTTAATGGCTATTGTTTTTTTAAAGTACATTCTAATGTTTTTTTTTTTTTTTTTTTTTTTTGCAAACTATGACTGTTAAACTCACTGTGCTGACACATGATAGTTTTATAAGGTAGATATATTTGTATTCCATTGTTATTCCATTGACTATATGATATTAAGAGCAGTGTGATACCCATTAGCTTAAGTGGCTAAGCAATAGGCTGATATAATTTTTTTTTTGGCCTATGTGTGGGTTCAGCTCTCACTCTAGCCTATTTTGGACAATATCTTGGCAGTCAAGCATTTCCTATTGAACAACTCATATGAGAGATCTATATTTTGTTGGTATTTTATATATTACAGATTTTACACATATAGCATGGATTTAATACATCTAGCAAGGTTGTGGTACATTTAAGCCTATAGCGCTTAGACTGAGGATTATTACACATATGTCCGCATGCCTTTCAACTGTCCATATTTTTGCAGAATGTACAGATTTTTCCCTCATATTTTTGGTCTCATAAAATTTATAATTTTCTGGAAAATCAGTAATGATTAAATTCATTAAATAAAGACAGACATTTGAATTTCAGACTTAACACCCTTCAAAAAGTGCATGGTAACACAAAACATTTTTTTCTAGCAACAGTCTAAGTTTATAAGAGTAGAATGTAAAATGTATCCCTATTTTTTAGCCTTTGCCCCATTATTTTTGGTTTGTCCAGCCTTTTTATGCTAGGAGGTGGAAGAGGTATGCTGTTTGCAGTTTATAGAAGTATCATAATTCTATTAATAATGATGTTATGTATGTTCAGATGTTGGATAATACATACATATGTTACCACTGCAGTTTAAATTACAGAACAGTCTGTTATAATCCATTACTTATTTTTATTGACTGCTTTCCCACATGAATTATATGACTGTGTTTAAATCCCACACTTGAACAGTAATTCCTTTAATTACTATTTATGTGTTTCAAGTGCAGAGAAATGTTTTCTTGTAAACTATGACAGCTGGAAATCTGAGCTGCTCTACTGCTGGATTATTGCTGTGAGCAATATTATTATATGCTGTTACAAGTGCATAATTTTGTTGCTCAAATCCTACTATAGATATTAAGTACATCATTTGGCCAGATTTAATTTTATTGCACAGGCATGCCTGACTTTCATGATATGTGTTATGAACAATGGTTGTTTTATTCTATTCTATTAGTCATATATGTTACAAATATCAAAGTTCGTGGCAGACAATGCATTTTGGGTGTTTTATGTACAATGTGTTGTTAAATGTGTATAGCAGCTAATGTAGGGCACACAACAGCACTCGTATATTTCTTTTACATGCAATGTAATATACACACAACTTCCATACAAATGGGGTAACACATGTAAACCTACATATATACGTCTAACTATCAATATATATTTATAAACATATGTACACATATGTATGTACTAAATTGTGTTCATACATATGTACAGACAGGCAGACTGCAATGCTGAGATGCAACATCATCTATCAGGGGTGTCCAACCTTTTCAGTTGCAAGGGCCGCATTGAGTCAACAGAAATGGTCTGGGGGCCAAACGGCAAGTGAGGACCAAAAAAAAAAAAAAAAAAAAAAAAAAAAGTTCTCACATTAACTGAAGAGCAAAAAAAAAAACAACCCAGGTTTATGAGGACTAATGTGGCTGTATTGTAGGTGAATTTGAACAATAAATAAATTAATAAATGCATAATATTTGCCCTAAAATTCAATATCTCATTCTAATGATGTTCTAAAGCAGCCTGCATCCTTGCATTCACTAAGCCTGGAACATGTCTTACAATGCAGCAATGTAAAGGAAATTATTTTATAAACAGCAGCAGCAGACATCCCTCTGATACGCATCTATACTCCCCTGCCCAGCGACATACTTATACATGCATACAACTTGCATGTTACATCAAAAACAGTGCTGGTAGTGTCATCTATAACTTCAAGTAAAGAAAACAAAAAATGCCTTGTCATCTTCCTCCAACTACAAGAGTGATTTACTGTAAATATCTTCTCATCTGCTGTCACTTCATATGTAACACACACATTAATTACAAAAAAAAAGGAAGAAAGATCCTGGGGTGTGGTTAGTTCTCCAAGGTCAAATAGTCATATGCAGGCAGCCACCCAGTTCAGACTATCACTCTTTGAACAGTGGAATGCTTCAATTTTCCATAATAATAACAATAATAAACAACCTTTATACTCCCCCATGTCATTTTTCTCACTGCCAACGAAACTCAGACCCCTTCAAAGCATCACTGAGGTAAATCCAACCGCTAGTGTAAATAATCATCAAGACTGACACAGGTGAGTAGCCAAGCAATCAATGTCAGTCTGTGAAATAAAGTAATAAAAAGGAAATGTGCAAGTGTAGTTTTAATAATTATGTCACAACATCTACCCTTTCACAGACTCCTGTAAATTGAACCATATCCGGTATCATAGATTATATTATGATACTTAGGGAAACCTACCCCAACACTCTTGCAGACAGACAGACACACACACACACACACACACACACACACACACACACACACACACACACACACACACATACACACACACACACACACACACACACACATGCTCCAAAAAACAAATACAGAATGGAACATGACTGTCTGTTTTATTTTCTTTCTATTGTTGGTAGCTCAGAGTACAAGATGGATGACATTAAACTGATTCACTGCCTGAGGTACATACAAGTGACAGTCTCTCCTGTACTGCAGTGATGCTTGGGGGGTTGATACTGCCAGTTTAGGTCTTCCTGATCACTAGCTTCCATACACTGTATACAGTGCTTGTCTTGCTCTGTGGTCTGGCCAGTCTCTGCATGATCCAGTGCTGTGTTGTCCAGGGGGGATGCGTTCTAACAAATGTGCTCTATCCTCCTGGACAGCTAACAAGAACCACTACACCCAAGTTCTCTATGCGACTGTGCACAGTGACTATGGATATGGTGACCTAACAAGAAAGACACAAAGCAAAGCTCAGTAATTTAACTGCCACAAGGTTTGAAGTGGAAAGAAGGCAATGGGCAATGAAAGGTGGGGGGGCATTTGCTATGGTAGTTAGATGTTACACCAGTGTGACTGATGCTTCAAATATTAACTTTCAAAGGTTAACAATGAGTGATTTTTGTCTAATTTCAGAATTTAGTCCAGTACACCAGATCTAAGACAAGCCCAAGGGGAGGATGTTAATGACAAAATCTCAGAACATCTACGAGAGACCAAGACAAGAGAATCATGAAATGTACATGTCAAGCACTAGACTAGAAGCTCTTCCTCTTCACTCCAGCAAGTGTCCTGCAGATGTCCGGTAAAATGACTTGCACATTAATAAAAATAAAATGAATACATACATATGGAAAACACACTGCTGTAACTTAAAAAAAAACATTGCAGACAGCATTAGTGCATTCATGCAAGCAGATTATGTGCCTCACCATGAGAGCTAATTTACTTGTTACACCCACAAAAATAAAAACTCTCCAGTGTCAGCTCTTAAAAACTAAAACCGCATGGAAGACTCAGTATAAAAATGTGCACATTTCATTGCCAAAAACATACTTTTAATCACTCCATCTACACTGGTTTATATTTTTAAAAGCCCACTGCTTTAAATGGTTAGTGTGAGCTTGTTATTACAATTAAAGTGATAAATTAATGCATCCATCACTGAGTAACTCTTATTGTCTGACCAGTAAATATACTACTTTTGCAAAACTGCCTTTACCACTACAAAAAGCGACTACTCCATAGCTAAAGAATCACGTCAGGAAGTACTTAAAATGTATTAAAAAGAATTGACCATTTCATATTAAACAACAAGATGTGGTAAAAAGAATATCCCAAGATTACACCAAAAAAGCACGAGTCACACATTCAAACATATTTATGGCTTCAGACTACCAATTCACCACTGCTGAAAATACACTGAAGCATGGCATGTGGACCCCTTGCACAAAAACATCATGCAAGTCAATTCAAGATCTGAACATAATACAGCTTCATTTCTTATTCATACGCCTCAACTTCTAAGCACAAAAAAATCTGGACAAAGACTAATATAATTTTAGACAATGGCCCAAAAATAGGAACAGGTTTTAAACATCGCTTTAATAAACTTAAGAAAGTTGTTATAACAACACTTTTTGTGCTAGAATGCATTTCCTGCAGGATATGAAGTCAGAAACTCATATTTCTGTAATTTTCAGACTTCATTCCTCACTGATATGCAAAAAAACCCACAAATTTTATGAGAAACAAACTAAACATACGATGCAAAAATTTGGAAAGGTATGCTACCGCTCCACCAAAGCTTACCTGGCCTCGCCAAAGACACACAGCATCATGCGTCTCTGCATCTTCCATCATTCAATGCCCTGAGTCAAAGAAAATGCTGCCAAAGTACAACTTTCAGTCACTGTTGAAATAAACCTATAAAAAATATCCTTTGCTCTGTGAACTAGCAGCCTCAACAACCGTACTGTCATACGTTATACCTAACGTATAAAGTCATCCTCTTTCTCTGAGCCTATCATTAATAAGGAGTTACTATATGTTACTGTATATACTAGTGTATGTTTTTTTTTCTTTTTTCTCCTCTTTGTATTAAGTCTCAATAAGAAAAAAAAAAAAAAAAAATCATGTAATCTGTCTAATATGATTGTAACCTACTGTAAATGTGGAGCTTTTCTCCCCGGGCCTCCGCTGAAAATGGACATGCATCCAGTCGGACTATCCCGGTCAATAAATGTAAAATAAAATAAATAAATAAATCTGTAACAACTGAACAGCAGCGAAAACTGGGGGCTGCATATTGTTGTGGGGCCAAGATCTAAATACGCTGACTATAGCAACGTCTTACCATCTACTAGAGATGTATTCCAAACAAGTTAAAAATATCTTATTAAAATTACTTACCTTACCTTTTGCTATGCAATGTAGTGTAACTGTAGTCAGTGAAATAAAATAAATCCTCTCTCCACGATCTCGCTCCTTCCTTCAGCTTTACCAGAACTATAAAAAATGACCGAACGGTGTTTTTAAGATGCGCATACCAGCGGAACGACGCTGGTATGAAAAAAACGTAAAAAAACGGAAGTTGGCGCATGCGCAGAACAGCAAAAGTATGCGAACGTGTAAACACACGGAAAAAAGTTAAATTAAAATTAAATTTAAATTTAAGGGTCGCGGCCGCATGGAAGAGCTCTGAGGGCCGCGGGTTGGACACTCCTGATCTATATGTATGCACAATTGTATTGATTATGATATTATAAATATGTTCATTATGCAATAACTGAGTGCATTTATAGGTCTTTGTACACGTGGTCTTTAGATCTGTATGTTTATACAATGTCATTATGGATTGGCACACCTGCGAATTCAGAGATGTAAGTTGTTTGACTTTCATCAGTTATTTTTTTATTCGTTTATTTATTTTTTTTTTTCATTTTCTTACCGGGAAAGTCCACTAGGCTTAAACAATTCCATTTTCAGTGAAAGCCCAGGGATAAAAGCTCTGACAAAAACATAGATACAGAAAATATTACACATTAATTGGTACAAAGGTAGATACAGTGTTACAGATAACAATTACAGTAATACATACAGAGTATATAAATAAAAGCAGGAATTTTGTGGGTTGTCGGATGAATTCAGTCAGAGAGGTAACCGATTGGCTAGACAGAGGGACCGAGCTAGGAAAGATGTGCAGCAGGTAAAGGTGATAAAGGATAATGAGGGAAACGTACTCACAACTGAGGAGAGTGTGTCGAGCAGATGGAAAGAGTACTTTGAGGGGATGATGAATGAAGAGAATGAGAGGGAGAGAAGATTGGATGATGTGCAGATAGTGAATCATGAAGTGCAGTGGATTAGCAAGGAGGAAGTAAGGATAGCTATGAAGAGGATGAAGAATGGAAATGCTGTTGGTCCAGATGACATACCTGTGGAAGCATGAAGGTGTTTAGGTGAAATGGCAGTGGAGTTTTTAACTAGATTATTTAATGAAATCTTGGAAAGTGAGAGGATGCCTGAGGAATGGAGAAAAAGTGTTTTGGTACCAATTTTTAAAAATAAGGGTGATGTACAGAGCTGTAGTAACTACAGAGGGATTAAACTGATCAGTCACAGCATGAAGTTATGGGAAAGAATAGTGGAAGCTAGGTTAAGAAGAGATGTGATGATTAGTGATCAGCAGTATGGTTTCATGCCAGGAAAGAGCACTACAGATGCAATGTTTGCTTTGAGAGTGTTGATGGAGAATTACAGAAAATGTCAGAAGGAGTTGCATTGTGTCTTTGTGGATTTAGAGAATTCATATGGCAGGGTGCCTAGGGAGGAGTTGTGGTATTGTATGAGGAAGTCGGGAGTGTCAGAGAAGTATGTAAGAGTGGTACAGGATATGTACGAGGGTAGTGTGACAGTGGTGAGGTCTGTGGTGGGAGTGATGGATGTGTTTAAGGTGGAAGTGGGATTACAACAAGGTTGAGCTCTGAGCCCTTTCTTATTTGTAATGGTGATGGACAGATTGACAGACGAGATCAGACAGGAGTCCCCGTAGGCTATGATGTTTGCAGATGACATTGTGATCTGTAGTGAGATAGGGAACAGGTGGAGCAGACCCTGGAGAGGTGAGATATGCTCTAGAGAGAAGAGGAATGAAGGTCAGCAGGACTAAGAATATATGTGTGTGAATGAGAGGGAGGATACAGGAGTGGTGAGGATGCAGGGAGTAGAGGTGGCGAAGGTGGATGAGTTTAAATACTTGGGATCAACAGTTCAGAGTAATTGTGAGTGTGGAAGACAGGTAAAGAAGAGAGTATAGGCAGGATGAAGTGGGTGGAGAAGAGTGTCAGGAGTGATTTGTGACAGACGAGTACCAGTAAGGGTGAAAGGGAAGGTCTACAAAAGGGTAGTGAGACCAGCTATGTTAAATGAGTTGGAGACAGTGGCACTGACAAAAAGGCAGGAGTCAGAGCTTGGTGTGGCAGAGTTGAAGATGTTAAGATTTGCACTGGGTGTGACGAGGATGGACAGGATTAGGAATAAGTATATTAGAGGGCCAGCCCAGGCTGAAAAGTTTGAAGACAAAGCCAGAAAGTCAAGATTAGAACAGTTTATCTGCTGTGGCAACCCCTGACATGAGCAGCCGAAAGAAGAAGAAGATCAACAAGTGATAAAAAATAATAACTATGGAGAAAATCTCATCAGTCAGCCATAGCAAAAAGCATAGGAGTTTAGTTACCATATAAGGAGAAGGAAGAGGTTAGGTTATAGAGCAGGTACATAGCCATGAAGACTTGAGATGATTTTTCAGTATTTGTTTGAAGGTGGTGGTGCAATTTCAGCCAAGA
Organism: Protopterus annectens; assembly: GCF_019279795.1. Taxonomy (NCBI): domain Eukaryota; kingdom Metazoa; phylum Chordata; order Ceratodontiformes; family Protopteridae; genus Protopterus; species Protopterus annectens. Next base: position 1,639,502,332 of record NC_056725.1, on the reverse strand, counting down.
TCAATGAGCTAGGCATGTAGAGTTCTGGTTTGCAGTTTGAACATATGCAACAGTTGCATGTTTGAATCTGGCTTCCTCCTGTTTGCCTACAGACATCCTGATGTGTGTGCAGCAGTATGAGTGGCACATCAATGAGTGAATGTGCAAATGTGATATTGTATGTCAATGCTAGCATGTTATAATCACCGTTCTATTGTTGTACATAGCAAATATTTTATACAAAACTTAGGCGATCCTCCTGTTGCTGTAATGCATCCATATTTCCTGTATGCAGCTGATGAAGACCACTCCCAAAATCATGAGTTGTGCATACAGCATATGCACAAGCTTTGAGAAGCTGTGGAGAGAGGTGCATGTTATCACTTTCCACCTTTATTACTCCATAAATACTATTTACATATTTAAATTTCCAGATTTAAATGTGTAATCTTATGACATTCAGGCATGCTAATGTTTATGTCATACTTCCCATAATGCTCCTGCAAGGTAAGTGCAATCCTCACTGATTTATTGTGAATAGCATTAAATGTGTGCATATATTTAAGTGGATTGCTGTCTTAGGAATTATCAACAGGAGTTTTTTATTAAACTGATTTTATGTGATGTTTGTTGACACAAACTACATGAAATACATCAGTTTTTAACTGTCATATTAATTTTGCCTTGTATGTTTTCTGCATTAGTTGTTTATACTGTTAGAGCTGTTTTGAGCTGCAGGGAGTAGCAAACTTGCATGTGTAGCAGTAGCTCTCCATGAATTATGTGTTGTGCCTAGTCTGCCTTTTCTATTACTGAATGGGTATGTGCTGTATCAACATTCTTAATGCTGTTGGTAGTCCTTTATTGGCATGTTCTTCTTGAGTTCCACTTCTCTTGCAATGCCACATAACTGCATTTTGATGGTCTATTAAACACAGCATTATATATTATGTCCTTGATTGTTGTGCCACAAGACAGTGATACTTTTATTGTATGACTGAAGTGTTGCATAGTACATCATGATCATTGTTGCATTTTGTTAATTGCACTGGTACATATATAAGCATAATACAAACATAAGCACTGACACGTTTGTTGATGGACAGTTATGTATGTGTGTCATGCCATCATTTCTACCCCTTATGCACTGTTACTGTGCTAGTGATTGTGCAGTTGTTTGAGGTTTTCAAATTGCATTCCAATTATATGATGCAATGTCACCCATTAACAATGTTGCAGTACTCATCTCATTTGCATATATGTTTGTACTATTGCTAATTAATCTTATAGTATATTGTAAATATACAAATTTTAATCATGGGATGTCAAAATGACACATAACAATGTATGATGGGGACACTGGCCCATACATGTCCTTCTATTCGTATCATTAATATATGAATATTACGATATTTAGAATGTTGCAAAATCATGACAGTACACTTGTTATTATTACACCTCGGTGTCTTTGGTTATACAACATATAAGTAAACCTCATGGGCCAGATCTGTTTAAGATTATGATGAGGATGGAGATGGCAACAACAGACCAGAACCTCCATGTGACATTGTTCCTGCTGCTCATTGTCGAAGATGTCCACCACCACATTAGCCAGGCTATTTTTGAGACCAGATCCAGGATGTAGTGACAGAGTCTTACAGACACAGATGAGTGATCTGATGGCCACTTCTTTCAGGACATGTCATGGACTATGTGTGACTCCTTCTGGAATATCACCAGAGAGATCCTTCATGATGTTTAACCACATTTGGGTGGCCCCCTGAGACTGAAAGTATTGTCTGTGTGATCCACTTTTAAAATGCTACTGCCAAGGTGTTTTCCACATTAAGATATATATAGTATAGACACAATAGTGCAGAGTTGCTGTATTGCTGTCATGCTTTTCTGATGTACACACATCAAAGTACAAAGTCAAATCAAAGATGTACAAAAACATTTTTTCCACAGGCCATCAAATTCATAAACAGTTAACTCAGCTTATTTGTCTGGGATATTTTTTTTCCAAAGCCTCAGAGGATTCTGCAGTACTTTTTACACATCGTTAATACTTGTTTATTTCAGTATTTCTTGCACTGAGTTGCACTTTGCACCTTGTATGTATATGTATATTCACATGTTTGCCTTGTTCTTAATAGTTGCATGTATGTCATTTGTCTTGTCCGTAATAGTTGTATGCATGTCATTTATGTAATTCATACTTGAACAGTAAATTGAAATGAGACAAATTCATTGTATGTATGCATACTTGGCCAATAAATGTGATTCTGATTCTGATCATGTTATCATTACTGCATACAATGATCCATATGGGCAAGGGAGCTATTCCTTCAGTCTGTGTGTATGTGTGTGGGTGTGTATAGGTGTGGGGTATGTTTGTTTGTGTGTGTGTGTGTGTGTGTGTGTGTGTGTGTGTGTGTGTGTGTGTGTGTGTGTGTGTGTGTGTGTATGTGTGTGTATGTGTATGTGTACTCCTATGCATGCAATGCAGAATATTATTGCTATATCCGATAGAGTCTGGCCTGCTATCTGACAGATATGACTCCTGCAGTTAGAATAATGTGAGTGGGACATGATTGTTCTGCTTACTTTATTTCTCTATATACTCAGGAGGAATGACAGCAACTCACATACTATCTTATTACCAATCTTCTTACCTAAAACAATGAGGCAGGTCAAGTGCATTTATTTGCACGTTATATACGTGTATGCATTACACCCATTTGTGTATAGGTTTTTGCTGTCTTATGTCTGTTCCAAAGCATTACATGTCTTTAATTCTGTAATTTATGTCACATTCTTGAGTAATCTTGTCCCATCTGACACAATGACTTGAGTGTGGCTTGTACTGGTAAATATTTTGCTATATAGCATTAGAGTACTGTTATTGGTGTAAATTAACATGTATCCTTGGCAGACTGCACTGACATTCATAAGTCCATTAGTGAATATACAAAGGTGATGCTTTGGTTAACATTATTTGTTACTCCCTTGTTTGTCCATATCTTGCATATACCAAGAGCTAGTCTTTTTGATAATAGCTTATATTATGACATGTATACACAAATTTGCATACATTATAATGTGTATGCATCTGTAGTATATATGCACTGATTTACATGAATAGACATGTGTATGGCTGTAATATGTTTGGCACACAACTACCCTTATAATATGTGACTGGTTACATGCACTTACTCCATTTCTCTGTGCTGTACTTATGTACACAGGACTGCCCTTTGTTCAGTCCTAAACGTGTACAATACTATTTATATTAATAATAGTAATTATGCCACTTGCTGTTTTATGTTTGCAGGACAGTATATTCGTGTATGTGATACTCAGAAAGTATTTTGTTGTTTACCTGTGTCATTTGCTGCTTAACTGTTGCACATTATTGTATTGTATGTGTCATTTGTACACAGATATACTTATAGCCATTCTCAATGCACTATGCCTATATGTCAGCCATTGGCCATTTGCTTCATATACCTTGTGAGGCCTTGCAGTCCATCTTGCATTGTGGTTTTGTAGACACATGCATGCGGACTGTGTCTCCTTAGCTAGGGCTGTCATACGTTATTCTGTGCTTGCATTTACTGTCTGATGTGGGCCTGTGTTGTCAGTCTCCTCTCCCACTTACAGTTTAGGACATGTTTCATATATACATGGCATGTGTTAGGAATATGTTTACCTTCCTGTATGGTATCATCATTCACTGTGGGTGCACTGGTACAATATTACCCTCCACCACCATATTGGGTATCATACCTAGTAAGGTATATGCACAGTAGGTAGTGGCAATTGAATTGATTCCATCATTGTTCATCTTGCACTGGTATGATGTGCATTACTCAGTGATTTGTATGCTTCCTTCCTATGCACAGGCTTGCATTCCTTAAAGTTCATTAATCATTTATGTGTCACCATTTGCCTCATATTCCATGTCACTGGTGCGGGTACATCTGACAAACCTTTTTTCTGTTTGGATCATGTTATGGCATTGCATGTTACATATATACATTGTATACCTGACAATCCATCTGTGTTGCCTCTGGCATGGTGTATGTCTTTGACATATGGATCCCATTTTTCTTGTGTCTGTGGTGTGCATACTTATTTGTTTATTACACATCCTCATTAACGTTTGCTGTGATACTGCTCTTTGGTACTTTGCTTGCTTGTTTGCCTGTCTCATGCATGGCTGGAGGTTCTAGTCTGCCCTCTGCTTGTCTGTACCAGCATTTTCTTATCCTTACTGTTGCTTCATTTGCATGAACACTGCTTAGTTGATGATTGTATTCGATATCCATTGTGTACTGCAATGATGGTAATCTTCATTTAGTGTTCTTCAACACACACACCTATCATAGGTCATACACATTCTGGTATAACTGTCAAACAGTTTGCAATATCTCAGCAATGAGTTATGCATTGCTACATGTGTATTTTTGCATTGTGCCATGGCTAATATGCATCCCCACCCTGTTTGTCAAATATCTTTGCCTGTGTTGTATAGACTGTATATGTGCTTGTCTCTGTACTTTACCTCTCCTTTATATGTATTCCCAACATTAGTCTGCCATGTTTTGTGATATTTTTTATAAATTTATACCTGCTTTTTTGCCCGCCTCTCTTTCTATGTCTTTTCCATGCCATCTAATCTCCAAAAAATAAAAAAAAAATGGAGCCTATTCCCATAAAAAATTCCCATGCCCTTCTGTCTTTCCCTCTGACCTTCCTATTGCATATCTTCTATGCATCCATCTTCTTACCTGCATCCCACATCTGCTTTTTTATCACCCTATTTCCTTGGGTGGGCATTATTGAGCCTCCCATATGCATCCCTCACTCACTGTTATCTACTGTTAGCAATGCAAATGTGTTCGTGATTACCCTTCACCTTAATTATTTATTCAATTTTTTTTAGAAATTTTGTGGATTATGTTAGATTCTACAAATTGTTATGAGTGCATCTATCTATGTTAATCTACAAATTATGACAATATTTATAATTCTTTGTGGATATTTTGCACTTTTCAGACATAATGACTGATGCACATTTCTCTTCCTTTAGTACTTTCTACCTACTACTGAAAGTTCCTTTCAGCTTGTATAATTTCCATAGATGTGTTTTGGAAATGCACATATATATCGTACTTTATAGGTTCATAGGTGCATAGCTAAGTACTAGGCTATCTGCCTGAGTGAATCTGTAAGCCTAGCCAGAATGTGTTGACTTTAGCCACCCCCTTAGATTAGTTCCCTGTGCCTCTGTCCAGCAGAGCCATTAGTTCCCTATGCCTCTGTCCAGCAGAACCACTGCAGTGATCCCTGGGGTAAATTTTCTGTTTCCCATCCGCTCGTCAAAGTTTCTGTTGAAGAGTGTTAGTGAGATGCTCTGCCTAATGTAGATTGGAATCCTGTTCCAAAGCATGGGGAGTCTCTGGGACAGGAATCTATCCCTCCAGCAAGTCCTATTTATTGTTGTGGTGAGGTTTAGATCCCTAGAGCACGTGGTTCTTGGGAATTTGTTTTCTTTTAGGTGGAGCATGTCCATCAATTCTGGGTTGGACATGGCCTTGTATGTCAGGCAGAGATCACCTCTGAGTAAGCGGTATACAACTGAGTACAGCTGGCGTTTCTTCAGTCTGGCTGCACAGGGCATCTGTTTGAGGCCAGTAATCCTCTTGTTGAGGTACTTCTGTGGTCTTTCCAGCTGTTGCAGGTGTCTTGGAATGTACATCCCAAATGGGGCATTGTACTCTATGATGGGTCTGATGAGTGATGAGAAGAGGGGTGCAATAATTGCTCTAGATGTGAACCCTTTTGTGATTAGGTGGGCCACATATAAGGATTTTCTAACCACCTTGGCAATATGATTATTACAGGAGAGATTACAATCTACATGGGTCCCCAGATCCCTTATTACATTTTCTATATTTAGGGGACTACCATGTATGTGGTAGTTCATGGGTACTTTGTTTTTCCAAAGGGATGACTATGCACTTTTTGGCATTTAGCTTGTGGCCATGATTTTGACACCAGGTATCCATCTCAGTGAGACCCTTCTGGAGGATGTCTGTATCAGCCGGAGAGTCAATTATGGCCCCCAGTTTGCAGTCATCTATGAACTTCATCAGCCATAGTCCTCCTGTGTTTGCCTATACCTCTGAGAAGTATATACCGAACAGGAGGGGTTCCAGGACTGAGCCCTGGGGGATGCCATTTGTAACCAGTTTAGAGATGGACCTAGAGCCTGCAACTCTCACCATGTGGGTTCTGTCCATGAGTCAATTTGCAGCCCATCTCATGACATAGGGGTTTATGTTCAGGCTGGTGAGCTTGTCTATAATACCAGAATGGGGAATGGTGTTGAAAGCCTTTGCGAGGTCTAGGTAGGCTGTGTGGATCTCCTTTCCCTCGTCTAAAGCCTTGGCAACTGTCTCAAAGAAGTCCGCCAGGTTTAGGAGGCATGATCTGCCCTTAACAAAGCCAAACTGGGTAGGGTCCAATGTTTGGAAGTTTGCAATGTCTCTGTTAATGAGTTCCATGATGAAGCACTCCATAGCCTTGCAAACCAGGCTAGTCAGGCTTATAGGGTGATAGTTCCCGGGTTCCGTTGTGGCTCCACCTTTGTGGAGCGGGATAACTGTTGCTGTGCACCACTCTATGGGTATATAGCCTGTAGAGAGGCTGAGTTTAAACAGTGTGTTTAGGTGAGGGTTAGTTCATTTTGGAGTTCATGTAAGACGCAGCCTGGGACAAAGTCCAGTCCCATTGAAGCTGTGTTTTGGCTTTGGATAGGGTTGTTTTAACCTGTGTGTCAGTGATTGCTGGGGCTCTACATTCTTCTGGTATACTTGTGGACCCTTTAGAGGGTGAGAGGGATAAAATTTGCACTAAACTTGTCTGCCAGAATGATGGCAATATCAGTTAGTTCAGTGTATTTTATGCCATTCTTCACTAACTCAGAGCAGATCTGAGAGTTTCCATTTAGGTTCTTGTCATAGCTAAAGAATGCATTGTGGTTATCTTTGGAGTCCTTGGCAATTTTTCTTTTGAAGCTAACCTTGGATGATTTTATGAGGGATCATAGTTTCTTGCTGATACAGATCAGGGATGTCTTCCCTTCTTGGGATTTTACTTTTTACTGTACTAGTTTCCTCCTTCTGTTGTATAGCTTGTTTATGGCAGGGCAGTATGGAAAACCAGATTGTTTTCCTTTTCTTGGAGGAGTGAGTCTTGGTTTTACTTGGGATAGCATGATCCATGCACTCTTGCAGGTGCTGATAGAGTGCTTGTGTAAGGGATTCAGCAGCTTGGACAGTGTTGTTATTTAGCATGGAGGCTGTGAACCTTTCTACCTCGGTGTTAAGTAATGTGAAGTTTGCTTTTGAAAAGGTTTTCACGGTGGTTTCCTTGACTGGGGGTGGGGGCAGATTGTGGATATCTAGAGTGGTTAGTCTATGGTCTGATCTAACCAGTAAGGGGTTGACAACTGGTGTAGAACACCAGTCACCCATCTTGGTAATGACCATGTCCAATATGTTGTCACCTCTGGTGGGGGTGTTGACCAATTGATCCAGGGTGTTCAAATTTATAAATTCTAGGAAGCATTGGGCAAGGGAGTTAGTATTTGAGCAGTTCTCCCAGTTAATGTTTGGGTAATTGAAATCACCCAATATTAGGGCATTTGGTAGGGCCTTCATATTTTCCAGTGTCTCCAGAAATGCGGAATGGGGGTCCTGGATCATGGTGGGTGATCTGTAGCAAGCTATAATTTGAATTGCAGTTTTGCCCATTGTTAGTTGCACATGGATGATCTCTGAGGCATTGTGCTGTGCCACTAACCTGGAGGTGTAGGTATCCTTGATGAATATGGATACACCCCCAACTTTTGTGTTTCAGTCCGGGTTCTGTGGCTGAAAAATATGGTATGAGTTATAGCCTGGTAGAGCTGGGGTGCTCTCTGGAGCCTTAAACCAGGTTTCTGTTACTGCATAGATATCGATGTTCTCCATACTGAGGAGTGCCTCGAGTACATGCATTTTGAGGTTTAGACTTCTGGCGTTGAGTAGCATTACCCTTCGTTTTTTGTTTACTTGTGCTATTTAAGGTGGTGGGTTTGTCTTTTGAACCTTGCCTAAAAAGGCACTATGGGGATGGCAAAAGCCTTGGCCAGTATTCAAAAGCCTAAAGGTGACAGGTGCAAGCCATCTCTTGTGAAGCAACATGGCTTGTTGAGGAATGTCATCCCAGGTGGACAGATACTGGATCCCCTTTGAATGACACCAGAAACTTAACCAATTATTAAAATTGATGATTTTTTCTTTATACTGTGGCATCATTCTTGGTGAGGGCAGGATGCTACTTAGGGTCAGGGTCATACCGGCCTGGGCTACGTCATCAGAGAGCTCATCCATGTCTCTTTTCATATAGTCCAGGGAGGTACATCTCAGGTCATTCACACCAACATGGACAATGACAGAGTCGTATTTGTACTTGTTCTGGAGCAACCTAAGTGCTTGCATTATGTGGCGGATCCTGGCACATGACAGGTAGCTAACTGTAACCTTCTCCTTGTCCATCCTAGTTAGTGGGACATCAGTGTGCCTGACTATAGAGTCACCTATTACTAGTGTGTTGAGTATGTTATTTTACCTTAAGTGCTGTGATTGCATGGCACACTGATTATGTGAAGTATGTGTTTCATGATTTGTGATGGGGTGTGGAGGTTGCTTGGGCATCTGCTTTGGATGTCTCTGTTGCTTTTGCAGGTTTTTATTTAGAGCCTCTGAGTATGTTTTTGTGTATTTAGGTGTGTTATTTGCCGGTGTTGGTTTAGAAGGTCTATATGAGGCTGGTGGTGTGTTGCAAGTATTTTCCTTCTCCTCTTGGCTGTAAGTTCCAGTCTTGGGTTGAGAGAGTTTTGCCTCCAGTTTGGCTGCATAATTGCATCTCTTGCATATATTAGTGTTTGGTGGTAGGAAGAGAGTGTTGTCTGTGTACATGAAACAGTTGTAACATTGCCTCAACATGCCCAGATTCATCAGTTGGACTGGAGAGTACACCTGAAACTGCCCTTTGGACATGCCTGAATAGGTAACATGAGATGTTTTACTTATTGGCTGGTAGGGACGACTAGAGACCCTTGTCCTTCTGGACAGTATAGGGTGTCTAGTGTTAGGGTTAATTAGTTCTTGCTATGAGTTTTGAGCAAGTGCTGAGCTGTGAAATGAATGGTTTGAGTTCTTAAGTTAAAACATTGTCTAGTTCCAAGGGAAAATTTGAAGAGTAGACTTTGCGGAGCTGGGAATAGTTTAACCTTAGCTAACCAGTGCTGCCCAGCTCACAAAACTGCACAAATGCAATTTTTATAGCAGGGAAATGAAAGAGTTAGAAATTAGCCCAAAATGGCCAATAAACTACCAACGTCTGGGCTGAAACCACTCCTCCAGGGACAGATAGGCTTCTCAAAGCTCCCCTCTCTCACAGGTGTACAGAGAAACTACCTTCTATCCAAGTAATGTATGGGCAACACAGAAACTTGCAACACAGCCTGAATTCAGCAATAACCTGAAAACTGAACTATACTAGTTCAGAAAGGCAGGAAACAAGTATATATTTATTTTTGTTTTTTTCAGAAAATAAAGCAGTTACAATAAAAAAAACACTTTAAATGCACAGAAATGGCTATTACACTTTAGTGTGTAGCCTACAACAGTTAAACAGATTATTTAAACACAAAATGACTTAGTTCAAGTGCAGGCAACAAATAAGTACAATATGTAGCAGAAACAAGCTTTTTAAATCACAGAAAAGCTACAAAATTGGCAATATAGGCAGAATTAGTTAAAGACAGCATGAAGATGCAGAAAAATGATACTTAGTCACTCCAAATTCTCTCTTTTGTCTGTCTGCTGCTTTAGAACTCTGCAGGACACCTGGCAGGTACTTGCTGAGCTGAATACAAGCACACAAAACTGCACAAATGCATTTTTTATAGCAGGGAAATGAAAGAGAAATTAGCCCCAAATGGCCAATAAACTACTAACTTCTGGGCTACAGCAAACAAGGCGCACAAATTTCTGAAAGAAACAGTTCAAATAAGCAGGCACAATAAGCCCTTAACCAGAAATTCCCAGCTCAGAAGGGCAGAATCTAGCCCCTCCTCCCACAAGAGTGCAGACCACAAACCTTCTTAATGTAAAATAACTGGCCTGAAGCCCAAGTGCTTAAACCAGAACTAATGCACTTTTAGAATAACAGACACTGAGCCTTCAATCAGCAATTCCCAACTTAGAAGGATGTAAGCTACCTGTCCTGCCACAACAATGCAGTTTACAAACCTTCTTAATGTAAATCAACTGGTCTGAAGCCCAAGTGCTTAAACCAAAAGGCTTAGAATAACAGTTACAATTGAATCAGGCTACTACCAAGCAGTAATAACTGCAGCAGAATAATACAACTGAGTTCTTTTAAGAAGGAGCACCAGCAAAATAAGGTAATAAAGTGGGAAGAAACACAATTAAAGTAAAAGCAGATGAATAAAGTGCAATTTTTTATAACAATAGAAAACGAGCAAACTGATTTAAACAAATTACCCAATTAACCAGTAAAAAAAATCTCAAAAGTGAGCCCTATTCCAGCAGTATTCAATCAGACAAGTTCTAACCGCACACTCCTGCCACTAGGGTGCAGGGGAACCTTCTCCAAAAAAGATGACCTGGATTAGTGCTCAAGTTATACAAACAAAGGTAGATTCAGCAGGCATGAATCTAGTCTATGCTACAGCAGACACGGCACATCAGTGTCAGAAAAACAGTTCAAATAAGCAGGATCACTAAGCCTTTGGCCAGAAATTTCCAGCTCATAGGGCAGAAACTCGCCTCTCCTCCCACAAGAGTGCAGACCACAAACCTTCTTTAATGTAAAATAACAGGCCTGGAGCCCAAGTGCTTAAACCAGAACTAATACACTTTTAGAATAACAGACACTGAGCCTTAAATCAGCAATTCCCAACTTAGAAGGATACAAGCTACCTGTCCAGCCACTGCAGACCACAAACTACTTAATGTAAAACAACTGGTCTGAAGGCCAAGTGATTTAACCAAAAGACTTAAAATAGCAGTTACATTTTAATCAGGCTACTACCAAGCAGTAATAAATGCAGCAGAATAAACACAACTGAGTACATTTAAGAAGAGGCAAAAGCAAAATAAGGTAATAAAGTAGGAAGAAACACAAATACAGTAAAAGCAGATAAAGTGCAAATTTTTTTGTTTGTTTTTTTTTATATAACAATAGAAAACAAACAAACTGATTTAAACAAATTTCCCAATTATCATAGGTCATACACATTCTGGTATAACTGTCAAACAGTTTGCAATATCTCAGCAATGAGTTATGCATTGCTACATGTGTATTTTTGCATTGTGCCATGGCTAATATGCATCCCCACCCTGTTTGTCAAATATCTTTGCCTGTGTTGTATAGACTGTATATGTGCTTGTCTCTGTACTTTACCTCTCCTTTATATGTATTCCCAACATTAGTCTGCCATGTTTTGTGATATTTTTTATAAATTTATACCTGCTTTTTTGCCCGCCTCTCTTTCTATGTCTTTTCCATGCCATCTAATCTCCAAAAAATAAAAAAAAAATGGAGCCTATTCCCATAAAAAATTCCCATGCCCTTCTGTCTTTCCCTCTGACCTTCCTATTGCATATCTTCTATGCATCCATCTTCTTTACCTGCATCCCACATCTGCTTTTTTATCACCCTATTTCCTTGGGTGGGCATTATTGAGCCTCCCATATGCATCCCTCACTCACTGTTATCTACTGTTAGCAATGCAAATGTGTTCGTGATTACCCTTCACCTTAATTATTTATTCAATTTTTTTTTAGAAATTTTGTGGATTATGTTAGATTCTACAAATTGTTATGAGTGCATCTATCTATGTTAATCTACAAATTATGACAATATTTATAATTCTTTGTGGATATTTTGCACTTTTCAGACATAATGACTGATGCACATTTCTCTTCCTTTAGTACTTTCTACCTACTACTGAAAGTTCCTTTCAGCTTGTATAATTTCCATAGATGTGTTTTGGAAATGCACATATATATCGTACTTTATAGGTTCATAGGTGCATAGCTAAGTACTAGGCTATCTGCCTGAGTGAATCTGTAAGCCTAGCCAGAATGTGTTGACTTTAGCCACCCCTTAGATTAGTTCCCTGTGCCTCTGTCCAGCAGAGCCATTAGTTCCTATGCCTCTGTCCAGCAGAACCACTGCAGTGATCCTGGGGTAAATTTTCTGTTTCCCATCCGCTCGTCAAAGTTTCTGTTGAAGAGTGTTAGTGAGATGCTCTGCCTAATGTAGATTGGAATCCTGTTCCAAAGCATGGGGAGTCTCTGGGACAGGAATCTATCCCTCCAGCAAGTCCTATTTATTGTTGTGGTGAGGTTTAGATCCCTAGAGCACGTGGTTCTTGGGAATTTGTTTTCTTTTAGGTGGAGCATGTCCATCAATTCTGGGTTGGACATGGCCTTGTATGTCAGGCAGAGATCACCTCTGAGTAAGCGGTATACAACTGAGTACAGCTGGCGTTTCTTCAGTCTGGCTGCACAGGGCATCTGTTTGAGGCCAGTAATCCTCTTGTTGAGGTACTTCTGTGGTCTTTCCAGCTGTTGCAGGTGTCTTGGAATGTACATCCCAAATGGGGCATTGTACTCTATGATGGGTCTGATGAGTGATGAGAAGAGGGGTGCAATAATTGCTCTAGATGTGAACCCTTTTGTGATTAGGTGGGCCACATATAAGGATTTTCTAACCACCTTGGCAATATGATTATTACAGGAGAGATTACAATCTACATGGGTCCCCAGATCCCTTATTACATTTTCTATATTTAGGGGACTACCATGTATGTGGTAGTTCATGGGTACTTTGTTTTTTCCAAAGGGGATGACTATGCACTTTTTGGCATTTAGCTTGTGGCCATGATTTTGACACCAGGTATCCATCTCAGTGAGACCCTTCTGGAGGATGTCTGTATCAGCCGGAGAGTCAATTATGGCCCCCAGTTTGCAGTCATCTATGAACTTCATCAGCCATAGTCCTCCTGTGTTTGCCTATACCTCTGAGAAGTATATACCGAACAGGAGGGGTTCCAGGACTGAGCCCTGGGGGATGCCATTTGTAACCAGTTTAGAGATGGACCTAGAGCCTGCAACTCTCACCATGTGGGTTCTGTCCATGAGTCAATTTGCAGCCCATCTCATGACATAGGGGTTTATGTTCAGGCTGGTGAGCTTGTCTATAATACCAGAATGGGGAATGGTGTTGAAAGCCTTTGCGAGGTCTAGGTAGGCTGTGTGGATCTCCTTTCCCTCGTCTAAAGCCTTGGCAACTGTCTCAAAGAAGTCCGCCAGGTTTAGGAGGCATGATCTGCCCTTAACAAAGCCAAACTGGGTAGGGTCCAATGTTTGGAAGTTTGCAATGTCTCTGTTAATGAGTTCCATGATGAAGCACTCCATAGCCTTGCAAACCAGGCTAGTCAGGCTTATAGGGTGATAGTTCCCGGGTTCCGTTGTGGCTCCACCTTTGTGGAGCGGGATAACTGTTGCTGTGCACCACTCTATGGGTATATAGCCTGTAGAGAGGCTGAGTTTAAACAGTGTGTTTAGGTGAGGGGTTAGTTCATTTTGGAGTTCATGTAAGACGCAGCCTGGGACAAAGTCCAGTCCCATTGAAGCTGTGTTTTTGGCTTTGGATAGGGTTGTTTTAACCTGTGTGTCAGTGATTGCTGGGGCTCTACATTCTTCTGGTATACTTGTGGACCCTTTAGAGGGTGAGAGGGGATAAAATTTGCACTAAACTTGTCTGCCAGAATGATGGCAATATCAGTTAGTTCAGTGTATTTTATGCCATTCTTCACTAACTCAGAGCAGATCTGAGAGTTTCCATTTAGGTTCTTGTCATAGCTAAAGAATGCATTGTGGTTATCTTTGGAGTCCTTGGCAATTTTTCTTTTGAAGCTAACCTTGGATGATTTTATGAGGGATCATAGTTTCTTGCTGATACAGATCAGGGATGTCTTCCCTTCTTGGGATTTTACTTTTTACTGTACTAGTTTCCTCCTTCTGTTGTATAGCTTGTTTATGGCAGGGCAGTATGGAAAACCAGATTGTTTTCCTTTTCTTGGAGGAGTGAGTCTTGGTTTTACTTGGGATAGCATGATCCATGCACTCTTGCAGGTGCTGATAGAGTGCTTGTGTAAGGGATTCAGCAGCTTGGACAGTGTTGTTATTTAGCATGGAGGCTGTGAACCTTTCTACCTCGGTGTTAAGTAATGTGAAGTTTGCTTTTGAAAAGGTTTTCACGGTGGTTTCCTTGACTGGGGGTGGGGGCAGATTGTGGATATCTAGAGTGGTTAGTCTATGGTCTGATCTAACCAGTAAGGGGTTGACAACTGGTGTAGAACACCAGTCACCCATCTTGGTAATGACCATGTCCAATATGTTGTCACCTCTGGTGGGGTGTTGACCAATTGATCCAGGGTGTTCAAATTTATAAATTCTAGGAAGCATTGGGCAAGGGAGTTAGTATTTGAGCAGTTCTCCCAGTTAATGTTTGGGTAATTGAAATCACCCAATATTAGGGCATTTGGTAGGGCCTTCATATTTTCCAGTGTCTCCAGAAATGCGGAATGGGGGTCCTGGATCATGGTGGGTGATCTGTAGCAAGCTATAATTTGAATTGCAGTTTGCCCATTGTTAGTTGCACATGGATGATCTCTGAGGCATTGTGCTGTGCCACTAACCTGGAGGTGTAGGTATCCTTGATGAATATGGATACACCCCCAACTTTTGTGTTTCAGTCCGGGTTCTGTGGCTGAAAAATATGGTATGAGTTATAGCCTGGTAGAGCTGGGGTGCTCTCTGGAGCCTTAAACCAGGTTTCTGTTACTGCATAGATATCGATGTTCTCCATACTGAGGAGTGCCTCGAGTACATGCATTTTGAGGTTTAGACTTCTGGCGTTGAGTAGCATTACCCTTCGTTTTTTGTTTACTTGTGCTATTTAAGGTGGTGGGTTTGTCTTTTGAACCTTGCCTAAAAAGGCACTATGGGGATGGCAAAAGCCTTGGCCAGTATTCAAAAGCCTAAAGGTGACAGGTGCAAGCCATCTCTTGTGAAGCAACATGGCTTGTTGAGGAATGTCATCCCAGGTGGACAGATACTGGATCCCCTTTGAATGACACCAGAAACTTAACCAATTATTAAAATTGATGATTTTTTCTTTATACTGTGGCATCATTCTTGGTGAGGGCAGGATGCTACTTAGGGTCAGGGTCATACCGGCCTGGGCTACGTCATCAGAGAGCTCATCCATGTCTCTTTTCATATAGTCCAGGGAGGTACATCTCAGGTCATTCACACCAACATGGACAATGACAGAGTCGTATTTGTACTTGTTCTGGAGCAACCTAAGTGCTTGCATTATGTGGCGGATCCTGGCACATGACAGGTAGCTAACTGTAACCTTCTCCTTGTCCATCCTAGTTAGTGGGACATCAGTGTGCCTGACTATAGAGTCACCTATTACTAGTGTGTTGAGTATGTTATTTTACCTTAAGTGCTGTGATTGCATGGCACACTGATTATGTGAAGTATGTGTTTCATGATTTGTGATGGGGTGTGGAGGTTGCTTGGGCATCTGCTTTGGATGTCTCTGTTGCTTTGCAGGTTTTTATTTAGAGCCTCTGAGTATGTTTTGTGTATTTAGGTGTGTTATTTGCCGGTGTTGGTTTAGAAGGTCTATATGAGGCTGGTGGTGTGTTGCAAGTATTTTCCTTCTCCTCTTGGCTGTAAGTTCCAGTCTTGGGTTGAGAGAGTTTTGCCTCCAGTTTGGCTGCATAATTGCATCTCTTGCATATATTAGTGTTTGGTGGTAGGAAGAGAGTGTTGTCTGTGTACATGAGACAGTTGTAACATTGCCTCAACATGCCCAGATTCATCAGTTGGACTGGAGAGTACACCTGAAACTGCCCTTTGGACATGCCTGAATAGGTAACATGAGATGTTTTACTTATTGGCTGGTAGGGACGACTAGAGACCCTTGTCCTTCTGGACAGTATAGGGTGTCTAGTGTTAGGGTTAATTAGTTCTTGCTATGAGTTTTGAGCAAGTGCTGAGCTGTGAAATGAATGGTTTGAGTTCTTAAGTTAAAACATTGTCTAGTTCCAAGGGAAAATTTGAAGAGTAGACTTTGCGGAGCTGGGAATAGTTTAACCTTAGCTAACCAGTGCTGCCCAGCTCACAAAACTGCACAAATGCAATTTTTATAGCAGGGAAATGAAAGAGTTAGAAATTAGCCCAAAATGGCCAATAAACTACCAACGTCTGGGCTGAAACCACTCCTCCAGGGACAGATAGGCTTCTCAAAGCTCCCCTCTCTCACAGGTGTACAGAGAAACTACCTTCTATCCAAGTAATGTATGGGCAACACAGAAACTTGCAACACAGCCTGAATTCAGCAATAACCTGAAAACTGAACTATACTAGTTCAGAAAGGCAGGAAACAAGTATATATTTATTTTTGTTTTTTTCAGAAAATAAAGCAGTTACAATAAAAAAAACACTTTAAATGCACAGAAATGGCTATTACACTTTAGTGTGTAGCCTACAACAGTTAAACAGATTATTTAAACACAAAATGACTTAGTTCAAGTGCAGGCAACAAATAAGTACAATATGTAGCAGAAACAAGCTTTTTAAATCACAGAAAAGCTACAAAATTGGCAATATAGGCAGAATTAGTTAAAGACAGCATGAAGATGCAGAAAAATGATACTTAGTCACTCCAAATTCTCTCTTTTGTCTGTCTGCTGCTTTAGAACTCTGCAGGACACCTGGCAGGTACTTGCTGAGCTGAATACAAGCACACAAAACTGCACAAATGCATTTTTTATAGCAGGGAAATGAAAGAGAAATTAGCCCCAAATGGCCAATAAACTACTAACTTCTGGGCTACAGCAAACAAGGCGCACACATTTCTGAAAGAAACAGTTCAAATAAGCAGGCACAATAAGCCCTTAACCAGAAATTCCCAGCTCAGAAGGGCAGAATCTAGCCCCTCCTCCCACAAGAGTGCAGACCACAAACCTTCTTAATGTAAAATAACTGGCCTGAAGCCCAAGTGCTTAAACCAGAACTAATGCACTTTTAGAATAACAGACACTGAGCCTTCAATCAGCAATTCCCAACTTAGAAGGATGTAAGCTACCTGTCCTGCCACAACAATGCAGTTTACAAACCTTCTTAATGTAAATCAACTGGTCTGAAGCCCAAGTGCTTAAACCAAAAGGCTTAGAATAACAGTTACAATTGAATCAGGCTACTACCAAGCAGTAATAACTGCAGCAGAATAATACAACTGAGTTCTTTTAAGAAGGAGCACCAGCAAAATAAGGTAATAAAGTGGGAAGAAACACAATTAAAGTAAAAGCAGATGAATAAAGTGCAATTTTTTATAACAATAGAAAACGAGCAAACTGATTTAAACAAATTACCCAATTAACCAGTAAAAAATCTCAAAAGTGAGCCCTATTCCAGCAGTATTCAATCAGACAAGTTCTAACCGCACACTCCTGCCACTAGGGTGCAGGGGAACCTTCTCCAAAAAAGATGACCTGGATTAGTGCTCAAGTTATACAAACAAAGGTAGATTCAGCAGGCATGAATCTAGTCTATGCTACAGCAGACACGGCACATCAGTGTCAGAAAAACAGTTCAAATAAGCAGGATCACTAAGCCTTTGGCCAGAAATTTCCAGCTCATAGGGCAGAAACTCGCCTCTCCTCCCACAAGAGTGCAGACCACAAACCTTCTTTAATGTAAAATAACAGGCCTGGAGCCCAAGTGCTTAAACCAGAACTAATACACTTTTAGAATAACAGACACTGAGCCTTAAATCAGCAATTCCCAACTTAGAAGGATACAAGCTACCTGTCCAGCCACTGCAGACCACAAACTACTTAATGTAAAACAACTGGTCTGAAGGCCAAGTGATTTAACCAAAAGACTTAAAATAGCAGTTACATTTTAATCAGGCTACTACCAAGCAGTAATAAATGCAGCAGAATAAACACAACTGAGTACATTTAAGAAGAGGCAAAAGCAAAATAAGGTAATAAAGTAGGAAGAAACACAAATACAGTAAAAGCAGATAAAGTGCAAATTTTTTTGTTTGTTTTTTTTTATATAACAATAGAAAACAAGCAAACTGATTTAAACAAATTACCCAATTAATGAGTAAAAAACATCAGAACTGTGCCCTGTTTCAGCTGTCTTCAATCAGATAAGTTCAGGGCCTAAGTGGGTATGCCTACTCAGATGTTCTTTCTGTATTGGGCAGGATGAGCTAATGCAACTAAACTAGGACAGAGCTGGGATAGGGCAGAACAGATGGGAATGGTAGGAGTGTCTGAAATCAAAATATGATCTCACTGTACTCGGTTGAGTGACCAAATGAGATGGGACCAGGTGGAGTGTTCAAACACAAATTTATAGGAGGGGTGGTCAAGTCCAAAGCCACTAAGATTAATACCACAACAAGAACAGGGAGGGAAATTAACTGCAGACACAGAGAGAGCTCACAATTTTCAGTGAACATAGGTTCATAGGTTGGTACTAGGCTATCGGCCCTAGGGCCTATGCAAGCCTAGCCATAACAATTCCCTGGTATGCAACTATTCAGCAGAAATTATTTCAGAGAATATTCCTGGAATACAGCTTTGACATGACTGTTTGTGGTTATGCTGGCATTGCTAGTTATGTCTGCTTTGAACTGAGTTATTATCCATAGGCAGGGGTTATTTGCATATTGCTTGGTTAGCCAGAATTCTTGCATAGAACTTGGTGTACTCCGCTAGATTCCATGGACTCTGGAGTCTAACTCTTTATGTTTAAACCTTCAGATATAAAAAAAGTATCAATCAAATCATTCAAAATAAATCTGAAGCAGCACCTGATAAATTAAGCTAAATGCAATTTCTTTAACACTGGTTAATTTTAACTCTTAGTCTTTATACTCCTGCATTGTAACTGCAAGAAGGCACATATTACAAATGTGAATAAATTTCTTGTATGTGTTCATATTGTAAATATTGTTTAAGATACCTACTCTAACAACTTTACCATTTAGCAAATAATTTTAACAAATGTGATATTGATATTTTATGTCTTCTCAGCTCTTGTTAAGTATACGTTGCTGGGTCATGAATGTAAAGGGCCATTAGAGTAGTTCACTTACCTGGTTATCAGATTCTAAAATAAATAAATAAAGTACACTAAAATATGTAGAGATTATTCTGCCTTAGCATCTGGGTATTCATGAACACAGATACATACGTAATTTCAATTTTTGGATCATCATCAGTGTGTTTTCTCCTTTATTCATTTTATCAGTTTATCAGTCAGTAATTTCTGAATAAGATCCCTTGAAAACCAATATGGAAAGATTTACACACTCACAATATAATGAACAGATGCAAATAATTAAACCAGTATTCAATTTACTTAAACAATTTTGACACATTTGCTTTGAAAGTACTTTACCTTCCCTGTCAACCAAATTACTCGTAATTCTTTTCTGCTCATTCCAGTAAAGGGACACTCGGGTGGGGCTCAATAAAGCCTACATGATAATTTTGACCGCAATGCACACACGGCCATGAAAAGTTTTAGATTCAGTAAACTCTGAGTAGCAGTGTGCACTCACACACAAACATGGAAATTTTGTGGCATGCAAATTACAGCATAAGTAGCTGAATTGTATGCTAATGAAGGAATTCAACATGGTGGAGCATTTCAACAACTTGTAAAGTAACCTTATAGACTCTGTACTTGTGTTGGCCATGTATGCAAAAGTTTTCTGAATACAGCCATGCAAAGGAGTCTGCATGGAAACTAGAGCAAGTAATTGTCTGTACATTTGTACAGAACAGACCCTAACATGTAACCCCACACGCATTATGACATTCCCTGACCTGTTGGATGCTAGAAAATTATATTAAAAATAGCAACAGTTCCATATTAATTGCCATGACTTAAATGCCGCTTTGCACCCTCTCCCCCAAATGAACAATGTAATTGTAACTAATGTTGACAGAAAGTGTAAACCTCAAGAAACATAGAATCCCAAACCTGAATTCCTCTGTGCATATATATACACATGAGTAATACCTTCCCTTGACTGTAAAACACTGGGCTTCCCTTCAGTTTCCCTGCCTACATGGTTATCAACCATGCAGATTCAGGGCTGTCAACATGGTGAAGATGTAAATGAGGTCAAAACTCATTAGAATTGCTGAATCCCCAAAACTTCTAACAGTGTAAAGATGTTCACTTTGTGTAGGCACTTTCACAGTGTTCACGTTGAATGCATGGCAACAGTGAATGATGACATCAGGGGGGTTCATAGGTTCATAGGTGTTTACTAAGCAAACAACCACAAGGTCCTTTTTAAGCCTAGCCATGCATCTCAAATATCTGAGAAGTTCTGATACCTTTAATGAGTGTAAACTTGGGCCATGGAGATGAACCACTTACAGGTTATCTGTGTCCATTAGAGACATAGGTGCCAAACTAGGGATGAATTTCCAGTTTCCCATCCAATTGTCCAAGTAGCACTTGAATTGGGTTAGGGAGGAACTCTGCTTCACATGGATGGGGAGCCTGTTTCATAGGTAGGGTAATGTCTTGGATACATAGCTAGCTCTCCAGCAGGTACTATGTATATCCCAGGCAAGGTTTAAATATTTAATGTGTACTTCTGGTGGTATTTGTTTTGTGGATATGTAGGCGGACCATCAGAATGTGGTCTGACAATGCTCTATATGCCAGGCACAGATCTACCCTCAAAAGCCTTTAGGAGACAGAATACAGGGAAAGAGCCTTGAGGAGGTCTGCATAGGACAATTTACTTATGCCCTGTATTCTTTTAGTGAGGAACCTCAGTGGATGTTCCATGTATTGGATATGCCTGGTTAGGTACACACCAAAGGGGACATTGTATTTAATGATAGGTCTGATGAATGCCGAACACAGTGGAACAATTACTTCCTTGGACTTAGATGCCATACCTTTCTTTAAAAGTTGTGCAAAATAGAATTATTTCCTCACCACTGTAGACACATGATGATGAAAGGCTAGATTACTATCTATGTGTGTCCCAAAGTCCCTGGCTAATGGGTCAACTCTAAGGGGTGTGTTGTCAATATGATAATTACCAGGGATGGATGACTTCCCAAAATATACTATTATGCATTTCTTGGCATTTTGTTTTAGTCCATGGCTCTGACACCAGTTGTTTGCCTGTGTCAGCCCCTCATGGAGAACATTTGTGTCAGTGTGACATTCAGTGACAGATCCTAATTTGAAAGCATTTGCAAATTTGTCAGCCAGAGACCACTGACACTGACCTTGACTTGTGAAAAGTAAATGTCAAAAAGGAACGGTCCAAGGACTGATCCCTGAGGGACTCCACTTATGCCCATGTTGTGTCGGTTCCTGATTATGGGACTTGCAACAGTTGGTATTGTATTGCAGGACAGACGTGTTTGGCTGGGGGGGGGGTGCTAATATCAATATTTACAAGATGTATTTATTTAGGAACCTCTCACCCCCATTAATTGTGCCTGTGGTCCTATATGTATTTGTTATGTTCTATTTTATATCTATAGATATATATCTGTAAATATATATATATATATATATATATATATATATATATATATATATGTAGATATTTATATATATATATATATATATATATATATATATATATATATATATATATATAAATATATACACACACATACATTTACAAGTTTAGATACATTTCCTGTACTTTGAATGACTGTGCTGGATGATATGTTTGTGAAAACATTAGGATTATGCATATCTGACATGGCATAGTGGTAAATCACTTTGGCTGTGGTGTGCCGAGTCCTGTGCTTGAGCCTTGCAGAGGCTGTTTATTTTGTTGCTGGGCAGAACAAGGACCGTTGCATACAGAGTGATTATGGCACTTTTAAGCAGTTATAAGCGGGTGTGCATGGGTTTGCATGGAGGTTAGCAATGCTAACTTCCAGTTACAGTTTCTTATACTGATTTAGCTTCTCAGTTGCTTAACCTGTGTAGGCATTGCTTACCCCTGCGTAAGCAAGCTTAAACACACTTACTGCTGCTTAAACATGCTTACTCCCTCTTACCCCGCGCTAATTTCTTTAAAAGAAATGAAAAAGGGTTGATAGGAAAGTGGTGAAAAAGGAGCACAAAGAGGAAAAGACAGTAGGGAAACTAGCTAGGTATGTGCAGTAAGGGTGTAGGGAAGATCCATAGCTGCCCATTTACTCTACAGCAACAGCTGCGCATATATACTGAATTTGGAGAAAGATTTAGACACTCATACCTCTGAGAGAGGGGTGAGGACAACAATAATATGTTATGAAGCCAATTAAACCAGATTATATGTGTCCAGTGGACATGTGTGCGAAATGGACAGCTATGCATGGGCAAGATTTTTTGGGTGGGAACAGATTGCCATTTTTTTTGTAGGTAAAAGTAAGATGTTGAGGAGGGATAGTAGGTATATTTGGGGGGTTAGGTTTGGAAGGTTAACAGACAAGACAAACAAAATGTATAATGAGTGGTATATGACACATGTGGGGGGTAAACACCTTGATGGGAAGGAGTGTTTGGAAATCGGAAGCCCATGAGCTCCCTAGTGGAAACAGTGTGACTGAGGTCCCCAACTATGGCAGTCACCACTGCACCTTCACAGCCCAAAGGTGGCTGTGCTGGGGGCTGAGTAGGAGGGCCAGGCCAACCCTCTTAATGCAACACATGGCCCTCAGCCTGGCAAAGCAGATCTCCAAACCCCTGCGGAGCTTGCTACGTATCACAACCTGGACCTGGCAATGGGTGACAGTGTCCTGTCCGCACTCACTCCCAGGGGGGGTGGGGAGCCCCATCCCCTGAAGTGGTTCCACCCAAAGGTGGTGCAGGACCAATGGACGAGGAGGTCCTGGGTTGGGCCCCATACTTGATGGTGCTCAGTGCCATGGCCAGCTGAGGTGGGACAGGTGTGTCCGTGGGGACCAGCCTTCCCAAATGTGCTACGGTGTTTAAATTTTATCGACATATGTGGGTTAGTAATAATCAACACATTCCAGGATTAGGTATAACAGCATGCATAGATATTCCCATTAACCCAAACACTAGATATGAAACAGTTGCATAGCAAACAGAACACATGCATATATAGAACCACAGTGGTCATTACAACAGCATGCAGGTACATTGATGGCAGCATGCCGCCAATGTGGGAGTATTTCATCATGGAACATGTATAGAAACAAATTTAAATAATTATCAAACAATAGGACATATGTCCCAACAGTAGATTTAATGCAGCACATACCGATTGAGTTGTGTATTAAGTTTATTGTTGCAAATATGGTGGGGGTGAGAGAACGATGTCAATTAACAACTAGTATATTCCTGTAGTTCACATTACTTTCCTAGTCAGTGCTGGGAGCTGTACCTTACAGGTATTAGTACACTACCGTATCGCCTTACTTTGGGCAGTGGTATGGATGTCGACAACTGCATACATGAACTGAGTTTAACCTGCAGCATACATCTCTTACCTGGTATACCTTTGGAGGTATTGTTTGTAAACACTACCTGTTTCTACACACATTCCCAGATTCCAGGTTGATGTTATGCACATACCTGTCCATCTCTTAATGCATACACTCTGGGCATGTCTTCACCACATGCAGGTGAACCAGTACATATTTAGACTATTGCCCTCTTAAACCTTTAATGAATTGTACAATGACAGGTTTGTTTTCATTGACATTTTCCAAATATGCACAGGTCTGACAGTCAGTTATACGAAATGAAATGCTGCCTACATGTCAGAGATTAACACACTGATATGCCAGGGGGTATACATGCATTTGCACGAATGGCCGATGTCTGAACGCGAAAGTGCCGACAGCAGATCCATATAATCACAGAATGTCGAAGCTGTGGACATCAAAACCGAGATTACCGAATGCTGGCCAGGCTACTATACCCCCATCTCGACGAATGGTAGCGCTTGTTTCGGCAGTTGTGTAATCGGGACTTCAGAATTTGACATTTGGAATTCTGCCGGCTCGACCATCGGTCACACAACTAAATGCATGTAAACCATGTCAGGGGGACAGGGTAACAGCTGGCAGATATCGGCCGATTAACTGGACATTCTGGACAATTCTTTACACTTGTGGAGTATGCTTATGCATTCAGCTTACTACCACTCCCAGGATTCAAACCATGGCTGTGTCTGCTAAAAATAAAACGCTGTCCATCACAGTTGAGTGTGCTATATAGATATTGTTGTGCACCTCTTGCCTGATTTCTGTCTATAATTCTCCTGTGGTTTTGCATTCTGACCTTGTAATTACAACACTCTTATATAGGAATACCTAGAATTTTGTATTATGTAGTACAGTGTGGGTGACAGTGATGAGTAATACCTTATTATTCAGAGCAACTGCTACACTAACAATGCCATACAATACCAGAGTAAACAGTACCCGTACAGGATTTCAATCTTTTATTTCTAGGTACAGTGTTCATGTCTGACAGACCTGTGGGAGCCATGTTTGTTAGCACTATCTGAATGTTGCCTCACAAATTAACAGATTCCGCATTACTATTACGCACATATGTATCACTTTGTTACTGTACACACTCTGGTCACAGGTTGACAACATGATGGTGGAGATGGGACATATTTGGCTAATTACTCTCATAACATTTTGAGGATTGACATGTTTGTTCTTATAGATGTCGGACTATTAGTTGAATGTCTTGTTTGCTGCCTAAACGTCTGGGATCATCCCACTGATTTGCCAGGGGGACAGGGTGACCGGTAGCAGATATGGGCCGATTTACTGGACATTATGGACATATCTGTACAGTTGTGGAGTATGATTTTGCATACAGCCTACTACTACTCCCAGGATTTGAATCATGGCTGTGTGTGCAAAAAATACAACAGTTCACGTTGCAGTTGAGTGTGCTATTTGGATTTTCTTGGCTGTCTTTTCACTGTTTTCTGTCTAAGTTTCTCTCAGTTATACTATGTGACATTTTGGGATTACAACAGTCATATACAGACATTCCTACACATTTTATTTATGTAGCACAGTGTGGGTAACAATACTTAATACAACAATATGATTAACTGATTGCAACTCTACATTACCATATGATACGAGAGTAAACACATGCAGTCCAGCAGTTAGACCTTTATTTTTAGGCTATTACGCTTTTATTTAAATAAAACGTATATGAGACTCTTCCTGCCATACTCTCTGATGTATGCAGTACATGCCTTAAACGATACAGGTTATATACAGGCAATTAACTTACTACTTCATTCAGATTTATTTCCTATGACAGTATATGCAAGAATATTAACCTGCCTCACATCACAACCACTGCAGTCTACAGGCATGGGCTTCCTGGTTCACAGTCCACCCATCTGCTACTGTGAAAGACATAAGAGGGATATTTAGCCATATGTATCCATAATATACATGAGCTAGCAATTATTAAACAGGTAGTGGACTGATACACATTGCTGGGACATCCCCTGTCCTCCTAGCCTCTTGGATCCACTGATCCAAGAGATCCCCCTTTCTCTGCTTCAGGTTGGCACAGTGATGCCTGACCTTCTCACCAGTTTGGGGCATGCCAGTCCCACTGGTGAGGTCATGGGCATGATGTTCCCAGGCTTCCGCTTTATATTGAGAATCCTGTTACTGGCCCTGCAGCAGTCTCTGGTCATGGTCTCTTGCAAGGATTCCTGCCATGACTCTGGAGTCCTAGATGCCCCAGCACTGCACCTGAAAGCACACACCCTCTCCGATACCAGACATAGTGCCTAGAGGAGAAAGATGCAACCAGTTATGAGATGTATTCCCACCAGCTGGGTATAAATAGGGCCAGTTTCCTGCACTTTGCTGTGATTGGACGATTTTGAAAATGGTAAGCTATGGGCAAACCTGCTTACCTAAGGTTGGCATTGCTTAAAGCGGTATACCAATGGTCACACTAAGTTAGCTGGCCTACACATTGCTTACATCTACTAAGCTGGGCTGTGCAATGCTTAGCGTTGCTTAATATTTCATTTGCATTATATTTGCTTTTTGGCATTGATTTATTATTCATTACATGTTATACATGTGTTTGGTATCCATGATTCATGTGTACGTACAGTGTATGGCATCCTTGTGTTTATTAGGGGATTTCAACACTTTATTACAATGACACCTCGCATCTTGCCTTACTCCAGTACCCCAGGTCACAAATGTATGTTATGTAGTAGGTTATGCAACATAAAACTGTATATAGATTTCTTTCACATGTTCAGTTTGATTTTCCTATAGTGAGGATCTGTTTGGTGATATGTCAGTCTTGTGTATTGTTGTGATGGCGTACTGGTTAACTACTATGACGATAATGTTAGGGTCCTGGGTTCAAGACCTGCAAAGGCTGTTTATTTTGTTTCTGGCCAGGACAGTGGGTGTTGCATACAGAGTAATTAAGACACTTTTAAGCAATTGTAAGCGGGTTTGTGCAGGTTTGCACGAGGGTAAGCAATGCTAACCATCGGTTAAATATGCTTACAGAGAGTTAGCTTCGATATTGCTTAACCTGTGTGCGCATTGCTTACCCCCATGCAAATGGGCTTGAACTCACATACTACTGCATAAATATGCTTACTCCTGCTTAAAATTCCTTAAATATGCTTACTCTTGCTTACTCCCACTTACCACCACATTCATTTAGACAGTAATGTCAAATGGTTCTTGGGAAAGTGGTGGATTTAGAAACTCTATGAATTTCTCATTCATTACACATTTTACCATTCATTTTTATCCCTGATTCATGTGTATATACTGCATGGAGCACTTGTGATTATCTGTGGACTTTATATTATTACAATGACATCTCATACTGCATTTAATGCAGTACTCCAGTTCACAAATATATGTTATTTAGTAGGTTATGCAACAAATAATTGGTCATAAAGTGATTTAACATGGAAAATGGAATGCACTGGAGTGGGACTCAAACCAGGAATGATTGCTTGTAAGTTGAATGGTCTGCCCACTACACTATTGCTGTACTGCTTCATTTGTATATATCTTGCTTTTTATCCTCTTGTGCCATTTAAGCTGCATTAACTGTAGCTAAGAGATGGGCAAACCCGCACACCTATGGTTAAATTTAATCTATTCCTAAACTGCTGTTCTTGATTGCAGGGACGTGTATATTCTGAGAGCTCTGTCCTCAGACATGCCCCCTGCACTTGTACACACACCATGTCCATTTAGGAGCTCAGGTAGCATGCCTTCATTGATATTCATGGCGCGATGCCATCCTGCTCCTAAACGACAGGTCCCGTGCAGGACTAAGCTAGTCCTGCACAGAAGGATAGTGTATCCAGGGGAATGCAAGTACAAGAATTATAAGTCTGAACAGAAGTGTAGCTGGCTCAATCAGCACCCTGTGCGAGTTCCATGAACCAGTGTCCTACTCCCTCACCTCTTTAAGTGAAGAGCAAAAAAAAAGCACTTCACTGTATTACAGTAACATTCGACCCCTACCCCAGCTCTCACACTGAACCGCAAAAAAAAAAAAAAAAACAGTTTATTGTAGCCATCAGCAGTTATTGTATTCAGAACTACACCCCCAAGTAATTCCTATTACTGGCACGCATACAAGGTGGCCAGATGCATGACATGCTTCACTCTTCCATCTGCCCTAGCTTTTTAGGTCCCACTTCTGTGCCCTGTCCCGACACATTTTATTAAAAAAAAAAAATTCTGTTTTAAACTGTATCAAACTCTTTGCTACAGTTCATAGCCTGACTGCATAGAGCTCTACTGCAATTTAGTTTTGTTAAAACAAAATTCAGAACAAGATTTACTTAAAAAAGAGATTTTTTTTTACTTTTTAAACTGTAGCAGAATGCTGAAGTTACCACAGTTTAGACCACACACAGAGAGCTACACTGCTAAAATTTGATCCCAAATTAAATACTCCCCGGGATTCATGAAGCTCGGCGCAAGGACAGCATTAGCCTTGTGCCCACCGTGCAGTGTAGAGATGGCGCAGCAGCACCACATGCATATTAATGAAGGTGCGCTGCCGTAATGGCCACGTGCATAGGAAATGTGTATGAGTACAGGGGGCATGTCCAAGCACTGCACGGAGGCGTGAACATGTTGGGTGCATACGCGCAACCTAAAATGCTGACTAGTACAGCCTGAATACCACAATAAAAAGTAAACACAAAGGCACGTAGCTGAATATTGAGTCTCTGTCCCTCGAACAAATGATATTTAAAACCCTGTGCCCGTATTCCATTGTAGTGTTGGTAGTTATACCAAGTGGAAGCGAAATGCATTTTGTCTGCGCGCAGCCAATTGCTAACCCTAGCCCAATGGTTAGGGTTACCACCTGTCCTACATTGTGAGGGACAGTTCCCCTCTAGGCAGGAGTGTCCATACCAAAACCATTATAAATGTCAAATGTCCTACGATAATAAGACTTAATTATGTCCCGTATTTTATGTAATAGTCCCATACAATACTTATTTCCATATATAAAATACCTAAATGTTACATGAAACAGAATAAGCAAGTAAATTAAACAGAATAAGCAACTACACCGCTACAACAATAAAAGCTTATATTTAGGCATAAAACTAAAGTACTATCCTTTGTAATGGCCATGGGTATGTGTTAGCCTGTA
>NC_056725.1:1639333431-1639468431 GCF_019279795.1 Protopterus annectens | reverse complement strand
AAATCTAAATTTGTACATGGGGGCAAGTTCATCTATGAGCAGCTCAATAAGAGTTGTTAGATTGTTCAACCCTCCTTTGCATCCTAGACTTTGTCTGTTTGAAAAAATCTGTGAGATGTACTTTAGAGCTAGTTCAGAGAAGAAACAACATTCAGTAAATGCTCATAATATGCTTAGTCCTCTGGAGCAGGACTTTCTTCATTTACTTAATGACTGTAACATCAGGGTCATGAACCCTGACAAGGGAGGGGGTCTTGTGTTTATGGACCACTTTATTTATGTGGAAGCAATGCACAAGCACCTCAATACAGATATTTATGAGAAAGTGTCCATCAATGAAGTAAACCAAGCATATAGAAAAATTAGGTCAACATTGGAAGACCTGTTCCTAGAGAGGTCTATAGACAAAGACACATACCAGTACCTGTCCATGATTGCACCGAAAACACCAGCCATTTTGGTACCCCTAAAATACACAAATCCCTTAACAGCCCTCCATTTATACCCATAGTTGACGGCCGTGGATCTATCACATACAATTGCGCTAAATATATTGATACCATCTTAAAACCTTTGGTTGAAAGTGAGCACCAGATATGCAAGGACTCTTGGAGTTTCTTGAGAAACATCAACAAGCTTGATTATCAATCTGATGCTTGTTTTATTACAATTGACATAAAAGACCTTTACACAGTCAGCCCTCAGGTAACTGGACTCGAATGGATTCAAGATTTTCTGGTTTCTAAAAAAGTAGAAGAGAACATCATATACATTACAGAAACACTATTGGAAATTGCTTTGACGAATAATTTCATGATTTTTGAGGGTCAATTTTATTTACAGAGGTCCGGTGTCGCAATGGGGTCACCATGTGGAGGCAGTTTTGCCAACGCCATTATGGCACATTGGGAGAATGAGCTGCTTTTTAAAAATAGTTTTTTCCAACAACACGTCTCTTGGTACATTACGTACCAAGATGACATGTTTTGTATTTGGAAAGGGGACAAATCCCTTATTTCTACATTTGTTGACAACATCGCATGTTTGACAAGCTTTCTAGAATTTACATACAACATAGAAGATACTTCGATCAATTACTTGGATATCTTACTAGTTAATGATAGACCTATTGGTAGGTATATCAGTAGGATTTATAGAAAGCCAACATATTTGAACACGTTTTTGCATTTTTCTAGCAACCACCCTTACCATCAGAAGAAGGGCGGTGTTAAGGGCCAGATGGTAAGGGCAGCTAGAATGATCTCGGACGATGTTGATTTTGAGACAGAATGCGAAAACTTGCAAGACATGTTTATCCATAGAGGATATCCTAGTTTATTGATCAATAACATCAAACAAGAAGTTTGTCTTAAGAACATCTGGGAATTTTGAGGCAATACGAAACAGCACTCCTCGCACATACGGCATGCACGGCCAACCAAACTTGAAAAAACACCAAAAGGCCAGCATGTATAGTTCCACATTTATTACGAAGTAAAAATAGAAAGGGACATGTAATGCCCCAAACGTAAATGCAGTTCACTCAGACTAGTTTTGGCTATCGCCTTCTTCAGTGAGTAATAACAAAACAATTCACCAGCAGCCCAGTCTTGCATTTATATATACCCCCAGCCAATAAGAGTAGAGGTATATGCCATACATATGTATAAAACATGAGTAATCTATCAGGCTGTAAGTAACATATACATATACATGGCCACATTGATATAAACCATAAATATTGATCTCAACATATTAATCATGTATAAACATGAAAATGACCAAGTAGTGATACAAATGAAAGTAACTACTTATCAAGGTATGCAATATCAGCATAGAATACATTGATTCTTAAAGAATACAGTAGAAATATAACAACCATTGCAAAAAATAAGGAAACAATAATAATGGACTAACAAGATGCTGCATCAAAAATGTGCACAAATAAAAAAATATAACCATGGAAATCTACTTATCCTAAATAAGTACAAAGTGGTTATCCTGGAGGAGAAATGTATTACCTAATCATAAATGGTCATTAAGTCCTGGTGGAAATAATGCCCCAAGATGTATGATCCAGTATTTTTCTTTATGACTAAGTATGCTTTGCCATCCCTGTTGGTTATGTCTATTGCCAGTGATTTTGTCTATGATAGTGAACATAAATTTGGCAGTAGGATGTTTAACAGTATGTTGATATAAGGCATTTGTCAATTTTTTGTTGCGGATATCACTTCGATGTTCACCAATCTTTATTCTTAATGATCGTGAGGTTTTGCCCACATAAAATGAACTGCATTGACAGGTGGCCAAATATATTACCCAGCTAGTTGAACAATTACCAAAAATTCTAACATCATACACCTTGCTAGTGTTTGAACTAGTGAATTGTTTGAGCTTGTTTACTTGGGTACATGAAGTGCAATGTCCACATGGGAAAGTTCCCAAAAGTCCATCCCCTGTTATGGTGAGCTGTTTGTACTTGGCCCCTCCACTTTCCTTCTGTTTGTAATGAGAGAATAGTGTTCCCAGTGTTTTGCCTCTTCTGTATGAGAATGAGCATTGATTTCCCAGGATCCCCCGAAGATAATCATTGGCTAGCAAAATGTTCCAATTATTGTTTATAACACTCCTAACAATTTGATGATTCTTGCCAAGAGTGGTGATGAACCTAATGTTGTCCTCCTTGGGATTGTTAGTATGGTCCTTGTATTCTAGCAAAGTTTGCCTTTCCTTGTTTGTCAGTCCAAACCCTGGCGGATTCAGTATCAAAAATAGAGTATCCCCTATCCAAAAATCTGTTCTTCAAATCTGCTTTAGCATTTGCATAGTCAACATTTGAGGAATTAATGCTTCTAATCCTCAAATATTGAGATTTGGAGATATTGCGGATGGTGTGGCGTGGATGCATGCTAGAGGCATGAAGCAATGAGTTAAACTGTGGATATTTGCGATGAATCTTAGTATTGAGTGTATGGTCCCTATTCCGATACACTGTGACATCCAGGAAATCTATTTGATCCATGTGCGATGTAATGGAAAACTCAATGCCCCATATGTTGTTGTTTAGATATTCCACAAATTCCATAAGGTAAGTAGCATCGGCATGCCACACCATCCAGCAATCATCTAAATATCTCCGCCAAATGTCCATTTCTACTAAATAGATGTTATGTAGGGGATTATATATGAGGCACTCTTTAAGACAGGCCATAAAAAGATCTGCATAAATTGGGGCAAAAGAGGCCCCCATGGCCGTACCTCGAAGTTGCCAGTAACAGTCCCCTTGAAAGTAGAATACATTCTTATTTAGGACATGTTCAGACATACAGATCAGCAACGTGTTGAAACCTGGTGGATATAATTCGGCCTTGTTCAACCAATATTCTAAAGCCTGTAGCCCTGCCCAGTGTGGCATGCTAGTATACAAAGATTTTACGTCCAATGTACACATCAGCCATTCTGGCTCAAGCTGTGTATCTTCAATGATTTTCAAAAATTGGGTAGTATCCTGTATTCTTGCTCTAACCTGTGAGAGAAGAGGTTTAAGATATTGTGTAAGGAATACAGATAATGGTTCAGTAAGTGAACCATGGCCAGATACAATGGGCCTACCTGGGGGGTGTGTGATCGATTTGTGTATCTTCGGAAGTAAATATAGAATTTGTTTCGATGGATCCCTAACCTGAAGATGTTGAACAGTTTTCTTGGTAATAATACCCTCCTCTAAGGCTGCCTCTAAAAATGAATCAATCTCCTGTTTGAATTTGTTAGTAGGATCAATACCCATGTGCATATAACATTGAGAGTCGGACAATTGTCTAAGACCCTCCTGGACATAATAATCCATGTTTAGAATTACCACAGCTCCTCCCTTATCAGCTTGGAGTATTGCAATGTTATGATTAGATCTCAGTTCTGAGAGTGCCTCCTTCTCTACAGGGGTAATGTTATCCGAAATAATTTGACCTTCCAAATGAGGAAAGTGTAAATCTTTGAGTACAGCCTGTTGAAAAATAGCCACATTCTTATTCATGGGTGGTTGAAAAGTGGATTTATGAAAAACAAAATCAGAAGATCTTTGAGTGGTCGAGGTGTCCTGTTCTGAAAAAAATATCTTAAGGTTAAGTCTACGACAGTAGTCCATCACATCCAATGAAATTTGGTATTGATCAGAGAAAAAGCTTGGAACAAAACTCAATCCTTTATTCAATACTTGGTGTTGGTCATCCGTAAGTACACAATCAGATAAATTAAGAACATTGTCAAATTTTGTTCTCATTATTTCAGTAGAGATTGTATCAGTCCTGTCATTGAATCGGTTCCTATTTCTATTGACATGTTTCCTCCCCCCTCTGGGTTTCCTACCACCCCTAAAGGGAAATGACTATTGGTTTTCTTCTTGAGAGGTGAATTGGCTATTGTTCCACCCTCACTGTCGGTGTATGATGACTCCTCCCCTGATGTGCTAGTGTGGAATTGGTCCCTGTGTTTTAGTATGGACCTAGGTCTCTTTCTGGTCCTGCTTCTGGTCATTCCTGGGGTAGTATCCTGAAATCTCACAGTTCTCAGTTATGGGGAACCTAAACAAACAATTAATTGAGTTCGAGAAACAGCTTAGGAAGTTTAAAGCGTTACAAATGGATAACGCCTTCCTAGAACGTTCGTTGGAACTTAATCAGGAACCTAAGGGACTCAGGGTGTTGAAGGTACCTTTCGGCTTTGAGGACGACGATTTATTTAAGGAACTTTTGGAAATTTATGATAATGCTGGTAAGCAGCTTATGAGACTGATTATAAAAAATAATAACAATAAGCTTAATCAATTAAACGAAATTTTGCTAAAATTGGATAGTGGTATAAGATGTGACCTATTGTATGAACACAACAAATATAGGTTAGATAACATCCTAGCCGACATGAACAGATATGTTAGTAAAGGCCTTGACTTTAAAAACAAAAAATTACAGAGAGACTCACAGGATTACATAAACAACAGGGCATACAACCATTTCAAGGAATTTAAAAGGCAATGGAGGGAAACAAATCAGAACCATTTAAGTAATGCTACTAATAATAGAGAGGATGAAGCTAACGTGCAGGGGGAGAGAAACAATTATGGGCATGGTACTATGCATAGGAATGACCAGGGACAACATGATTTTTTAGAAGAGCAGCCATTGAGGAGATCAGAACGCCTAAGGGGGCGTTACCAAGGGCAGAGATATTACCAGAACAATTACAGGAACAGATGAATAACATTGATTTATGCTACACTAATCATTTAGATAGCATTATTTGTAGTAATGTACTTAATGTTACAAAAGAAATTGTTGAAGTTACACACGGAAATGAAACGAATAATGATTCTGTGTCAAGTAACCATGTTTTTGATATTCGTTTGGAAGCAAACAATGATTCTTTAGAATTTAGACAATTGTGTGATGAATCTGAACTTTCCACAATGCATTGTGAAATTATCACCGAAGGAGGTTTTTCATTGTATAACTATTCTGACAAAACTGTAAATTCAGATTATGTATCTCTTTTTAAAAAAGGTTTTAAATTCATTCCTTCTTTTAAGCTGGATATAGGAAGAGTTTTAGTTAATTTGAGACTATATACAAGAAAGTTAAACCTGAAAATGTTTTTTCACAATCAGGATGATATATGGAAAAAGGAAGTCAATTCTTTTAGTATAAAGAAAGCAAGCACCTTTATACCCCCTAATAATCCAGTTATCCATTTATTTGAAATGTTCTGTGACTCACAGATAAGGAAAGCATTAAAAATAAAAGATATAAAGAATGAAAACCTAACTACAGCTGAGAGGTTTTGTCTCAATGAACTTTATAGCAACAACAAATACAGAATCATGAAACCCGATAAGGGGGAGGGGTTGTTATAATGAGTACAGTAGACTACAAAAACAAAATGTTGAATATGCTCAATGACGAAACTATCTATGCCCGATGTTCAAGGTATGATATGGTTAAGGCTCAAACTAAAATTGATTGGCGGCTTTATGAAATGTTAATGGACGGGTGTATTGACAAAGGTGAACATGATTTTTTGGTAGTTGAACATCCCATTACACCAAAAGTGTTCGGGATACCAAAAATCCACAAGGATGTAAGCAATCCCCCGTTTAGACCAATAATAGCAGCAAAATATTCCAAAACAGAGTCCTTGGCACATTTTATTGACATCAGTTGCAAAGAAGTAACAAAAAACATCCCTCACATTTTAAAGGACTCATGGAATTGTTTAGAAAAATTACATGAGAATAGGGAATTGATCTCCCCCGACACTTATTTAGTTACTATTGACATTATAAATCTTTTTTCAGTCATACCCCACAATATAGGACTTGAGTTATTCGAAAAGAGTTTATTGAGGTACGGTAATTATCATACTGTTAAAAGAAAAACACTCACTGATTTTATGGAAATGATTCTCTTCAACAATTTTTTTCAACAAGATGGATAATATTATAAACAAGTATCAGGAGTCGCGATGGGAGCAAGGTGTGCACCAGTATATGCTAACTTAGTTTTAGCAGAATGGGAACAACAATATGTTATTAATTGCACATTTTGGTCTAAAATAGTCCTTTATTTAAGATTTCTGGATGATATTTTGCTAATTTGGAAAGGCGATACTGAAGAAATTAAGGATTTTATTAAATACTTGGGAAACACTACTTCGTTTCTAAAGTTTGCTTACAATATAAATAAAGACAAATGTGACTATCTAGACATCGAAATATATAGAAAGAACGGAACAGTTGAATCCAATATATTCCGCAAGAAAACCTTTTCAAATTCCTACTTGCATTTTAAAAGTTGCCACCCTTATTTCCAGAAAAGAAACTTAATAAAGGGACAAATGATTAGGTTGTCGCGAATCATAAGTGAGGACACTATCTTTTTCAGAGAGTTGGATTTTTTATGCCAAATGTTCATGGAAAGAAACTACCCGGACGACCTCATTACAGTCTTGAAGGATGAAATACTCAAGAAAAGGGAAGAAAATTTCAAGCCTATATTAAAAATTGGTAAAGAAGGGATGATAAGAACAAAATGTACAAGTAAAAATATGTTCCTTGACTTTACCTTACAATGACAACGCAAAAATTATAGTTGAGATAGTAAAAGATGCTTGGGAAAGCGTGTTTACAAATACAAATGGAACAATTGACCATCTATGTACAACACCCTCTATTGTATTTAGTAGAGGAAGAAATTTAAAAGAAATTTTTGAATCCAAAGAAGCTAACAAAAAATCATGCATGAAAAAGTATGGTTTTTGTAAGGCCTGCAGATTCATAAATGATGGTCCATATGTTGCAACAACAGGATACAACAGGGTCATTAGATGTCCAGGTTTTGTGAACTGTAACACTAAACAAGTAATTTATTTGGCATCTTGTTTATCATGTGAGGCATTCTACATAGGAAAGACTATTTGAAAACTAAAAGAGCGAATAAATGAACACAATAGGGACATTAAAAACAAAAAAACAACAAATGCCCTATATACACACAGCATGGTATGTCCTAACTTCAAAAAAATGTTGTTCTTTGTTATAGATAGAGTGCCTGAAACCACAAATAAAGAAGGAGATATAAACAATTTGCTAGAAATGAAGGAATCTTTGGCAGTTCAGGTTAGATGCACATAAAAAACCAGGCATCAACGATTTCATTTCCATTAGTAGTTTTTTGAGAATGAAATCAAATACTATTTAGAGCTTCATTCATTTTAAATTTTCTTTTAAGGTATTTATATCTACATACATATCTATTTAAATATTTAAATATTTATATAAATATTTATTTTATTGTATAAATATTTATTTTATTTTATCTTCAAAACTGACTTTATGAAATTTTATGATAAGTTTTTAAGAATGTTTTATATTTAAGACCTGTCAATACAAAGTTGTTAAGAATCCGTTTGTTGTTATTGACAGAAGTATTTTAAATATGTATTCACACATATGTTTTTCAACATGCTTTCTAGACAATACACAAACAAAAAGCCCATACACCTTTAATAGTAGCGTGTTCATAAATGTAAATATAAACTGTAGTTTTTTAAGGGCCTTTTATTTTCATGTTGTGATGAGTTTATTAGTTATTTCATCATTATTCCGATAGTTAGGTACCAAAAAATTTTTGTAATATTATTGGTGTTGTCATGAATAGGAAAACATTCACGAAAAAATGTTTTTATTTAAAATATGTTAAGGTATTATGGCATTAAATTACACAATTACATCATTAACATATTAAATGCAAGTCAATTAATTACTTAATAGTATTTAAGGAAGCTGCTCCATAAGATATTTACTCTGAGGAAACCCGGTTTAAAACTGGGTGAAAGCGCTTAGTGCTTCATGTATTTGGTTAGTTTTTTATGGAATAAACAGTAACTATTCATCTTGAAGAGTGGTGTGGTGAACTGTTGTGCTTCTTACAACTTCATTACTAGTCTTTTACTGTTCGTTTTATTGGAATCCCCTACATAACATCTATTTAGTAGAAATGGACATTTGGCGGAGATATTTAGATGATTGCTGGATGGTGTGGCGTGCCGATGCTACTTACCTTATGGAATTTGTGGAATATCTAAACAACAACATATGGGGCATTGAGTTTTCCATTACATCACACATGGATCAAATAGATTTCCTGGATGTCACAGTGTATCGGAATAGGGACCATACACTCAATGCTAAGATTCATCGTAAATATCCACAGTTTAACTCATTGCTTCATGCCTCTAGCATGCATCCACGCCACACCATCCGCAATAACCCCAAATCTCAATATTTGAGGATTAGAAGGATTAATTCCTCAAATGTTGACTATGCAAATGCTAAAGCAGATCTGAAGAACAGATTTTTGGATAGGGGTTACTCTATTTTTGATATTGAATCCGCCAGGGTTTGGACTGACAAACAAGAAAGGCAAACTTTGCTAGAATACAAGGACCATGCTAACAATCCCAAGGAGGACAACATTAGGTTCATCACCACTCTTGGCAAGAATCATCAAATTGTTAGGAGTGTTATAAACAATAATTGGAACATTTTGCTAGTCAATGATTATCTTCTGGGGATCCTGGGAAATCAATGCTCATTCTCATACAGGAGAGGCAAAACATTGGGAACACTATTCTCTCATTACAAACAGAAGGAAAGTGGAGGGGCCAAGTACAAACAGCTCACCATAACAGGGGATGAACTTTTGGGAACTTTCCCATGTGGACATTGCACTTCATGTACCCAAGTAAACAAGCTCAAACAATTCACTAGTTCAAACACTAGCAAGGTGTATGATGTTAGAATTTTTGGTAATTGTTCAACTAGCTGGGTAATATATTTGGCCACCTGTCAATGCAGTTCATTTTATGTGGGCAAAACCTCACGATCATTAAGAATAAGGATTGGTGAACATCGAAGTGATATCCGCAACATAAAATTGACAAATGCCTTATATCAACATACTGTTAAACATCCTACTGCCAAATTTATGTTCACTATCATAGACAAAATCACTGGCAATAGACATAACCAACAGGGATGGCAAAGCATACTTAGTCATAAAGAAAAATACTGGATCATACATCTTGTGGCATTATTTCCACCAGGACTTAATGACCATTTATGATTAGGTAATACATTTCTCCTCCAGGATAACCACTTTGTACTTATTTAGGATAAGTAGATTTCCATGGTTATATTTTTTTATTTGTGCACATTTTTGATGCAGCATCTTGTTAGTCCATTATTATTGTTTCCTTATTTTTTGCAATGGTTGTTATATTTCTACTGTATTCTTTAAAAATCAATGTATTCTATGCTGATATTGCATACCTCGATAAGTAGTTACTTTCATTTGTATCACTACTTGGTCATTTTCATGTTTATACATGATTAATATGTTGAGATCAATATTTATGGTTTATATCAATGTGGCCATGTATATGTATATGTTACTTACAGACTGATAGATTACTCATGTTTTATACATATGTATGGCGTATACCTCTACTCTTATTGGCTGGGGGTATATATAAATGCAAGACTGGGCTGCTGGTGAATTGTTTTGTTATTACTCACTGAAGAAGGCGATAGCCAAAACTAGTCTGAGTGAACTGCATTTACGTTTGGGGCATTACATGTCCCTTTCTATTTTTACTTCGTAATAAATGTGGAACTATACATGCTGGCCTTTTGGTGTTTTTTCAATTTTGAGGCAATGTTACAACTGTCTCATGTACACGGACAACCCTGTCCTCCTCCAAACAGGTTCAAATATATGTGAGAGATGCAACTATTTAGCCAAACTGGAGGCTGAGCTCTCTCATCTCACAACTGGTGTAACCAGTCAGGAGGAGAAGGTAACCTCACACAACACAATTCCAGTATCACATAGTCCCACCACATCAGCGAACCAAACACATAAATACAAAAAAACATACTCGGAGGCTCTAAATAAAAATCTACCTAAGCAACAGGACCTCCAAAGCAGAGTCATCCAAGCAAACGCTACCTCAAAACAAAACACGCACAACACATAGTCCACAAAGTCAGTGTGCCAAGCAGCCACAGCCCTTAAGGCTGAATAACACACCTGATACTCTTATAACAGTTGACTCTATTGTCAGACACACTGACATCCCGCTCACCAGGCTGAATAAAGAGAAGGTCACGGTGAGCTGCCTTTCAGGTGCTAGGATCCACCACATAATGCAAGCACTCAGGTCACTCCAAAGCAAATACAAATATGACTCAGTCATTGTACATGCTGGTGTGAATGACCTGAGACGTACCTCCCTGGACTACATGAAAAGAGACATAGAGGAGCTCTCTGATCATGTAGCCCAGGCTGGTATGACCCTGTCCTTGAGCAGCATCTTACCCTCACCTAGAATGATGCCACAGTACAAAGACAAAATGATCGATTTTAACAGTTGGCTAAAATTTTGGTGTCATTCAAAAAGGATCCAGTGTCTGTCAGCCTGGGATGACATGCTCGACAAGCAACATTGCTTCACTAGGGATGGCTTGCACCTGTCACCACTGGGCTTTCGGATATTGGCAAAGGCTCTTGCCACCCCCATAGTGCCTTTTTTAGGCAAGGCTCAAAAGTCAAACCCACCCCCATAGACAGCACAAGGAACAAGAAACTAAGGGTAATGCTGCTTAACGCCAGAAGTCTTAACCTCAAGATGCATGCACTCAAAGCACTCCTCAGTATGGAGAACATCGATATCTGTGCAGTGACCGAAACCTGGTTCAAGGCTCCAGAGAGCACCCCAGCACTACCAGGCTATACCTCATATCATGCTTTTCAGCCCCAAAATCCAGACCGAACCACAAAAGGAGGGGGAGTTTCCATATTTATCAAGGATATCCACACCTCCAGGTTAGTGGCATTGCACGAAGTATCGGAGACCATCCATGTGCAACTAACAGTGGGCAAGACTGCTTTTCAGTTTATAGCATCCTACAGACCACCATCTCAAAGTCAGGAATCCCACTCGGTTTTCCTGAAAACATTGGAGAACATGAAGATCTCTCCGAACACCATTATATTGGGTGACTTCAACTACCCAAACATTGACTGGGAGTACTACTCTAGCCCCAGCACCTTAGCCCAAAGGTTCCTGGAAATTATAAACTCAAATGCTATGGAACAACTAGTCACCACTCCCACAAGAGGGGACAACATACTAGACCTGATCATTACCAACTCGGGGACTCTATGCTCCACACCAGATGTATATCCCTCATTGGTAAGATCAGACCATAAATTAATTTCACTGGATGTCCACATCCCGACCCCACCCCCAGCCCAGAAAACCACAGTGAAAAACTTCTCAAAAGCAAACTTCTCACTTCTCAAAACCGAAGTGGAATCCTTCAAGGCCCCAGGGCCAGTGGAAACTACGTCCCAAACTGCAGAATCCTATATAAACGCATTCTACTGACATCTCCAGGAATGCATGGATCATGCTATCCCAAACAAAACCAAGACCCAATCATCCAAAGGTAGGCATCCAGTCTGGTGGACCCCTGCCATAAATAAACTGTACAACAGAAGGAGGAAGCTACTATATGATAGAGCAAAATCCCTAATAGGGAAGGCATCTCTGATCAGTACTAGCAAAAAATTACTATCCCTCATAAAATCCTCCAAGGCCAGCTTTGAGAGAAAAATTGCACTGGACGCCAAAGACAATCATAAGGCTTTTTTCAGTTATGTTAGGAACCTGGGATGCAACTCCCAGACTTGTTCTGAGCTGATTCTAAATGACAAAAAATACACTGAACCCACAGACATCACCAATATCCTGGCAGACAGGTTCAGTGCAAACTTCTCCACCCCCTCCCCCCCAAAAGAGCAAGTATCTATCCTGGCAGAAGGCTGCCTCCCAAACATCTCTGATGCTCAGGTGAAGGCTGCCCTCTCCAAAGCAAAAAACACTGCTTCCATGGGACCAGATGG
The DNA here is from genome assembly GCF_019279795.1 of Protopterus annectens. Lineage (NCBI taxonomy): Eukaryota > Metazoa > Chordata > Ceratodontiformes > Protopteridae > Protopterus > Protopterus annectens. The sequence goes on along the minus strand of NC_056725.1, from coordinate 1,639,455,910 downwards.
CATTCCAGGTTGCGTCCTACATGAACTCCAAGAGGAACTAATCCCTCAAATAAAGCAGCTATACAATCTCAGCCTCACTACAGGATATGTGCCCACAGAATGGCGTACAGCAACAGTGGTCCAACTCCACAAAGGTGGAGCCTCTACGGACCCTGGAAACTATCGCCCTATAAGCCGGACTAGCTTAGTCAGCAAGGCTATGGAGAGGAGCATCACGGAGCTCATAAACAAAGTCATTGGGGACATACAGACACTAGATCCTACCCAGTTTGGCTTTGTCAAGGGCAGATCCTGCCTTTTGAACCTGGTTGACTTCTTCGAAATAGTCACCAAAGCCATAGATGAAGGGAAGGTAGTCCACACAGACTATCTGGACCTTGCAAAGGCATTTGACACAATACCCCACTCAGGCATCATAGATAAGCTGTCCAGCTTAAATATAAACCCCTAGTTCACAAGATGGGTCGCAAACTGGCTCAAAGACAGAACCCACAGAGTGAGAGTTGCTGGAGCCATGTCAGACTCGAAACCGGTCACAAGTGGTGTCCCACAGGGTTCTGTCCTGGGACCACTCTTGTTGGTATATACTTTTCCGAGGTACAGGCAAACGTGGAAGGACTATGGCTCACCAAGTTTGCAGACGACTGCAAACTGGGCACCATAATCAACTCTCCAGCTGACACAAACATCCTTCAAAAAGGTCTCACAGAGACAGATAACTGGTGCCAGAGCCATGGTTTAAAGCTAAATGCCAAAAAATGTATAGTCATACCCTTTGGAAAAAACAATGTGCCCACAAATTACCACATAGGCAGAAACCCATTAAGTACAGAGAAAGCTATTAGGGACCTGGGGACCCAAGTTGATAGCAATCTCTCCTTTGAAAACCACATTGCCAAAGTGGTTAGAAAGACCTTCTACATAGCCCACCTCATCATGAAGGGTTTCACATCTAGATCAAGAGAGGTAATCATGCCCCTTTATTCATCCCTCATCAGGCACATCATAGAATACAATGCCCCTTTTGGGATGTACCTTACCCGACACCTGCAGCAATTAGAGACCCCAAAAGTATCTCACCAAGAGGATCAAGGGTCTCAAACAGATGCCATATGCTGCTCGGTTAAAAAAACTCCAGCTCTACTCAGTTGCATACCACCTACTTCGAGGCGATCTATGCCTGACATACAAAGCTATGTCAAATCCAGAATTAATGGACATGCTCCACCTCAGTAAATCTAAATCCCTTAGAGCCACACGCTTGAGGGACTTGAACCTCAGCACAGAAATAAATAGAACTTGCTGGAGGGACAGGTTCATAACCCAGAGGCTCCCTTCGCTCTGGAATAGAATTCCAGTTCATGTGAGGCAGAGCACCTGACTGAATCTCTTCAAGAAGAATTTCGATAGGTGGATGGGGGATCGTATGTTTGTCCCAGGGATTACTCCCGTGTCACTATTAGACAGAGGCACAATAAACTAAACCTTAAAAAGGGCACAGTATACTCAAATCAAGGGGTGGTGTAAGCCATACAGAATTGGGCTAGTCTTATAATTGCCCCAGGGCAGATAGCCTAGTATGAACCTATGAACCTATGAACCTAAGAAAGAATGGGTATTTTCAACCCTTATTAAGTACGCTAAGAGCACAGTCGCTCGTACAAGGTTTAGTACTTGACAATAACAACAAGGGGGTTTTCACTACAAGTTTTTTATGCACATATTCCCTGGATTACAAATTTATCAGGGACATTTTGAATAAAAATTGGTATATCTTTAGGGAAGAACTTATGTTGATTAAATCTCTAGGGATGAAACCTCAAATCACATACAGGAGAGGCCAATACCTAAAGTCATTACTTGAGAAAAGGACAAGAATTGCACCTTACAGGGTGAAAGGGATGTTCAAATGTGGTGCTTGCCCCCAATGTAAATTCATTTTTGAAGGCAACAGATGTTCAATTAATAATAAAATATACACAATTAATTCTAGGTTTAACTGTTATTGTAAAAGTGTAGTTTACACAGCTCTATGTTGCCAATGTAATGCCTACTACATTGGCAAAACAGAAAGGAAGTTGAAGCAGTGAATATATGAGCACTACTATGCCATAGGCAAGGGGGACATTAAAAATGCTTTAGCTAAACACATTTTGGACTTCCCTGAACATAGTTTTAAATTCTTGGTTTTACAACATAGAGACTATGACATAAGTGGAGGCCCCTGGCAGATTTTGTTAGAAATTGACAAGTTTATTTGGCAAATCAAGACAGGGGCCCATATTCCACCTGGCCTTAATGAAAATGTGTCCATAAGAAGTGTTTTGAAATTGCACGCCCTCAGGAGATAGGTGTTTGATAGTCAACATTTTTTTAAATATTTCTGCAACTATTTCCTATTTTTATCATTGTTACTGCATTCATTTAGCTCAATGACTTCTTGTGGTGTAACATTTTTCTATTTATAGTTTATTCATTTACATTTAAATTATGTTTATTTTCAGGTTTACCTTATCTAAAGACATGGGTAATCTTTGAGTGTGTGGGTATTAGTTGTTTAACATTTTATCAGGTTTGGATGTTGTATTGCACCGAGCATTTGGCACGGGAAAGTATACATGTTGTTTATTCAACATGCAATCTTTTACATTTATTGATTGCAACTATTTGAATTTACTTTCTTTCTTATTCTATTTTTATTTTTAATGTTTTACATTCTTACAAGATGAGTGGTTTACAATCGTTCACTATTTGATGTAAACGAGTATATTTTATTTCATGTAGTACGGAATAAGGTATTCAAAGTAAGATTGTTCCTTTAAGAAATTACTAGGATTTCTTAATTAAGGTTTTAAGTGGATAATTGATCATACTTTTTATAAAAGGAATGTTAATTGATACCAACTTTGTTTGAGTCTGAGGAAGGTGAGGCACTGGTCCACACCGAAAGCGCTTACTAATAAACGTCTTTTTATTATTTTCTTGGCCGGCTCTCATTGCGTTCCTTATCGCCTTTTTCAGCTGTTTGTGGTTTGTGTTTCGTAAAATAATGACAACATGTAAGAGTCATAAACAGCATGTACCTCAGACAATGTGTATTAATACATATGTGCTCTGTGTCCATCAATGTGTCAGGTTAATAGCACCAACCTTCTAAATGTGTCCCTGAGGTCGTTATGCAGTGTCCCTGATTCAGTGTTCATTCTTCCCCATTCGTATGAGAGGTCTGATAGTGAGAGAAAGCGCATGTTCCACGGACTACCTTAGAAAGTTGATAGAATAATAGGGTTGGGGTTACCAACTGTCCACCTTTGTGAGGGACACTCCCCTTTGGGCAGTTGTGTCCTCCAAAATAACTGTAATTATGGCAAATGTCCTGTGATTTAGGGCAAAGATTACCTATATTTTCTGTAGTAGTTGCATAAAACAATTATGTTCACCTGAAACACCTAAATGTTATAAGTAACACTATAAGCAACTATAATGCTACAAGAGTAACCTTTTATTTAGGGCAAACAGTGAAGTACTCCCCTTTCTACTGGCTGTGGGTATATGTTGCCCTGCAAAGTCTGACGTCTTTACATACAGGTCATAGGGTTGCCACCTTTCCAAATGGCCAAAGTGGGACATGTTCTCTAGAAATGTCAGACTTTCCAGGACAAAACATACCTACATCCGTGCATAGTACAGGATTATACTTATTTGCACAAATAAAAGCTTAAACTAGTTACATTTGAATTGCTTATGCTACTTCACATAACATATAGAAGTTTCATATATAAAATAACTGTCTTATGCAATTATTAATGAAACGTAGAATATAATAATGTCCTGTATTCGGGATATTTGCTACGTCTTGCTTATTTTCGCAGTTTCCCTTGCAAAGTGGGACAGGTGGTAACCCTAAAGTCCCACCTTGGCCAATTGAAATGGTGGCAAACCTATCATAGCTATGCGGTAGCATGACTCGGCCAACGGATGTGGCTCCCACAACCCAACTACTTGTCTGTATTGCAGAGTCTCGGTTGCCATGTATCAGCCAGATGGGAGCAGAGTGTATGCAGAACACACAAATATGATTAATGCACTGGACAGGCCGCTGATTCCATACAGTTGAATGCCATGCTGTCACCTAATGGGCAGCCATTCCCAATACTGTAGTCAGGAGAGGCCTTAGGTCAACTGGTGCCATAGGCAAAGGGCATAATGGCACCCCCCAACACACCACCCAGTGCCCCCATCCTGGTCTATCTACACCAAATAAATACTGGTAAAATGCCCCCACTAAAGCAGTGCCCTAGGAGGCCGCTTAGTTGGCCTATGCCTAAGGCCGGCTATGACTGTAGTCATGTAGTCCGATGTGATAGGCATCACAAGGTGGGAGCAGATTGTAAGAGGAACACACAAATATGAATGATTCACTGGACAGGTCGCTGATTCTGAACAGTCGAACACCATGCCGTTGCCTAATAGGCAGCCATTCCCGATACTGTACTCATGTATTCCGATGTAATAGGCATCACAAGGTGGGAGCACATTGTATGAGTACACACAAATATGATTGTGTCACTGGATAGGCCGCTGATTCCGTACAGTCAAACGCAATGCCGTTACCTAATGGGCAGCATATCCCGATACTGTAGTCATGTAGTCCGATGTAATAGGCATCATAAGGTAATATTGTGGTCCTCGCTCACACCCAGGAGTGTGAGTGACAGATGCAAGCACCAATGTCGGTGCATTTGCAAGTGCAGGAGCGAGCGGGTGTAAGCGTGTTTGGCTACCAGTATGCGAGTTTTACACTGGTTAAGCAATGTAGAGTCTAACCGAGTGTAGGAGGCTGTAATCAGAGGACAGCAGTGCCTAACATGGCACAAACCCACGCACACCGTCTCCCAACTTCTTTAATGTGCCTTACTCCCTCCGTATCCAATGGGCTTGTTCTGCCCTGCAACCAACTAAACGTCCTTTGCAAGGGTCGGAACCAGGACCCTGCGGACACAGCTAATGTGTATTACCAATATGCCATGGCAGATATACAGACATTGGACAGTACCACAAACATATCATGCAGCGCAGTCATTCAACAGTATAGGAATGTATCCCATCATGTAGATGTACATGTGAGTGCTTATGTCCAGCATATAGGTACATACATATATAGAGATGTATCAGGAACATACCATGTGGTAACAAAGCATTACAAATGAATGAAAAGGGAAACAACAGCAATGCCTGTATTATGTAGTGGTGTTGCTCTATGTGATCACAGGACTCCCTCAGACAGACATGTCTCAGTCATACACGCAAATAGTTGTACATTGGCCACATACATCACTCTGAGCATGTAATATACATTAACACAACATTACCTGTCCAATCATTATGTGTGAACAGTACTCTTGCAAGGTGCTGTGTGCAACATCATCATCATCATGATAAAGGTAAATAGGGTAACCATAGAGGGACCGGTAGTGTTTTATGTACAATGGGGTCATCCTCCTCACGTGTACCTGGACCATGTAGGAGTGATGTGCATACCAGGATCGTGCAGCTGAGGGACAGGGGTGAGGATAACAGTAACATGTTATGATGCATATTACAAGGGTTTCATCTGTCCAGTGGGCACATGTGTGTAATGGACAGCTATGTATAGAGAAGATGGTGTCCTAAGAGCCGTATGGCCTTATGAGTCCATAGGTGAGGGTCACATGTTGTGAAAGGAGTGTAGGTATGGCCATGGAGGATAGGTAGGATCACAGAAAAGACAGCATACAGGGTTGGTATATGACACATGTGGGGGGGATACACCTTAGATGGAGATGGGTCTTCGGCATTCAAAAGCCCATGGGATCAGTGGGATGGAGGTCCCCAGCCATGGGCTACTACTACTGCACCTACACAGCTGCAAAAGAGGCAGTGATGGGGGCTGCCCAGGAGGGGCAGCATCACCCTGTAAATGTGACACTCTGCCCTTGAACTGGAGTATCTGGCTTCGTAACCCCTTAGGGAGCCACCAACGCAACACATCCGGGACCACACGACAGCAGATATGTACCTGTCTCATCCCTCTTCTAAGGGGACATGCTCTATCCTCAGTGGTGGTACCACCTGAAGGTAGTGCAAAGCCAACAGAGGTTGATGTCTATGGCTGGGCCCCAGATCTGCTAGTGTCCAGTGCCATGGTCAGCTGAAGTGGGACAGGAGGTTCTGCCAGGACCTCCCAACCCATTCAGCCTATGGTGTTGCGTTTTAAACCCACATGTGGCTTAGTGATGGACAACAGCATACAGGATTACATAAGACAGTATTCATAGATATCACCAGGAACACAACACAACAGATGGTATACATTTGCAGAGGGAGCACAACACATGCATATATACCACATGCCAACTGTACAATGTGTAGAAGACATGTGACCGCAGCTATGAACAGTTGCCCATCATTGGCTTGTCACTGGGAATTCCACGCAGTGTCAGTCATACCACTGTCTCATGTGACACATGTCCAGTCAGGGATGCAATGACAGTAACACATCCCTATCATCATGTACTGTCTGCTATCCTCACACCATGCTTCTGCTGTGCACATATGTGTGTTCAATGTGTAACACAGGAAACAAATGGTTGCACACACTGACCAGTTCACAGGTGGCCCTACCGATGGCGGTCCCTCATGAACAGAGTACTGTCATATCTGTATTTTAACATGCAGAATAGCCATTACCACACACATGCTAAACAGGCAGTAGTCTCAATGCAGCATAGCTGCACTTATATGCTGAAGTCATGTGTGGCACATCACTCTCCTGTCTTTAGGCTATTTCCCACTGTGGAAAATGATTGAGGTATATCCAGATATCATCTGTGATGCCGTGTCAGAACACCACATCCAAGTACCACTCACAGCGACTGTCATGGCCAGATAATAACATGTTTCCCTAGAGAGTGTATTGTGTTTATCATGCGGATGGCTATGGGAACACCATCACAGCTGTACCACATGCAATCAGCTAGAGGAGGACTGCAGTAAGTGCAGAGGCCATCACCTGACCATTTCCATCTCTTTCAATACACATGCTGCTGCTGTGCAGGTGTACACCTTCACATCCACCAGAGAGTGCGTGGGTGTGACAGACAATGTACACCAGGGAAGGGCTTGGAGACTTAACCATAAGCATCATCTGCCACATGCCACTACTCACTACTATTACATGTGCATGACGTTACTACATGTGACACAAATGCAACATGTTGCTGTGCTGTAAGAACATGTGTGTAGGTGAATGAATGCCATCTGCAACAGATATAGTAGACATACTTTAGGTGTGGCACACATGTCAGTCCATGTGAACAGATGCCATTGTCACCACGACCACACTCTCTAATGGACACGCATTGACATCTTTTCCAGGGCCGCAGATACACAACATAACTACTTAATATGACACACTGCAGTAATTGACAGGACCATATGCACCACAGGGGATATCTGGAGGTTATATGGGCTAGGGAATGTGAAAGTGCTTGACAACTGTTTGTATGCCAATGAGGTTTATACTGGGAGTGAATGTGGTTGGGAGCATCACAACCCACATGCAGACACAGGGTGCCAGTACTGGCATGCAGGTATGCATTGCTCCATGGGTGTGTAGTGTTTGGCTGTGCAAGATGCCTGTACAAGGCTGGCTGAGGGGTAATCCTTGCCATGGCATCACCCAACAATGGTGTGCAGAGCAGGTGTGGTGTGTCTGCAATGTCCCACACAGATGGGTACTGCATTAATTGGCCTGACATCCTGTTTACCAATGTGTAGGGCCATAGCTTTGCAATGCATGCCATGTCTGTGTTTGATAGTCCTTCACATGGACATTGCCTGGGATGTGCATGTGCCACAATACTGTACAGGGACATGTACAGGTGTACCTAGTTTGGCAGACACATGTAGTGTACACAGCTTCTTATACCCCGATATGCCAATACTGGCCTGGTGTGGCAAAACTTGCCTATAATGAGCAGGTCGGCCCTGCACCTGCATGGATGGTATGATACAGGTATTCCGTGGTGTCAGTGGCATGGGTCCATACAGGGCACCTGTGTACAGCATTGTCTGGCCTTAGTGGATCACATTTGATGGCACCACATATGTTGCAGGCATTCAGTGTGGAACATAGTGAAGGCACAATGTCCGCATATATGTGCCTATTGTACCACTGTACAGGGTGCCATGTCCTCTGCAGGCCACTGCATTCACACCATGCCTACTATATGTCCTCAATGTGCATGTTACTAGCAACATAGTGGGATATCCTAGGCAAGGTTGTTTGTGCATGGCACATGTGTGCGGGACATATACTGGGTACTAGTAGGGCTCCATACTTAGTTCACCAGGCCTTTTTCCAGATGTATGGGTATGGCTTGCCAACACAGTGCCATGACTGATGGACAGCTGTACTCCTCGTGAGGTGGCCAATGTGTCATAAGACAAATACCATATAGGAAAACTACAAAATCTGCTCCCAAACATATCCAATGGTAAGACAATCACGGCCACCTCTACACAGGCTCTGACAGACAAACACACACTTGCCATGTGCTGTATACAAACCCCTACCATATCACACTGCAGCAACATGCATTTAGGGCAAGCGCTACAGTGAATACTACAAAGCACTGTACTTGTCCCACGCAGGCAGACACACACACACCCACACACACACAAACACACACACACACACACACACACACACACGCAAGTGTGGGACTAGAACACTGACCTAACTACTTTATTACACTACAGCATTAGGCAGTTACAGAACCCACTACTGAGATTAGTGGTATACAGCACTCCCAGAGGTGTATTTGTAGATGGGTGACATAATCGGCCTTGCTAACGGTGGGTATAAGAAATGTATGGAGTGTGGGGAGTCTAAAACCAATTTACAGTCCTCTGGTAAATGGGTACAGACATTCATACATACACACAAACACGCTAGTGGCGGGAACAGAACACCTGCCTATTTATAGATTACTAGTACAATACTACATGCTTACGAATTGCGCCACACAGACTACACATTTCAAGGCTGTCATTATGACCTTCTGGGAATGTGGACATCAACAGGGATGTTGTCAGTTAAGATGTACATACCTGTGAACCTATGTGTTTAAAGTAGGAATCCATCCTGACCTGGAGTATGCCCATCTGTGGAATGGACGACTACTACCACTATACAGGGTTACAGTGACCATGCCCATACACAGAGGCACATAACCAACACAAGGTGTCACTGGGCATGCTCACACAGTAGCACAGGGCTGTTCAGAATGTACTATATGTCCATCTACACAATGATATACTGGGCATGCTCATGCATGTAGTAGCACAGGGGGCATGGTCACACACTTAGTAGCACAGGGCTGGTCAGAATGCACTACTGTGTGTCCATCTACACAAGTATATACTGGGCATTCTCATACACCTAGAAGCACAGGGTTGACTGGGATGCACTCTGATGCAAAACACGGAAGGCCACAGTGGCCATGCTATAACAGGTAGATGTAAAGAACACATTGTAATGAGCTCTCCTGTTAGTAGTTGTCATTGTTAGCAGGAACGCTGCTCTACATATATTTGACACTGGTCTTTTACACAACATATGCTTTCATTCTGGGATGACATGGCTGAAAGTAGGCAGGCCTTTGTCACATATCACATGCATCCATGATTCAAGGGAGTGGGGATATTACCCAAGTCGCATCCACCCACACAGTGCCATTCCAAGGTAAATGTCCTAAATGCAGGTTAACTCCCATACACCTGCAGGACAACTGCATTGTTTTCTTATGCTAACCAGTGCTAGATGTGTACCATCCATATTCACAGCTGGTCACTGTAGATCCAACAATGGGGAGTACTGACATCTGTGCAGTGAGGAACACCTGGCTGATGGCTCTGTAGTGCACAATAGAGCTACCACCATATACCTCAGAACCAGACATGTGGGCCATAACACAGGTACGGACCACTCCAGGTGGTATCCCCACATACATAAAGGCCACTCACATGTACTGACTGGTCCCCCCATGAAAGGCATCACAGATGGCTCATGTGCAGGACACAGTATCACATGCTGCATTCTAGAATGTAATTCTCAGACACCACCATGCCCTCGGACCACAAACATGCATCGATACATGTATGACATAGAAGATTATACCACCATGTGACCCTTGACCTGTGTACTGTACCAAGCTCTACATCAACTGTAGAGAGTACACATGTACTGACACAGTTGCATCATGTGTTATGCAATGCAATGATACTACTGTCTGTAACCAGGTCAGCTATACACATACCATGGGCCCATGGCACTTTCCACCATTAGCAGAGGACTGTTGCTGTACCCCAGTACACATCCTAATGTATGGATATGACATACATGTACCTGCTTTGGGTATGTAAATGCCACACACACACAGACACACACACACACACACACACACACACACACACACACACACACACACACACACACACATATAAATAGCATAGCTGTTGTTGTCCTTTGTGCAAACAGGTGGCTACAGCCATTACACACATGCACATGGAATGTAGATCCATGGCTGCTGAATGCTAACAGTACGTAAGGTGTGATATCAATGTTGACAGAGGTAACATTCCCTCTGTACCGGTCACCCATTACAACCATCTTATCATAAAACAGTCCATGTGTCATGTATGTCATTACACATGTCCACCAATTGCAATGCCTACAAACATGCCCAAATGTCAGGATTGTAGGACCTACACACCTGTACATGTAGTGTTGTGCGTTCAGATAACATGCGTATGCAGTAGCTGATACATGCAGTTGACATGTATCCTAGTACATCATGCAGTTGCAATGCAGCCTCAACATTGACAAATGTATATGGTGAAATGCTGAATGTATAGAAAGATGTACCTCAGGTATGGACAGATGTGTGGAAATAACTAAGTGGTGAGGCATATTTGCAGATGGATGTTTGCTGTGGACAGCTCACAGGTGTGTCACAAGCGGTCCTACAATAGCCTGTGTAACCGGTAAGGAATGGTTTTGTTAAGTGAAGGACATAACACACAACTTAGTGGTCAGGGGGACAGCGAAGGTAAATCACTTGACACCTGTTAATAGTTAAGACATTCCATGTGCATATATCAGCACTGTTGCCACAGGAAGCATCAGTACAGTTTGTAACACATGCAATACTGCTGTATGTCTATCATACATAGCATGAGCTAGGCAGGTCTGAGATTCACAGTACTGGTATGTGTGGTTGCGTGTGTGTCCATATATGTCACATATTGTGGGGAATACATCTCAATTGTTACTCAATCTCCTGTACACTAGTGTACACATCTGTACAGACTGCAATGTAGAAAGCAGGACATAGGCAGGTGCCATGTATCTCACACATGTGAGGTATCTGTATGTGCTTGACATAGGTGCATTAAATACTGAATGCCACAGTGTGTGTATGTAGGGATGACTGGTCCCTGGGGTGAGGATGTATGTTACCATACTGAACTGATAAGACCCCACCACCCATCCAGGCGAGATGCATTCTACTATCCATGTTGATGTCCTCGATCCTAGGCTGTACTGACTACCTGTACATGTGTATTCACTGTGGCGCGTCATGTAGGTGCACAGTACTGTAATGATGATTTGCACATAGGCAGGGGTCCTCACCTCACCAGTAGCAAATGTGTGCAAGTGTGTGTTACTGTGTTGGTGAATCCGTGAGTGTGTGGGTGTGTTACAGTGTCACTGAATACATGTGCATCAATACCTGGGTGTGTGGGTGCGGTTGTATGTTGGCATCCTGTCATGGGAACGTGTATTACTGATTCCCAATGAGGCATCACACTTCCCACTGGCCTGTACCCTTGTAATCAGCTAGACCACTGTCTTACCTCACCACTCCATGTAACTGTACATGTGATGTCACCCTTTATGGATGTCACGTCTATGGCCACAGTAGCTTAATACACAGCTACCATGCTCTTGGATCGGGAGACATGTTTGTAACATGGGACATTCTCACTGGTATGTGGCAGCTACATGGTGCATGCTGGTATATTCATACATACATGTGAGTAGTCCACATTGACATATGGGACTCTAACTGCAAACACTGACATCCACCGGCATGTGCAATTAAACATGAAGGAGGATAGCAGAACATCATGACCAACATGCAGTTACTGTTGTTACACAAGACACATACTGTTAACATTATGAAATGCATTGTACACCTGTAGTACATGATATATCTGCTGCCTGTCAACAGTACTCAACAATTGTAAACTACACTTATCTTCCTAGTCTGTTCACCCTGTGCATCAGACCATATGAGCATGTTCCTGCACTGATGGTGTGGATGTCAGGGATGTGGCACAGGCATCATCATATGCACAGGGTGATAATGTTTGCCAGATGCCTAGGCTGCACCATTGGATGACATCATGTGTGTGGGTTTGGGCCTTTGATCTTATTGGGCATGTGTGGATGTTATGCACGTGTGTGTTGTGGTGCCCTATATATGTTTCCAGTGTGTGCATGTATTTATGCACACAGTTCTGCCATGTGTCTGGCCTACACAGGGGTATTAGTGGCAGCAGCAGTCTGTACAGGTGAGATTTTACAGTTCACGGTGTCCGGCCATGGACATGTGACCTGTGCCTCTTAGGGGTTGCAGGGGCACTACCAGGCAGAGGTGCAGATTGGGTGCTGTCTGATGTCACTTGTCGTCTGGAACCGTGTCCCTGCTGGGACCGTCCCGGGCCACGTTCCCATGGCCTGCTGTGTCATGGTATGGACAGCACAGCACCAGATGCACTGCTGCTGCTACCGCCACTATGGGAGCGGCCATGTGAGGTAGCTCATACATGTAGACCTGACACAGGTGATGTAGCAGGCCTACGTCCACGTGCCCAACTCCTCACTCCTACCAGATGTTCCAACACAAACAGCTCATGCTCATGGATTGTCATGCCACTGTCAAGGACTCCAACCATGTCACCCAACCATCTATCCAAAGCTTCAGCAATCTGCTGTTGAGCATTTACCATTGCCTGGATGCTGTTGTTTAAAGAGTGGACAGCATCCATCTGTAGCCTCTGATCTTCTCTTTTGCACCATTCAGCACATGTCTGTGCCTCCATCACAGCCTAAAACATGCATCTGGTGACACCAGCTGCTGTGCTCTGTCTTCCAGGAGCATGTTGGCCAGAGGTTCTCCTTTGAGCAGCACTGGCCACATGCTTGTATGGGGCACCACCAGTCATTTGGCTGACACCATGGTGTGCAGACACACCTTACATAGCCCCCACACTTTCCTGTTCCAAGTTACCACGCACCAACTGTCCTTCCTCTATGGCCACTGGTGATGGGGTATGTGCAGGCATGGGATCTATGTGCGGGGATGAGGGGGATATAGATGGAATGGCAACCAAGGACACAGTTTCAGCCCCTGACAACTCTGTCTGTGACTCAATCATATGTTCATCATCACTGCTGGAGTCTGTGGGGACACTAACATCAGATGTACCATGGGAGGGCAATGCACCTACATCACCTGTGAGGGCAAACAAGAACTGTACATTACAATCTATACAATAGACACATACACAGACACACACGCATGTGATATGACAGAAGGAATGCAACATGCATGTGATATGGCAAATGGCATGCAGAGCAGACAATAATAGTAGTAGTTATCATACGTCCCTGGGTTGCACACAACAGCATGCATGTTTCATAGCAGATGGCATGCAAATTATATTATACAATCATAGTAGTAGTTAGCATAGATCCCTGTCTTACACCATGTAGACCAGCACAGGTTAACAGTACACCTGCCTGATGTGTGGCATATGACCTTGACAATCACATGTAGTATGACATGTGATCTGCTGATGTGGGCAATGACATGCCTACATGTTTAACACAATGGTGTCCTGTTAAATATACAGTGGGGCAATAATGTCCCAATGCAGTGTTGTCTGTCTGCCCTACATATATACTGCACATTTAGCTGATGTGCATGGCCATTGCAGGGAATCATGAGGCATCTTTATTGCTATACAGTGTGAGTTACAGACAGAGTTCATAACCATGACTGTGTTCAGATACAATACATATATACTGAGGAATGTGACCCATGACACTGAGGTGTATAAACACTAAACTATTATGTAGAAGTTGTGACACAGGTCACTGATGGCTGTACGGATGACACTCCTGCACATCTGCAACCATATTGCTGCTGCCTGGCAATTATGGCCAGACATGGCGAACACATTGGTACACCATGTCCCACATGACATCTGTGTACCACACACACACACACACACACACACACACACACACACACACACACACACACACACACACACACTTGAGGCTCAAGTATGACATTGATGTCCAACACCAGCAAGGGGAATGTACTGTATCTGTGGGCTGATGTGGATACTGTACAGGTGACTGCTGTCATGTTGTGACACCCTCAAGATGTTCAACACATTTTATGTGGTGGATTGATGTTACACCTGCACAATATGTGCACAGGCCTGTAGGATGTCTAGTGTTCCACATCTACAATATGACCATTATACAAAGGCCATAGTTGGACCATGTGTAGCCATTGTATGACAGGGTGTACACACAAGCACATCATGTCTACTGTGTGTGTTGCTCCATGTCTCTGGCCATCCTCCATGGCCATGTGTGTACATGTGTTGGCCAAATTATTGTGACAGGCATCTATTTCACATGTCTGTGTTGTCTCATATGACATATATGCTCCACTGATGACAAGGTTATGCAGATAAAGGGTGGTATGTTGGATATGTTTTCAGGTTAGGTAGGCAGTGTTGCAGCCAGGCCACTAGATGTCATGGACATGTCAAGATAGCACATCACATTGTGTGACATTCATAGCAGGGCTACGATCCACAACAGTGAATGCTGTGGGCTGGCCATACTCCAGCTCACTGTGTAGTACTGTTTATATTCACATGTATAGTTCTGATCTGTAGTACATGTCCCTAAAGTGAACAACACCTCCACTATTGTATACAAAGCTGTCCACACATCTGGCAATGACAGTTTGTGAGGATTCATGTTGGTTAGATGATTCACATATTTTGCAAGTGTTGCACATGGGTAGTCATTGTGATGCATTGCAGGCCCGACCTGTATATTGTGACAGGACCATACATTCTGTGTACATGTTGTAAATGGCCACATGGCAGATAGATTTGTGCATTACGATTCCTGATAAATAATAACAGTCTCACCTGCAATGGACTGCTGTCTCAGCAGAACACGAGAGGTACCTAAATAGGAGTAACACAGCAGTATGAACATAATCCACACCTGTATAATGGCTACAGGGTGCAATGTGCATAACACATACACCAGTACATTAGACTATACTATGGTGTATGCATATGTGTGCATACACAGAGTAGCATACTATAGCATGCAGCATGTGTGTATACATGCCTTGCATATGATGTTACATTACATATTGTACAGTGACACATGCAACTATATGGAATATAGTTGTCATAGGTGCAGTACTGACTTACCAGGCAACTCCAGGCTCAGTGGTTGAGAGACACCCACCTCCACAATACAGGCTAAGGCTTGTGGATGTGGTTCTGCAGGTGTCCCCAGGTTGGCCAGTAGCTCCTCGGTACATGTGAGTGGGGGCTGGGTTGGTGGTCCCCCACCTGTTTCACCTTGTTCCGTGGTGATTGCATTCACACACTATTTTTCCCATCTTATGAGGTCTGTACAGTGTCTGTGCATATGCTGGTATGTGTGGTTGTGGCCACCAACATCATTAACCCTCCTGTGAAGTTCCATCCACAGGGCATCCCACTGCTGTGCATCCTGTGGCACATGGCTGAACAGGATATCATGACTGTCGAGTAGGTATGGGATGAGGGCCTCATCCTCCAAGCGAGTAAAAGGGGGTAGCCTTGCACATGGCATACCTGGAAGACATAATGATGGAGACAGGTCACAGTAACTCACAGAGACATACAGAGCTACAGCTGAACATACATGTGTATCGCATTTATTAAGTTTAAATAGTTGTATTTGCAAACCTACATGACACTGACACGTTTGTGTCACACACATGTGAAACTCAATGTTGAGTGGATATTATCACCATATATGTGTGAGTGTCACCTGATTACATTGCTCATACTCCATGTGGATGCTGTCTTGATGTGGGCATGTCCGTTTGCCTGTACTGGTGTTCCTACCTATCAGCACATGGCTGGATGTGTCCACATTAATGCAGTCAACCTTGATGCTGTGTATATGTCACATATAATGACTTACACTGCCTTAACAGACATGACCTGTGACCCTGCAGACTTGCTCACATAAGGTTTTACATGTATGTGTTCTGCCATATACATTTACACGGCACTGTACAGCAATTCAGCATCCTGCCATGTATCACCTGTGTTGCACATTTGATACACACGGTACACTGGCTAGCCAGATGTATTTGCAAGGATGGATATTAACTATAGCATGTACAGTCAAAGTCAACTAATGGGCTATACGCCATGGGCCATGCATGAATCTAGGATGAAAGTTTACTTGCCAGTAGCTGACAGATGGGTCTGTGGGGCCAGGTGGAGCAGTGCCACATTACGGATCCACAGGGGTCATCACACCATGTCTGAGAGGGGAGCGATGTGCAGCTTTGATGGACAGGAATGCATAGTATGTCAGGACTATGTAAAGTGTATGGGACAAGGATCTGTCCAGCATGTGGAAGGTGGATGTCCATGAAGTATGTGTTCGTGAACAGGATGAGTAGGTGTAGCATGTCCAACATCACTGGGTTGGACATGAATTTATTCAGTGTATGCATCATGCTACATAGTGGAGATGGGGAATGGTACGGCTGGTGTAGGCCATCTGCACATAGCCAATACCCCTTAAAGGAAATATGTGAAATGATATGGGTCACTTGAGTGTTGTGTATGGCTGGACAATGATCTCTAAATTCATGGATGGCACGCTGTCATTATTAGGGTTGCCACATATGACTACCTGACAGGTGTGGTGAAATAGCTATCACAGGAAAGACAACTGCCCAGCTGCATCCTTTACACACAAGTGTCCATTATGTTGACCGCTGCCTAGGTGGTAGTTCATGGGTACAGGGTTATTAACATAGGGGTGACAATGCAATATGTAGCTGTCAGACTGTGGCCATATGTCACACACACCTCACCCACAAAGCCCATTCCGTATGTTGTCCACAGCACTCCTGAGTCAGCTATTGCTCCTAGATCATAGTCATTCACATATTTCAATGGGCAGATGCCTTCTGTTTGTCTGTGAAGTATGGACAACAATAAGGGGGAATAAAATTCATTAACCCTTACATACTGTAGCTGCCACTGATGTGATGAGCATATATTATTCAGACACCTTCTGTAGTGTTGGTTCTGCCAGCAGTTCTGTTGCAAAACACTCCTGTGACATAGGAATGTACATCTAGTATACCGAGGGTGGGTGATACACAGTATGGGTGATGATGTCCTATGACCTGGCAAGGTTATGTTATGCAGTGTGACATCAACCTTACTGTCATCTACATCTGTACTGCTGGGTATTAGTGTAGTACGTTCCATTATCAGTGCTGTGTCCTCCTTTGTGGGTTGTGATACCTGTTGGTTTGCACCATTCAGTGTGTACACAACCTGACATGGAGCTATGTTTTACATGATGTGTACATGGAGAGCATCTTGTTTTGCCATATGTGTATGATACAACCTGTGATGTGTACAGGTCCCATGCAGCCTGAGTGCAGCTTGTACATGGATATATGCTTTTGTACCTGTTGGAGGGGGGGGGGCATGTGTTTATGTTATCCAAGACTCTATCTGGATTGCTTATTCATGCTCAGCACTTGTTCAGAACTTGTAAGCAATAAATAAGCTAATAATTACTATAGCACGCAATCTTCCTTATTATCTAAAGGTGAGGGTAAACAGGTTTTGCACATACTTTTCTCACTTGCATAGAGTAAAATAGCTCTTGTACTCACTTTCCTCACTTATTTAGGTGAAAGTAGTTCTATATTCAGGCATGTCCAAGAGTCAACTGCCAGTGTTCTCACCTGTCTATCTGATGAATCTGGACATTTTGAGGCAATGTACACATTGCCTCATGTACACAGACAAGCCTCTCTGCCTACCACCCAAAACTACAACTTGTGAGAAATGCACTCATCTAACCAAACTGGAGGTAAAGCTCTCTCCAACCAAGCCTGACCCTGACAGTCATGTGGATAGTTAACTAGCTCTTCCATTTTACTTTGCTATCATACTGATAAGACATATGTATCCTGTTACTGTGTATTGTAAATGCCAATAGACATAACTAATGTTTGCCTAACATAACAGTAATGCTATGTAGCTTGTAATACATACCTGCCTACAATACTGTACATTACAGAGTTATTGGCACAATATCCCACAATGCAAATCATAATTGCACAGTCGCCCAATCTTCAACATGTTATTCTCAGTAATGCATGCAGACATATGGCTACAATTACAATATATCAACATATACTATCCCCTGTTATAGCACTTACTTGTTGGACCAGCCCTGCCACTGACAGCGGCTAGTGAGGAGTATTTCTGTTCATAGCCCTTATATAGCATCCCTTGTGGTGTATGCCTTGTGACCTACAGCAGTACACACAAATACTACAAGCGTTACTGTGCTCAACAATACATCACTACAAGATAACTGTTTTCACTATATGGATTGTGTGCACTTTAAATAATACAGAAAGGTATTTAATACACAGACATAATGACTGTTCTGCATACCTTATTAGTAACCTGAGGTGTCGTTAACTGTTGATTCAGTCCTTTTCAGTTTGTGTTTCAATGTTCTTTGTAATGTACCGCTGGTATATACGGATGGTTTGAATGTGTGATAACCCATCCTTTTCTAGTTACAAGCATTTGCCCCCTTCCCCAATGTTGTGTGACCCTGGAGTTGATATATATAGTTAGGGGGGGTGTGGGTAGCACCACATTATGTGAGGTGAAGCCCCACCTAAAATGCTTGTCGATCAAATAAACTGTCGACCAAATAAACAGTCGATCATATGAACTGTCGACCAAGTCATATAGACCCATATATATATATATATATATATATATATATATATATATATATATGTGTGTATATCCCCATATATCGACATATATCTCTCTCCGTCTCTCTCTCTCCCTCTCTCTCTCTCTTAATATATATATATATGATGATGTGTGTGTGTATATATATATATATATATATATATATATATATATATATATATATATATATATATATATATATATCAAACATACAACTTTCATTGGGTACATGCTGGTTTGTTCTATTTCAACACATTCCTACCTTTTGTATTTTATCCTGTCAGTATGCACGACTGCCATTGGTACATCTCAGGTAGTATAGTGGTATGTTATTGTAATGATTGTGTACATGGTTGCGTGTTCTATCCTGCAATGATATCTTACCTCTCAGAGCAGGCACTGGTAGTGCAAGGGTGATTAATGCACATTTCTGCGGTTGTGCGGTCAACATGTTTGTTATTCTGTGGAGAACTACCTGTATATGCAAGCTGTGTTTAAGGTATACTATGTAACATGTAAACATCTGTGAAGATTCCTGTCAGGGATACTCCCCATTATTTGGAACTACATCCCTGATTACATTATACAAAACCCCTCACTAACACTCTAGGGAATCCTTGCAGAGTGGGTGGGGAACAGTGGCTACACCCCAGGGATCCCGCAATTGGCTTTGCTCCAGAGAGGGACAGTTAGTTAATCGATGGGGTGGTGACAGCAGACATGTTTTGCCTATGCTTATGAGTGGCCTCGGCAGTTGGGCATGTACCTACCTATGTATCTATGAACCTCTACATACAGTATGGACACATGCTGATAGCTTAATTTACTGTTCAGGTATTGACTTATGTTGGATGCACACATTAGACCACCTATACATGACAATTTACAGGTGGTCGTGTATGTGTGCCATCCATGTTTGCTGTGTGTGCAAGTGGAGAAGGGTGTCAGCCCATGACTACCTACACTGTCAGTGTGTGTGCTATACATTCCCTCTTTGCCAAGTCATGGGCATACCGGGCATGCCTCTGTCTGCCTACTGGGGCTAGCACAGCATGTTCATGGTCTGAGTCCCTCTGTGCCTGTGGGTCCCTTGGCAGTGGTGATGGGCTGTAAGGGCCTTCACCATTCTGTCCCTGCTGAAGCTGTTTCCACAGGATCATATTGTGTAGCATGGCACATGCTATGAAGATGTGGGCACATGTGCCTAGAGAGTACTGTAAGGCTCCAACAGATATGTCCAAGCAACGGAATCATGATTGCAGCATCCCAAACATGTGCTCTATGATGATTCTGCTTTCTGCGTGTGCCTCATTATGTTGTTCTTGCGTGGCTGTGTGTGCATTTCTGATGGGAGTCATCATCCACGGTTCCAGTGCATAGCCAACATCCCTCACCATGTGGCCATATGGGATGTCCCCCTGGCAAATACCTGATACAGCTGTGAGGCATGCCAGATGTGGGAGTCATGATAGCTTCCAGGGCTGCCAGCACACACATCCATGATAATGCCCTGGGCATTTCACATGACCTGGCAGTTGATGGAGGGGAATCCCTTGTGTTTTATGTAGTGCCTACCCTGCTCACCGGTTGGTGACTTGATGTGTATGTGTATGTGCATGCAGTCTATTGCACCCAATACCTCTTGGTAGTCTGCACATGGTGGAAGTGATGCTTATTACTGGCCAACTCCTCCTGCATTCGGGGGAAGTATATGTGCTCATTGGCATGTGGTAACATGGCATCCTGGAACTGATGGAGTACCCTGGATGCTGATGCCTGTGAGATCCCCATGATATCCCCAGTTGGCCTTTGGAAGGTAACTGTGGCTAGTATTCTCAAGCTTACATATACCTTTGTGTCCACTGGGATGGGTTCCCCTCTGTTACTTCTGGCTCTGAGGTGTGGCCAGCACAACTCAACAAGTTGCTGTATGATTTCCCTGTCCACCCTGTAATGCTCTGGTATCTCCAGATCATGTAGCCCCTGGTAGGTTACCTGGGTCTGAACACACTTCTCCTCCTCCGTTGCTTGAGATGGTTGTCAGCATCATCCTCCACACCACCGTCAGTCTCCAACACATGCTGATGAATTAAAGCTATGGCTGCCCCTAACATGTACATATTAAAAGTTCCCCATCTGTATACACCAATGGTGCAGAGTGTCTGGGAATACACAAGTGTGTGCGTGGCGCTTTCACACCTTATACTATTGTGCAATGGATGATGCTGGTATAATTGGGTATGTTTGTGCTATTCCAGCTGCAGGGTATCTTAATTATTGGTTTACAGCAGGTACTGCTATTGCGGGGCCTTTTGTGTTGACTTACGTTTGCCTGCCATGGTTCATCTATTGCCCTTTACTTCATTATTCAACCCGATTCCCCTCCCAATGTCAGGCATGCATCCAACTGCCAGCTTTCTTGTTTTGTACTTTCACAACCCAGGATTGTGTTGGGAAATGTGTTATGTAGCTGATCTACTGCAAGTTTGCTTTATTCTGCTGTGACAGTTCTCTTTTCTTTGCTGTACGGCACCTCCCCTTTCCTGTTCTGCAGGTAGCTGCTAGCAGCCTTGTTAGCTGTTGTCTATGGCCCACTGTGAGTTCCTAAGTGTTAATTACTCATTTGTACTCCAAATACCATGCTGCAGCCTTTCTTTATTTTCTTCCCATATCCTTACTCTTTCAGCTGTGGTGCGTGCCGTGCACAGCCATTTACTGGGTTTCATGTGCGTTTTCATCCACGGTCACATGAAATTTTGATTACCTTGTGTGCTCTCAGCTAAGTAAAGCTATGGCTACTTCCACACCCCTATCCTGCGGCTTTGCTTAGCAGCAGGCAACATGGATTAGCAATGATCCAATGTGCTTACAGCTACAGTGGGGTGCCCCTCTCTAAATGTCATGTTTACCTCCAGGCCACTCCTCTGTGTTGTACCACTACACCATGTAGTACAGCCTTACATCAGTGGGGCATTTACGATTCAGTATTACTTGACTCATTTGCATGGCATTGACTGCTAATTCCTAGTTACCACACAGAACACTGTCACAGACCCTTAGCAACCCTTGCGCCATGGTTGTGGTGTAGCATGCATGCCATTGACTATTATGGGGATATAATGAATCATGTTACATTGCAGTTTTATGACATCTAAATATATTTTCCTTGTGATCCGGTTTGCACACAGATGCACTGCTGTTTTACTTTGCGTTAGTGTGGCCATGACATTAAATGTTATTTTTTATATGCTGTGCATGTTTGTTATGCCATTGGCTATTTATTTGGCCATTGGCATATATTAACATTATACGTAAGTTTGGTCCACTTTCATGCCTCCGATTTTATGTTTGTCAAAATGTAAACCGTTTTTTTTTTTTTGGTTTATATTTCTACATGCTTATGCAATGCCTGCACCACTTCATGAATCACTGTATACCTTCATTTGCATGCTACACTGCTGCACATGGGGTAATTAGCATACACGTGCCAGGAGCTGCTCAACTCTGGCGTACGCTGATAGTGCATGTGGAAACAGCTCGTACCTGAATCACTTGGCGGCCATATTTGGGGATAGATCGCTGACACTACTCCGGCACCTGGTGCAAGCTTCATGAATCCTGGGGATTGTCTTTTAAAAACTGATATTGTTGCATAAAAGAGATCTCACAAACCACACTTTGTGTCTGGGCCAGTTTCCCTCTCACCCCACTTTAGCTATGCTACTGGAGCTGTAATCCTTATACTAGCTGTAGGGTTAGCACTATAAGACATGAGGGACTGAAACTCACAAATGTGCACTAATGCCTTTAATGGCTATTTTTTTTTAAAGTACATTCTAATGTTTTTTTTTTTTTTTACAAAATATGACTGTTAAACTCACTGTGCTGACACATGATAGTTTTATAAGGTAGATATATTTGTATCCCATTGTTATTCCATTGACTATATGATATTAAGAGCAGTGTGATACCCATTAGCTTAAGTGGCTAAGCAATAGGCTGATATTTTATTTTTTTTGGCCTATGCGTGGGTTGAACTTTCACTCTAGCCTATTTTGGACAATATCTTGGCAGTCATGCATTTCCTATTGAACAACTCATATGAGAGATCTATACTTTGTTGGTATGTTATATATTAGAGATTTTACACATCTAACATGGATTTAATACATCTAGCAAGGTTGTAGTACATTTAAGCCTATAGCGCTTAGACTGAGGATGACTGCACATATGTCTGCATGCCTCTCAACTGTTCATAGTTTTGCAGAATGTGCAGATTTTTCCCTCATATTTTTGGTCTCATAAAATTTATAACTTTCTGGCAAATCAGTAATGATTAAATTCTCTAAATAAAGACAGACATTTGAATTTCAGACCTAATACCCTTCAAAAAGTGCATGGTAACACAAAACATTTTATTCTAGCAACAGTTTAAGTTTATAAGAGTAGAATGTAAAATGCATCCCTATTTTTTGGCCTTTGCCCCCAGTTATTTCTGGTTTGTCCAGCCTTTTTATGCTAAGAGGTGGAAGAGGTATGCTGTTTGCAGTTTATAGAAGTATCATACTTCTATTAATAATGATGGTATGTATGTTCAGATGTTGGATAATATGTTACCACTGCAGTTTAAATTACAGAACAGTCTGTTATAATCCATTACTTCTTTTTATTGACTGCTTTCCCACATGAATTGCACAAGTGTGTTTAAATCCCACACTTGAACAGTAATTCCTTTAATTACTTTTTATGTGATTCAAGTGCAGAGAAATGTTTTCTTGTAAACTATGACAGCTGGAAATCTGAACTGCTCTACTGGTGGATTATTGCTGTGAGCAATAATATTATATGCTGTTACACGTGCATAATTTTGTTGCTCAAATCCTACTATAGATATTAAGTACATCATTTTGCCAGATTGAATTTTATTGCACAGGCATGCCTGAGTTTCATGATACGTGTTATGAACAATGGACTTTTTATTCGATTCTATTAGTCATATATGTTACAAATGTCAAAGTTCATGGCAGACAATGCATTTTGGGTGTTTTATGTACAATGTGTTGTTAAATGTGTATAGCAGCTTAAGTAGGGCACACAACAGCACTTGTATATTTCTTTTACATGTAATATAATATACATACAACTTCCATACAAATGGGGTAACATGTAAACCTACATATATACGTCTGTCTATCAATATGTATTTATAAACATATGTACACATATGTATGTACTAAATTGTATTCATACGTATGTACAGACAGGCAGACTGCAACATTGAGATGCAACATCATCTATACGTATGCACAATTGTTATGATATTATAAATATGTTCATTATATAATAACTGAGTACATTTATAGGTCTTTGTACACATGGGGCCAGATTCAGGAAGGCTTACACGGAGTTCAAGAGTAGTGTAAGCCTCCGTGTAAGCCTCCCGATTCAGGTACAGCCCAAACCTCCGTGTAAGAGACAGCTAACACGTCTCTTACACGGACTGGCGAAATGCTCAATACCTCATTTGCAGCTCAAGATATGCAAATGAGGTATTTGAGCGATCCAAAGCAGAAACCAGTCCGTAACGGACGTTGCAGAAATGTACTCAGCTGACAACTGAGTACATTTCTGCAAAAAAAACGGAGCTATGTCAGCTCCAAATAAAGGAGTGCATATGTGTCATTAAGCATGCCAATGGCCAAATATGTGGCCATTGGCATGAAAAGTGTTGCAAAAATAAGTTATTTAACTTTTTTTTCACGGGATTTTTGTGTTTAACTGCAGCGCACACCAGCAAACGGGTGCGCTACCTAAAACTGAAAACCGAAGCTTATAAGCCCACAATTGTGGGATTTATGTATTACATGGAATGTCAATGGAGGACTTGCAGACTAAAAACAATATGGCCTCCGTTTAGTGGTTGTCAAGGGGAAGCTCCGTGTAAGATATGTAACTAAGCATTACTAGGCAATCCTATGTAAATGAGGGTTACAATACTGAATCACACTGCCACATAGGTAATGAGCACTTTCTGAGTAGTGTAAGAGTTAGAGAAGGGGAGGAACAGAGTAAGAGGTAGGTGACATCACGGAGGAAGGATAGAAAGAAATTTCCCAGATTGGAGGGCAATGTAAGGTAACAGATGACAGACAGACATCAGGGGGGAGGTGTGTCCCAACAGAACACTAGGAAAGTCAAGAAATTGAGGGTATACGCTATCCCTACACTCCAAGTTTCTTGATATACGTGAATGCGCAGCGTGTCTGTAGCGTGTAAGGCAGGTTTAACATGTGGGAGCGTGTTGCAAACTGTTTACAACGGTTTGCTTGGCGCACGTGTGTAAGGCAGTGTCTGCTTTAGCATGAATCAGCCTAGCTAACACCGTAAGTATGTGTGCACGCGTGTAATATGGTGTAGGGATGTGTGCAGCGTTTAAGTGACTGTGGCGTGTTTAAGCTGGTGTGCACATTGCTCCCCTCAGGAAACAGAGAGGAAACAGGAAACAACCAAAATACAGGAAACTGCCAGGGAATACTGCTGGAGTTAATTGGTGGAAACAATTACAAGCAGGCAATTACACAGGCAGACTAGAAGCCCAGCCCAGCACTTAAAACACAACAAAGAGCAGTGAAGGCTGTTTCTCACAAGAGATACTGCCAGAAGCTAAGCTATCAGAATTGAAAACTGAAATAAAGCTGAACTCAGAGCAGAAATGCTAGGGGCTGCCATGGCTATTATAATCAGGCATAGGCGAATTGCTGAGGGTGGTGACAATGCAGATGCTGACAGACAACCCAGAGTGAGGAGAAGGAGAAGAGTATACAGGCCCAGGGTCACCTACCATGGGTTACATGAGCTGGAGATAGTAGAGCTATAGAGTGGACAGAGAGCTCCTGCAGCAGATTGTTGAGCTGTGCAGGCCACACCTCACACACAGAAACAACAGAGGGAACCCATCCCAGTGGAAACCAAGGTATGTGTTGGCCTAAGAATACTAGCAACAGGTACCTTCCAGAGACCAACTGGTGATATGATGGGGATATCACAGGCATCAGCCTCCAGGGTACTGCACCAGTTCCTGGATGCCATGTCACCACATGTCAGTGATCATATATATGTCCCTAATGACCGTGAAGTTGTGGCCAGCAATATGCGTCTCTTCCAGCAAATAGCGGGATACCCTGAGGTGCTGGGTGCAATAGACTGCACGCACATACGCATCAAAGCACCAGCCGGTGAGCGGGTAGAGTCTACATTAACCGCAAGGGATACCCCTTCATCAACTGCCAGGTCGTGTGATGCCCAGGGCATAATAATGAATGTGTGTGCTGGCTGCCCTGGGAGCTACCACGATTCCCACATCTGGCATCTGATGCAGCTGTACCAATCATTTGCCAATGGGGACTTCCCACACGGACACCGAGTGGGGGATGCAGGTTATGCACTTGAGCCGTGGCTGATGACACCCATCAGAAATGCACACACCTGAACAGGAACGCCATAATGAGGCACACGCACAAACATGTAATATCATAGAGCGTGTGTTTGGGCTGCTCAAGTCACGGTTCTGGTGTCTGGACACATCTGGTGGAGCTTTGCAGTACACACCAACTACATGTACCCAAATGATCATGATATGTGCTATGCTACATAATATGATCCTGCGGAAACAGCTGCAGCAGGACCAGCACAGGGCTGGGCCAAACATCCCCCCACCATTGCCAAGGCCACCACAGGCAGGGGGTGACTCGGAGGAGGAACAACCTGACCTTGTCCCAGTAGGTAGAAGGAGGCGTGCCCAGGATGCCCTGGCCTTGGCAAAGAGGCAACGCATAGCACATACGCTTGGTCAGTAGGAACACTGGGACTGATACCCACTCTGACTCACTCATACAGTAACAGGGATGCCTAACATGACACAACCTGCTTCCAAATGTACAGGGAGTGTAGTATGTGTATCCGACAGAGGTGGCCCTGCAGCACCACCTGAGGCATGAATGCCATGTGTTAAGTAATGTAATATCATGTACAATATGCACACCTGAGGACCCCAACTAACATCCATATCCACGCATATGACCCTGTGGAAACAGCTGCATGTCATACAGTGGTGTACATGTGCAAAAACATGGAACAAGATACAAAATGAGGGTGTCTAGCAATAAATAGCATGGATAACCACACACCCATGTTGGTACCACAACAAGAAGCAACATGGAATAGCCATGGTCAAAAAACAATGGCTAAAACTGACTACTACTATATAGCCTGCTGCAGACCACTGTCCTAATAGCAGGAACTGCCCCAGGCCTATGTCCATAGGTTCATACTAGGCTATCTGCCCTAGGGCATTAATAAGCCTAGGCCAGAGTTTTGTGGCGTCTGCCACCCCTGCAAGTTGATGGATATGCCCATTATTTTGCTGTGCCTCTGTCAAGCAGTGATACTGAGGTTATCCCAGGGGTATACCTGCAATCTCCCATCCATTGGTCAAGATCTCACTTGAACAAAGCCAGTGAGATGCTCAGCCCCACATGTACCAGGATGTTGTTCCACAGCATATGGACTCTCTGGGTGATGAATCTGTCCCTCCAGCACATTCTATTAATATCTGTGTTGAGGTTTAGGTCTCCTGCCCTTCTAGTTCTGATGGATGTAGAGGTCTTGAGGTGAAGCATGTTCATAAAGTCTGGGTTGGACATAGCCTTGTATGTCAGGCACAGATCACCTCTGAGCAGTAAGTGACTGAATACAGCTGGAATTCCTTCAGTCGGGCAGCATAAGAAATATGTTTGAGACCCTTTCACCTCCTGTCGAGGAATTTGTGGGCCCATCCAATCTGAATGGGGCAGTGTATGCAATCATTGGTGTGATGAGTACAGGAGAACGATGACCTCCCTTGATCTAGATGTGAATCACTGCATGATGAGGTGGCCAATGTAGAAGGCCTTCCAAACTACCCTGGCAATGTGAGTGTCAAGCAAAGGTCACTGTCAACCTGGGTGCCCAGGTCCCTGATAACCTACGTTGTGCTTAGAGGATTGCCACCTAGATGGGAAGTAGTGGTAACCTTGTTCTTCCTGAAGGGTATGGCTATGCATTGTTTAGTGTTTAATGTAAGGCCATGGCCGTGGCACCAGTTATCTGTGTCTATGACACCCTTCTGAAGGATGTCTGTGTCAGATGGGTTTCCAGCTATGCTTCCCAGTTTGCAGTCATCTTCAAACTTTGTCAGCCATAATCCTCCTGTGTTTGCTCACTTCTGAAAAGTAGATACTGAACAAATGTGGGCCCAGGACTGAGCCCTGTGGGACACCACTTGTGACAGCTCTGGAGTGTGAACTGGCACCAGCAACTTTGACCCTGTGTGTTCCGTCACTTAGCCAATTTGCAACCCATGCTGTGATGTATGGGTTCACAATTAAGCTGGTGATGTTTTCAATGATACCTGAGTGGGGTATTGTGAAAGCCTTTGCCAGGTCAAGGTAGGCTGTGTGGACTGCCTTGCCCACGTCAATGGCCTGGGTGAGTGTTTTGAAAAAGTCAACCAAGTTTAAAGGCATGATCTGCCCTTGACAAAGCCAAACTGGATTGGATCCAATGTCTGCAAGTCCCTATGTCTTCATTTAGAATTCCCATTATGATCCTCTCCATAGCTTAGCAGAACAGGCTTGTCAAGCTGATGGGATGGTAGTTTCTGGGGTTGGTGGAGACACCTCCTTTGTGAAGTGGGTCCACCATTGCTGTATGCCACTCCTTGGGAACATATCCTGAGGTGAGGCTAAGATTAAACAGCTGCCCTAACTGCGGGTGTAATTACTCATTGAGTTCATGGAGCACACAACTGGGGACACCATCTGGTCCCATGGATAAAGTGTTTTCTGCCTTGGATTGAGCAGTTCCCACCCCAGCAGTGGAGATGTTTGGGGGGCTACATTCCTCTGGTGTACATACCCCCCCAGTTGGGGGGAGGGGGAGAAATCTGCACTGAACCTGTCAGTCAGTATGTTGCCAATGTCTGTAGGTGCAGTGATATCAACATTATTCTGAACTAAGTCTGAGCATATCTGGGAGTTTCCTCCCAGGTTTCAAACATTGGTAAAAAAGGCCTCATGATTGTCCCTGGAGACCTGAGTGGGTTTACTCTCAAAACATGCCTCGGATGATTGTATGGGGGAACCCAGTGTTTTACTCACAATGAGCAGGGGTGCCTTCCCCCCTACGGATTACGCTCTATCTTGTAGTAGCTCCTTCCTTGTGTTGTACAGCTTGTTTATGGCTAGGGTCCACCAGACTGGATGCTTGCCTGTGGTACAAAGAGTCATTATTATTTGGGATTGCCTGAACCATGCAGTCCTGGAGGTGCTGGTAGAAGGCATTTCTAAGTGATACAGTGGCTTGGGTAATGGTGTCTGCTGGCCTGGGGGCCTTGAAAGAGACCACACCAGTCCTCAGAAATGTGAAGTCGGCATTTGAGAAGGTCTTCACCGTTTAATTTCCCATCTGGGGTGTGGGTGGGATGTGGAATCCCACTGAGAATAGTCCATGATCTGATCTCACCAATGATGGGTATATGTCTGGTGTTGAACAGTGTGACCCCATGTTTGTGATGATGTGTTCTAGTATGTTGCCTCCACTTGAGGATTGGGACCAGTTGTTCCATGGCATTTCAGTGTATGAACTCTTGGAACCTTTGTGTTAGAGTGTTGTGGCATGATTAGTGATCCCAGTCTATATGTGGATAGTTGGAATCACCCAGTAGGATGGTGTTTTGAGATACATTTATCCCCTTCAGTGTTTGCAGGATAGCTGTGTGAGGTACCTGAGTTTGAGCGGGTGGCATGTAACATGCTACAAACTGCAGAGCAGTCTTGCCTACGGTCACTGGCACCTGGATGGTCTCTGATGCATCGTGTGTTGCCACCAACCATGAGGTGAGGGTGTCCTTGATGAATATGGACACCCACCATCCTTCTTGGTGTTGTCGGGATGCTGGTGCCAGAATGCATGATATGAGGTAACACCCGATAGTGCCGGGGTGCTGTCAGAAGCTGTGAACCAGGTTTCAGGCACAGCACAGACATCAATGTGCTACATACTGAGAAGGGCATAGAGTGTGTGCAGCTTGAGGTTGAGACCTTGGGCATTGAGCAGCATTACCCTTAGTATCTTTCCTTTACTGTGTTCTAGGGTGGTAGGTGTAGAATCTGAGTCTTGCATAAAAAGGCACAATGGGGTGGCAAGAGCATCATCTGAAATGGAAGCCCAGGGTGACAGGTGCAAGCCGTCCCTTGCAAATCACCGTGGCCTGTCCAGCATGTCATCCCAGGCAGACAGACATTGGACCCCCTTAGAATGACACCATAGTCTAAGCAAAATACTACAGCTGATCATCTTGTCTCTGTTTATGTGGCATCATACTTGGTGAAGGTAGGATACTGCCGAAGGTCAGGGTCATACCTGCCTGGCCTACATAATCAGAGGGATCCTCTATGTCTCTTACCATGTAGTCCAGGGAGGTACATCTCAGGTCGTTCACACCAGCATGGATTATAACTGGGTCAGACCTGTACTTGCAGTTTAGTGACCTGAGTGCTTGCATTATGTGGTGGATTCCAGTGCCCGATAGGCAGCTTACTGTGACCTCCTCTGTACCTGATCTGGTGAGTGGGACATCAGTGTGTCTGACTATGGAGTCACCTATGACAAGTGTGTCCGGCATTGTGTTTGGCCTTAAGGGCTGTGACTGTTTGGCACACCAACTCTGTGGTCAATGTGTTGCATGTGCTGTGCCCTGTGGAGGCAGTTGTGTGAGTGTCTGCTGTGGTGGCCACCGCCATTCTGGTAGACTTCTGATCAGAGCCTCGAGAGTGTCTCTGTGTGTCTATGTGTATGATCTTAAGTTGTGACAGTGCCATGTGAGACTGAATTAAAGATGTGTGTGTGGTTACCTTCACCCTCTCTCTGGTCTTGCTAGTCCTATGTTGAGAGAGCTCAGCCTCCACTTTGGCTATATAGTTGCATCTCTCACATGTATGTGTGTTTTATGGCAGAAGGAGAGGGTTGTCAGTGTACATGAGGCAACTGTAACAGTGCCTCAATATTCCCAGGTTCACCAGCTGAGCAGGAGAGGACACTAGCAACTGATCCCTAGACATGCTAGAAGGAATAGACAAAACAATGTGGGAATACAGGGAGATATCAAGCCCCCAAGCCACATCATACTGTTTGATTGACAATAGCTACACATACACCGGTGTTTCATAGTGTCATAGTGTACTACTAGGCTATCTGCCCTAGTGCATGTATAAGCCTAGCCATAGTGATGTGGCTATTGCCACCCCTTATAGTGGTAATAAGTGTACAGAATAGATTCTGAATATTGTGCCTCTGACTTAGTAGTGACACATTATGACCCCTTACGTAATTGAATAACATGACTGTGTCTCTGTCTAGTCTGTGCCTCTGTCTCATATGCAGTTGTCCAGATGTCTCCTGAAGAGAGTCAGTGAGGGACTCTGTCAAACATGAACTGGGATACTCTGCTAGAGTGTGAGATGCCTCTGAGTTATGACTCTGTCCCTCCAGCATGTCCTATACATGTATGTGCTGAGGTTCAAATACTCAGCTCTCATGGCTCTGGTGGATTTGGATTGCTTGCAGTGGAGTATGTCCACCAAATCCTGATTGGACATGGTCTTGTATGTCAGGTATAGGTCACCTGTAAGTATGCGGTATGACACTGAACAAAGCTGGACTTCCTCTATTCTGGAAGCATATGACATATGTTGAAGAACCCTGATCTTCATGGTAGGTACTTTTCGGGTGCAAAGGTGCAAAAGGCAGGATCTGCCCTGCACAAAGCTGAACTAGGTGGGAACAAGGGTCCGTAGGTCAGTAATGTGTCTGTGTAAGAGCTCCATGACTCCTCCCATATCTTTGCAGACAAGGCTGGTTAAGCCTGTGTGGTGGTAGTTGCCATGGTCTGTGGAGGCATCCCCCTTGTGGAGTGGGACCACTGTTGCCGTATGCCAGTGTTCAGGTACATATCCTGTAGCAAGACTAAGTTTAAATAGCAGTTGTATATATGGGTCCAGCCCCTTCTGGAGTTCACATAGCATGCAACTGGAGATACCAGCAGGTCCCATGGATGCTGTGTACTTGTCTTTGCTGAGTGTGGCTCTGACATGGACATCCAAGATGACAGTGAGGTTACATACAGCAGTGATAACTATCTTGTTTTGGGGGTGAGGGAGGGGGTAAATCGCACTGAAGCTGTCCACGGGAATGTTGCCAATATCTGTCAGGTCACTGGAATATATGTTGTTGTGTACCAACTCTGAGCATATCCGAGGGTTCACAACCAGGTGTCTGACATAAATGAAGAAAGCAGTGTAGTTACCTTCATTGTCTTTGGTGATTTATGTCCCCAAGTTGACCTTGCATGTCTTTATGAGATAATGTAGCTTTCTACTAGTGCTGATCACAGCTGTCTTCCCTTTTGGAGATGTAGCTCTGTCTTGCATTAGTAACCCTCATCTGTCATACAGTTTGTTTATGGCTGGGGTCCACCAGACAGGACACTTTCCCTTTGTGGAGAGGGTCCTGTTTTCAGTTGTGATTGTATGGTCCATGCTGTCTGACATCTAGCTAAGGGGAGGTCATTCTGGTTCTGCAGTTATCTTTCATCAGCATTAGAAATGACCACAACAGCCCCTGTGGGGTGTACCTCATGCACACACATCCAGCACCTGTAAAGTCCACAACAGCACCTCACCAGGAGTATGACAGAGCTGGAACACATGTAATGTGCAGTCTGATTAAACAGAGTGCAGCTCCACACACTGCCATGCTGTCCACCCAGATGCAAGCTGTGCCTGATGTAGAAAGCCATGTCCAAGCTGGAATCAATGCACATGCTGCACCTTGTATAATCTGAATGGCAGGGAGCTATGCACATGAGGGACCTGAACCCCAGCACTGACATATATAGGACAGGCTGTACTGCATTATCCAAAACACAGAAGCCACCCCCACACATGAGTAAACTACCAGTACAGGTTGTCCATAGAGACACTGGTTGAGTCCCCTCAACAGGAATCCTAATGAGTGGATGGGAGATGGGAGGTTTACCCTGGGTATCAATGTTATGTCACAGGTAGACAGAGGCACAGTATACTAAACAAGACATATGACATGTCGAACTACGCTTACAATGTGTTGATGGACAAACACATTCTCCGACTAGCATTAGGTCAAGATACCTCTTGAACACAGCCAGCAAGGTGCTCTGCCTCAAATGGACCAGGATTGTATTCCACAGCATAGGGAGTCTCCGGTGATAACTCCATCCCTCCAACATGTCCAACATACATCCCTGCTAAGGTGTAAGTCACCTGCACTAGTGGTTCAGGTGGATCTTCTGAGTCTGAGGTGGAGCATGCCCATTAATCTCTGTTTGGACATGGCCTCGCATGTCAGGCACATGTCACCTCTAAGCAGACGGTATGTGAGTGAATAGAGTGTGAGTGTCGTCAATCTGGCAGCATATGACAGCTGTTGGGGTTCCTTGATCCTTTAGGTGGGTGACAGTCATGGTGTCTCCAATTGCTGCAGATGTTGTGTGAGATACAGCCAGAATAGGGCATTCGACTCGATCACCGGTCTAATAAGTGAAGAGTACACGGGAACAATGACCCACTAGATCTGGATGTGAATCCCAGCCTGATCAGGTGGGCAATGTAGAAGGTCTTCCTAGCCACTTTAGCAATGTGAGTCTCAGAAGAATGGCGACTGTTAACCTGGGTCCCCAGGTCCATGATAACCTCCTCTGTGCTTAGAGGATTGCCACCTATATGGTAGCTTGGGGTCACCTTGCTTTTCCTGAAGGGTATGTCTACACATGTTGTGCACTCTGACTTCAGGCCATGGCCCTGGCACCAGCTATCAGTTACTGTGAGTCCCTTCTGAAGGATATCTGTGTGTGATGCACTGTCCACTATGGTGCCCAGTGTGCAGTCATCTGCTAACATTGTCATCCAAAGTCCTCCCATGTTGGCCTGTACTTCTGGGAAGTACATGACAAACAATGGGGGCCAAGGACTGAGCCCTGTGTGACACCACCTGTGACCAGCCTGGAGTCTAACATAGTGCCAGCAACTCTAACCCTGTGGGTCCCGTCCTTAAGCCAGTTTGCAACCCATCTTGTGACATATGGGTTTACATTTCAGTTGTTAGGGTTTTCCACAATACCTGAGTGGGGTATTGTGTTGAAAGTGTTTGCAAGGCCAAGGTAGGCTGTATGGATTGCCTTTCCCCAACAATGGCCTAAGTGACCAATTTGAAGATGTCAACCCAGTGCAAAAGGCATGATCTGCCCCTGACAAAGCCAAAATGGGATGGGTACAATGTCTGCATGTCCCCTATATCTTTGTTTATGAGCTCAATTATGATCCTCTCCATAGATTTGCAGACTACACTTGTTAAGCTTATGGGGCAGCAATTAACAGGGTCTGTAGAGGCACTGCCTTTGTGCAGATGTGCACAACTGGACCCTAACCAGGCTGTTGTGCACACTATGGAAATGTAAAGCAGTGATAGGACTAAAGGCCAGGATACTGACCACCACAGTGAAAGTACTGAAACACTACACTAGACAGTGCTACAGTGTTAGGTCAGTATGAACGGATGTTGACAATTGTGTGCAAAGTATCCCATGCAAAACCTGCAGGCACAGTATACTCCCTGTTTTGTTCACACAAAAAGCATTCGGACAGTAACTACACAACATGGCACAGAACACACAACCATAAACTTCAGGTATTTGTTGAAGGTCACACTCATCCACAAATGTGATGGGCTGCAGAGTTCAACATATGTAAAGCCCACACTGGGCATGCTCACACACTTAGATAAATGAGACATCTTTCACACAACATGCCACGGGAAGGCTGAACTGGGCATGCTCACACACTTGGTCCAAATGTTACCCTAGCAAATGTGAAAACACACCAGAGGATGCTCATCCCCCTTTCTAGACACTGATCATGTAAGCACCCTATAAGTATATTGGAGAAAAGGATTCTCTCAGTAATCTAAATAGCGCGCCGTGCTAATGCGTCCGTCTCTAGTGTCATATCATAGTTAAGTAGGGGTTTGAATCCAGCAGGTGGCAAGTGTGTGTAAAGGGGGGTAAGTGTGTGTGTAAGTGTGTATGAAAGAAACATCCCTTTTGGCAACTGGGAAAACACACCACAGGATGATCATTCCACTTTCTAGACTCTGATGATGTCAGCACCCTATAAGTATATCAGGGGAAAGGAAATTCCCCCGTAATGCGAAGAGCGCTCTGTGCTAATGCGTCCATCTCTAGTGTCATAACATAGTTAGGTAGGGGTTTGAATCCATCAGGTGGCAAGTGTGTGTGAAGGGGGGTAAGTGTGTATGAAAGAAACATCCCTTTTGGCAACTGGGAAAACACACCACAGGATGATCATTCCACTTTCTAGACTCTGATGATGTCAGCACCCTATAAGTATATTGGAGAAAAGGATTCTCTCAGTAATCCGAATAGCGTGCCGTGCTAATGCATCTGTCTCTAGTGTCATAACATAGTTAGGTAGGGGTTTGAATCCAGCAGGTGGCAAGTGTGTGTGAAGGGGGGTAAGTGTGTGTATGAAAGAAGCATCCCTTTTGGCAACTGGGAAAACATACCACAGGATGATCATTCTACTTTCTAAACTCTGATGATGTCAGCACCCTATAAGTATATCAGGGGAAAAGAAATTCCCCAGTAATGCGAATAGCGCGCTGTGCTAATGCGTCCGTCTGTAGTGTCATAACATAGTTAGGCAGGGGTTTAAATCCAGCAGGTGGCAAGTGTGTGTGAAGGGGGGGGTAAGTGTGTGTGCAAGTGTGTATAAAAGAAACATCCGTTTTGGCAACTGGGAAAACACACCACAACTTTCTAGACTCTGATGATGTCAGCACCCTATAAGTATATCAGGGGAAAAGAAATCCCCCAGTAATGCGAATAGCTCGCTGTGCTAATGCGTCCGTCTGTAGTGTCTTAACATAGCTAGGTAGGGAGTTGAATCCTGCAAAGGGAATGTATGTGTGTTAATATGAGTGTGGTTTATGTGTGTGCACTATGCTGGGAGGGTTAACTGCCTTTTGCCAACTGGGAGAACACACTACAGGGTGCACATCCCTCCTCCTACACACAGATGATGTCAGCACCCTCTAAGTACAGCATTAGTAAGGATTTCTCCAACTACTGCAAATAGCACACTCTGCTAATGTGTCTGTTTCTACTGTCATTGCACAGTTAGGTATGGGTTTGAATCTTGCAAATGGAAAGTATGTGTTTTACTGTTGGTGGGGTTAGTGTGTGTGCACAATGATGGGGTGGGATGTGGCTTTTGCCACATGGGGCTATGCACTGCAGGGTGGTCATTACCCTTAACAAGCAGTGATGTTGATAGCACCTATACAAACAAAACTACAAAACAGAAGGTGGTGGTACTGATAACACATGTAAGGTAACACTTCTTCAAGTAATGTCCACAAAACGGAGTAGGATAATCAAACAATTCTTTTATTCTATACAGACAACATGACAACAGACAAGTAACTGCCAGTACTCAGTATAGTGTTACATGCTACTGTAACACGCACATGTACCCGAATATACCTAGATAGTGTTCTGAAGCCTGAATGTGGCAAGTGTGTGGATGTGGGATGTGTCTGTGTGTGCATTTCCGTATGGGAAATATGTTTGCTGTGGCAATCAGGGTACTACAGTACCTGATGCACATTACATCTTCCAACTGATGAGG
Source organism: Protopterus annectens (assembly GCF_019279795.1). Classification (NCBI taxonomy): domain Eukaryota; kingdom Metazoa; phylum Chordata; order Ceratodontiformes; family Protopteridae; genus Protopterus; species Protopterus annectens. The sequence goes on along the minus strand of NC_056725.1, from coordinate 1,639,418,825 downwards.
TTGCCTGAACCCTGTGAGTACAGGTAGATAAGGGGATGCCAGTAGTAAACAACATAGTGCACTTCTGAAATGTGTACCTATCATGTATCAACAGCTACTCATGTAGGGTGATAAATAATGGGAATGGCAGGTGAGTGTGTGCATCTGTGTGGGTAGCAGGGTGTGTATAGATGCATGTGTGACAGAACAGATACATGTAGCTGAATCTACATAACAGCACAATATGCGCATTGCCATAGTCAATGTTAGCATGTGATGGTGTGCAGCTGGTACACTTTGTTAAGTAGTATGGGTGCAGATAACAATTGAGGACATTCATACAGTTACTGCAGCAGGACTGCTGGGATATACACACATTTATACTGCAACAGTCAACAGTTACCAACATGTTACTACTTATACACATCTATGTAGTCACCCTGTGCATCAGCAACGTGTTTACCTTTACCTGCACCGATGTTGTAGTATGCAGGAGGTGGCACAGTGTCATCATATGCACAGGGTGTGGGTTAGGTATGCCCAAGCCGCCACTGGTAACACCAATTGACATGTGTGTGTATGTGTGTTTGTGAGGGGCAGCAGTACAGGGTGGACCGTTGTTGGTGCAGTGTGTGTGTGTATGTGTTTGCCCTAGGTGTTAGGTTTCCAGGTTTCTGCATGTGTGTAAGCACGCACACAGTCCCACATAATGGCTGCCATGTACAGGGTTTTGTGGACAGCCACAGACTGCACCTGTCAGGTCATCCAGATCAGTGTCTGTGGGCACAGACACGGTACCTGTGCCTGGCAGGGGTGTTACGGGCCGTATCCGGTACTAACCCAGACTGGGTACTGTCATCGGAAGCAGGGGTGTGTTGACTGGACACAGTTCCCTGTTGGGACTGTCCAGAGCCACGTGCACGTGGTCTCCTGGGGTGTCTGGATGACAGCACAGACCCAGCATTGCTGGGGCTGGTGCTGGCACTTGAGGCGCCGCGAGTGGGCCTGTTGTCGCGCGGCCACTGCCAGCTGGTGGTCTTGCTGGCATACGCCACGCCGACGCGCAAACACACACCATCGCCCTGGCCCATGGACATCTGGTTGTGGAGCAGCTGTTCTATGCCCCCACAACGTCTGTCAACGACATCTGTGAAGTTACGGATAGCATTCGCAACATCATGCATGCCGTCTGTCATGGCTATGCGACATGCTCTCAGCTCCCTCAGACCCTGTCTGGTGTACCTTTCCATACGTGCCTGTGCCTGCATGACAGTTCTAAACATAGTGGAGGTTGACATACCTCTTTGGGCACGTCGGCCAGAGGCAGCACGACCACGGATGCCCCCACGAGAACCCATGGGCGACTGTCTGCGTGGTACCATTGGAGGCCTCTGCACATGGCTGCCTTGTGAGGATGCATGTACCACAGGTACCACATTACCCTGATCTATGCCCACTGCTGACTGTCCATCACCTAGGGACAATGGTGACAAAGGATGTAACGGCAGGATGACTGTGCGCATTGACGGGGTTGACAGCTGTGTACTGTCAATTGGCTGACCAATGGTGGACCCAGACACACCTTCCTGCACCATTACAGACATTTCATCATCATCAGTACCTGGGGCACAAGATTCAGGTTCCCCGCTGCAGGTCACCAGAGCAGCACCAGAACCTACGGGAGGAAAACATGGAACACAGATTACAGTCTCAATACATATTTCAAAGAGATGCACTTCAATACTAATGCACACATTCAGGAATGGACACATGCACTCATGGACACTAACACACATGCACACTTGGGCACAGGCACACTTGCACACATGCACACCCCACAGTAAACACACACATCAGTACCGTGTTACACTACTCAATTTACTACCTGTCAATTACAGTTATTGTGAACACAGTCACCAGCATGTCTACTACAGAGTTACACTACTCTTCCTAGTTTTATAAATTGTTTTACAGATAATTTTAAAACGACTCACCAGCATGTATGGCCTGCCTCATTGCTACATGGGAGGGACCTGGAAGTGTGAAGAGAGTAATGTCAGTGGGCACATGTGTGCCATTCATTTTGCACATGATACAGTACAGTAGTACACTAGTTCCCTTATACACGTCAGCTGCACATCATGTCTGTATATATATCATGATGACAGATACATACCACATGCACACCTTATGCGTGCATGAAGTAACAGCGTACAGAACAGTCATATGTACATACCAGGAGTTAACTCTAATCTCACCCTTACCTCTCTTCAAACGTCAACTCAAACTGTACTTCCAAACCCACTGGCTTTGTTCTTCTTGGAGTCCAGGCTAACGTCCCTCTCCCTACCCTCTCTTCACCTTTAACCCCTCATTGTGCATAGAAACTAGCTTCTACCCTGTTTCTTTCACCTTGATGTCCTTCTATGCTCTGACCTACTTCTCCCAACCCTCCCACCTCCTCTTGACTGTCTTCCTTCTTTTCCTCACTTCCCTTCTTGACTCCTGCCTCTTCCATATCATTGTATCTGTCATACTCCTTCTACTTCTCTACCCTTCTGAGCCCTAACTATTATGTATATGGCTTTGGCCTTATTGCATAACCATTATGCTTTAGGTAGGATTGCTTTGAAACCAACGGTACATTGTGTATGACTCTAAACTGTTTGACTTCCTTACATGTATGTTGATTTAATTAACAGGCTGGTGTACAATTCTATTATGTTGGCTGTCTGTAATGACAACTTGTCTGTCTGCCTTTATTACGTTATGTGTGGAGCTTTTCTCCACAGGCCTCTACTGAAAATGAACTTATATCCAGCTAGACTATCTGGGTCAACAAATGTAAAAGTAATAACAATAAATGAATATGGCATCTTACCTGCACGCCGCTGTCTTGCTGCTGTGTGGATCCAACCTCCATCAGGATGCATGATGGTTGCTGTTGTTTTGGGGCTGGATCCACAACACTTAGCAGTAGCCCTTCCTGTCTGGTGAGGGGATGTGGCCACCCCCCCACCTGTGGCAGCCTGTTGCCTGCGGATATCTGCAGCACGCTGGTGGACATTTCTTATCAAATCACTGCAGTGATGTCTCACCTGCTCATATGTCCTATCATGCATGCCAACATCATTTATCTTGCTAACAAGGTTTTGCCACAGTGCAGACCTCTCCTGCTGATTCTGGGTGGTGCGTGAGAACAGGATGGCATAGTCACGCACCAGGCTCTGGTGGATCACGTCATCCTCTGCAGCAGAGTAGGCAGGATTCCGTTTAGGTGCCATGTCTATCTGGAAAGGTACACAAACAGGTTATCAGCATAGTATCTCAACAATACATGGTACACATTCTATACAGGTAGTGTTAACTTCTACTTATTACTGATTGGTTAAAACCTGATTACAGTGTAGCTATCATTCTATGTCATTTGTACTAAGTACTTGGCCTTCAGACCAGTTGTTTTACATTAGGGAGGTTGGTGGCAAGCACTGTGGTGGCAGAACACATATCTTTCATCCATTGAAGTTGGGAACTGCTGATTGTGGGCCCAGTGTACAAGTGTATTACTTCTGGTATGGGCAGTTGGCCTTCAGGCCAGTTATTTAACATTAACGAGGTTTGTGGTCTGCACCCATGTGTGACAATAGGCTGTACTCTGCCATTCATAGCTGGGGACATCTGGTTTCAGGTTTATAGTGCCTGCATATCTGAGCTGTATCTTACTGAAATTGCTACACCTTGTTTGTTGTAGCAAACACTACATCCAGGCCTCCTGCATCTACCTTTGTTTATATGCTTGTTATCTGTTAGCTTGTTATTTCACTGGTATGCTACATCCACATAGTACACATCTTTGCAACACATCTGTGACTCACTACTGTTATCTGCATTGCTTACTGTACGTACTTCCATGTTACACATGACAGCAAGTGACTGCTTGTCATTGTTGCATTTACTTCATTGTGAAACATTGCACTTAGGTTACCTGGCATTTGCTCACTGACGCTTTTATATCAGTCAGCAGTTGTAGGTAATGTCAGTACACCCTCACTCCCCACTGGACCTTGTTTTCAATCATTAGTGATTACAGAGTTCACAATAGTATTCTAGCATGTCCAGAGGTCAGTTGTCAGTTCCTCCTCAGTCCAGCTGGTGAGTGTGGTACTCCAGAGACAATGTTAGAACAGATGCATGTACACAGACAACCCTCCTCCTAACAACAAATTCAAACTCATGTGAGTGATGCAACCATATACCAGACTGGAGGCTAGGCTCTGTCTAGTCAATACCGCCATAACCAGTCACGTGGCAAAGGGGATCACTCACTACACTTCCAGTCTCATGTAGACCTACCACAACAGCGGACCTAACACATGATCACACATGATCATACTTGTAGGCTCAGACCACAGCTCTGCCTATGCAGCAGAGACCTCCTAAGCAGACATCCAGGCAACCACTACCACATAAACGAACATGTGCAACACATATCACACAAAGCCAATGTGCTGAACACTCACAGCCATTAACAGTTAACAACACACCTCATACACCTGTACTAGGTGCCTCTATCATCAGGCACACTCACATCATGTTCACCAGGCTTAACGAGGTGAGGGTCACGGTGTGCAGCCTGTCAGGCACTATGAACTGCCACATAACACAAACAGTCAGGTAACCCCAAGGCAGGTACAGGTGTGACTCAGTCAATGTTCATGCTGCTGTGAATGGCCTGACACATTCCTCCCTGGACTACATGACATGAGACATTAAAGAGCTCTCTGAGCACGTAGCCCGAGACAGTTTGACCCTGACCTTGAGTAGCATCCTACCCTCACCTAGAACAATGCCACAATATCAAGGCACGATGATCCCTTCCAACAATTGACTGACATACTGGTGTCATTCACAGGTGTGCCAATGCCTGCCATCTTGGGGTGGTATGCTTTGCTAGGGACAGCTTGCACCTGTCACCACAGTCCTATTGACATTTGGCGGAGCCTCCTGCTACACCCATAGTGCCTGTATTAGGCAAGGCTCATAAGGCAAACCCACATCCATTTGTATCACAAAGGATGAGGAAGTAAGAGTGATGCTACTCAACAATGGACGTCTAGACCCAAGGATGCACGCACCCAAAACCCTACCTAGCTTTCTGGACATCGATATCTGTGCAGTAACATGAACCTGTTTCAGGTTTCACAGGAGCACACCAGTACTACCACATTATAGCTGTTACCATTCTTGTCGGCCACAACACTTGAACAAGGGAGGCAGAGTATCAGTATTCTATGCAGATTCCCACGCCGACATTGGTGGCACAGTACAACATAGGTGTTAGGCCATTGAGTACAGAAGACGTAGTTGGGGACCTGGGGAAGAAACATGGTAGCGGTCTGTCATTTGTCTACCACATGGCCAACGTGGATTGACAGACATGTTATATAGCCCAGCTAATCATGACTGATTCACATGTATGGCAGGGGAGGTCATTGTGCCTCTGTACTCATCCATCATCAGGCCTATAATTGCGTACAATGCACCTTTTGGGATGTACCTAACCAGACACCTACAGCAACTGGTACAGGACAACAGTACATCATCAAGGGGATGCAATGGCTCACACAGATGTCATATGCTGCCCAGGTAAAGTGAATCCAGCTGGACTCAGTGGCATACTGCCTGTTCAGAGGCAATCTGTGCATGCCATATACAGCCATGTCCTACCTAGCAGTAATGAACGTGATGCACCTCAGGTAATCAGAGTCCCATACAGCCACATGCTCAGGAGAGCTGGACCTTAGCACTGACATACATGGACATGCTGGAGGGGCATATTCCTAACCGAGAGGCTCCCTTCACTCTGTAATGAGCTCACACTACTGGTTAGGCAGAGTCCCTCATTGACTCTCTTCCATAGGAATCTGGATGAGTGGATGGAGATCATAGTTGTACCCCAGGTATCACTTCTATGTCGCTGTTAGACAGAGGCAAAGTATACTAAAGTCGGACAAGGGCATAGCAGCATAAGATGTGATTGGGTGGCAAAGACAAACACATTCTACTAGGCTTACCAATGCCCTAGGGCAAATAGCCTAGTATGAACCTATGAACTGTTCATTCTCAACTGTTCGAGCTCATTACAGAGTGAAGGGAGCCTCTCAGTTAGAATTTGCCCCTCCAGCAAGTCCATGTATGTTCTATTCAGTACACGCTTGCTCAGAGGTGACCTTTGCCCAACATACAAGGCCATGTCAAACCCAGATTTGATGAATATGCTTCACCTAAAAACCTAGATCCATCAGAGCCACAAGGCGGGAGACTTAAACCTCGACACGGCTATTAATAGGACATGCTGGAGGGATAGATTCATCACCCAAAGACTCCTATGCTGTGGAACAAAATCACGGTATATGTGAGGCAGAGCACCTCGCTAGCCTTGTTCAAGAGAAATCTTGACCAATGGATGGGAGATCGCAGATATACCCCAGGGATTACCTCCATGTCACTGCTCGACAGAGGCACAGCATAATAATGGGTATGGTTCCCGATACTAAAAGGGTGGCGAAAGCCACAAAACGATGGGCTAGGCTTGTAAATGCCCTCGGGCAGATAGCCTAGTATGAACCTATGAACATGTGTGTACTGCTATAGTACATCTGCCATATGTTGCATGTGTGTGTGTTGTGAGGGATGCACAGGTAATGGCCAGATACTTCTGCACAGGTGACACGTCTGACACATTCTGGGTGTTCATCCATACATACTGGATGTGTGCTGCCATCCAACTCTGTGATGTGGACACACATTACTCAGCCTGGATATACATATCTGAACAACACCACAAGCACAGTACACTACCTTGCTATGTATGCATGTTATTACACAGTTATTCAGTAGTTATGACAGTGATGCTATCCATGCAGCCCACTGGGCCAGTGGAAGCCACAACACACACCGCCAGCACCTTTGCATATGCGTACCACAGACATCCCACATACTGCATGTACTGTGCACACAGTTATCTAACCCAGAACAACTGCACACCACTTATTAATCCTGTCCAGTGGACTACAGATACAGGCATATTGTATAACAATAGTAGGAGACTACTGCAGCACAGGGCAGATTCACATGATGGGAAGGCATCTGTTGTCTGCAGTGTTAAGATGCTTCACATTCACCAAATGCACAGATATTGCCAACATTGTTGCAGACAGTTTAGGTGCAGGTACCCCCATTGTCCTACACACGTGTTATTAGTTATCCCAGATGACTGTAACCTCCCTATCCTCTCACATGTCCAGGTGAGAGCCACCCTCATCATTGCAGAACACATATCATCACTGTTACGAAATGGTATCCCTGGATGCGTGCTACATTCACCCCTGGAGGACATAGCACCACATGACAGACTGATATTAATCCCTGGCCATACTACAGGATATGTACCTGAACAGTGCCATACATACACAGTGGTCCCACACCAATGAGGAGGAACCTCTACTGACCCTGGGAACTACTGCATCATATGCACAACTGGCCTTGTGTTCTAAGCTATGGAAGTGTTAGTTATGGCCCACATGTACAACAATATTACATATGTTTATATTTCATGACTATGTACACACAACCTATCTCATGGACATACCTATAGATAGTGAACTATGATACATTTGGAGGTGTCACAGTATACACAGGATTAACCTGCTACTTTGTATTACCTGTGTTTGTGGCAGCTGTTGGTGTGTCACTGGTGCTGCTTGAAGTTTGCTGCTGCTGCTGCTGCTGGTTTTGCTGCTGGCTGTCTTTATTTCTGTTTTGTTCTGTTTTGTTCTCTCTGTCTCTCTCTCTCTTTCTCTGTCGGTTTTGTGCAATGAATGTATTGCATGAGTGTAGTGTGGGTACTCATTGCTTTTGTAGGTATCTGCATAGGTCCATGTGATGGCCTCTGCACCAATTGTAAGGCAGCATTTGCTAATTGCATGCAGCTGGGTGTGTACTGATTGCATGTCTCACTGTGATTTCAGGACACTGCTATAAAAGGGTATGTGAGATAGGCGTTGCCCTTTCAGATTGTAGGGCGTGGACCATGCTGGTATGCTGTTGACAGTGTTTTGTGAGTGTGAAGGTTAGTACAGCTACCATGCTTCATGCTGTGTTGTAGATTCAGGTTGCTGCATTTATCTTGCCTGTTCCCTATAGTGAGTGTGTATGCATACTGACACCTACAACTATATGTCATATGTATTGCTATATAAATATATATATATATATATATATATATATCTGTGTACATATACATACTTTCATATATGTACATTAGTTGACATTATTGGGTACAAGCTAACAATTAGCAGGGCTGTTTCTGTTAACACTACACTAGTATGGGAACCCAGTAATTGGGACTATAAAAGTCTGCATGACATGCTTTGGGTAGTAGACATACTATATTGCCTTTATCTTCATTCATACTATTATGTGTTCCACTTATTTAGCACTATATTCCTGTATGAGAGTCATGGCTTAGTGGTAGGTCATACAGACTAGTGTTACAATGGTCTTGTGGTAGGGCCTACTAGTATGCTCATATTCTGCTTTTGAGTTGAGTATAGGGCCTATCAATCAAAGTGCTGGAGGCACCTTTAAGCAGTTAAAGGGCTTAGTAGGTCTCACAGGAGCCAGGCTGTGTTGCATATTCTGGTTGCTGCATATATCTTCACTATTTCCTGTAGTGAGTGTGTATGGCTACTGAGACCTACAACTATATTTCATATGTATTAATATATATTTATATATATGTATGTGTAGATATACATACCTTCACATATGTACATTACCTTACATTATTATGTACAAGCTAACAGGTAGCAGGGCTGTTTCTGTTCACACTGAACTAGTATAGGAATCCAGTAATTTGGCCATTAAAACTCTACCTGACATGCTTTGGATAGTACATCTCCTATATTGCCTTTATACTGATTCCTACTATTACATGTTATATTTATTTTAGCACTGTGTTCTTAAAGCAGGCATGGCTTAGTGGTAGGTCATACAGACTACTGTTACCAAGGTCCTGGGTTTGAGACTGACAGTGGGAATTCTTTTTACTTTGCAAACTTTCAAACTGAGTACAGGACTTGTCAATCAAAGTGCTGAGGCCACCTTTAAGCAGTTAGAAGGGTAAGTAGGTCACACAGGGGTCAGGCTGTGTTGCAGATTCAGGTTGCTGCAATTATGTTCACTGTTTCCTGTAGTGAGTGTGTATGGCTACTGAGACCTACGACTATATTTCATATGTATTAATATATATTTATATATATGTATGTGTAGATATACATACCTTCACATATGTACATTACCTTACATTATTATGTACAAGCTAACAGGTAGCAGGGCTGTTTCTGTTCACACTGAGCTAGTATGGGAATCCAGTAATTTGGCCATTAAAACCCTACCCGACATGCTTTAGATAGTACATCTCCTATATTGCCTTTATACTGATTCCTACTATTACATGTTATATTTATTTTAGCAGTGTGTTCTTGTAAAGCAGGCATGGCTTAGTGGTAGGTCATACAGACTAATGTTACCAAGGTCCTGGGTTTGAGACTGACAGTGGGAATTTATTTTTCTTAGCAAACTTTAAAACTGAGTACAGGACCTGTCAATCAAAGTGCCATAAAGGCACTTTTAAGCACTTTAAACCAGGTCTGCGCGTTTGCTGGAGCTCACGACAAGACTGGCGGTGAGCTCCGCTAACACAAGCCAAGACACCCGCTAATTTCTTTGAAAGAAAAGAAAAGGGGTGACAGGAAAGTGGTGAAAAGGGGTCACAAAGAGGGTAAGACAGTAGGGAAACAAGCGTGGGATTTGCAGGAGGGATGTAGGTAAGGCCCATAGATGCCCATGTCTTTGGCAGCAACAGCTGTGCATTTCCATGTATTTTGGTGAGACATTAGAAACCTTTCACCCCTGAGAGAGGTGTCAGGACAACATTAATAGTTGTTGTAGAGCCAATTGTAATTAACTGTTTCAATGTCAAGCAGACATGTGTGCGACATGGACAGCTATGTATGGGCGTAATTTTTGTGGGTACAGAGTGCCCTTTTTTTTTTTTTTTTCAGGTGAGAGTGGTATGTCAGGTGAAGGAAGTCGGTATAGCTGGGGAGGTAGGTTGGGTAGGTTAACAGACAAGACAGACAAGACGCATACAGGGCGGTGTATGACACACGTGCGGGGGGTTACACAATTGACGGGACGGAGGTTGGGATTTCCAAGATGCATGAGCCCACAGATGGCAACAGTGGAACTGATATCCCCACCCATAGGCAGTTGCCACTGTTCCTTCACAGCCCAGGACGGGGCTGTGCTGGGGGCTGTGTAGGCGGGCCAACGGCCGGGGCCATTAGCTGTGCCACACGAGCCTCGAGCTGGCGAGGGGCCCAAGAACAGTGTCTTGGATCTCCCTTCGCACCACAGACTGGACACCACGGAGGGTGAGTGGACGAACCCCTCCGGCCACACTTGCAGAGGGGGGACGACCCCCATCCCCTGCAGCGCTTCCACCCAAAGGTGGCACAGGGCCACCGGAGGGTCCGCCTGGGCACTAGTGCCAGGTGCAGTCACCAGCTGAGGTGGGAGAGGTGGGTCCGCTGGGACCTGCCTTCCCAAGCCGTTCTAGGTTTGTGAGTAGTTATGTTAGTTTGGGTTAGTGGCATTGTATTCCATTCAGATTAGTTGTAACAGCATGCATTGGTATTCCCATCAAACAAACACCCAGATATTAACACCATTAAACAAGGGGCATATCAATATCACATGCATTATTTGAACAGAAATACACAGTCAAACAACATGCAGGGTTGATTAATGGCAACAGGCCATCAGATTTGCAGGTATGAACAGGGCACATGCACGAACAGACATGCATATATTTTTGAAACGGACAAATGTCCATGATTAATGAAATGTTCACATACCATTATTTAGTGGGTGTTGTTATATGGAATTATAGGGTTGGGCAGAGATAGAAAGTGATGACACATTCATATGTTACACATTGATTTACATTTATAATAGGTACACAATTAAGTTGAGGCTGATGTTTCAAAATAAATTTTATTTGACTGTCAAGCTACACCTGTTACAAATACATCACTATCCTACTTATTTTGAATCTGATCAGATACATCATCCTGCTACACTTTGATGACAGGACAGGGGACAACTATGGCTGTTTAGTCTGTCAGATAATCATTCATTCTATCTGCAAATTGTTTACTGTGAGCACCATATACAGCATTTGGCTAGACATTCCAGATTCTGACACACTGAAATCAGTTTGGTATATTAAGTTGTACTTCCCACATGCATTTAGTTCTGTAGAAACACACTGGGGCTAATATATTCCGGGGTTATTACTACTTTATTTATTAATACATGACCCTTTCTGTCAGTCTCACACTTCCTGCAAATTCACAGTTCAGGTTGCTACTTCTAGGCTTTGTTCACATGTTAGACTAGTGGTGATTCAAACACTTTCCAACAGCCTCACTTCTGTCATGATTCAGCATTTCAACAGGGGATATATCTCACATGTGACTACCTCAGATTCTGAAGCTGTACTCTTGAGACTACTGCAGGTTACACTATATTTAATTAATGGTGGGACATCTGTATGACAGCACTGTTTAATTCTATCAATTATATTTCCAGTTACACTTGCATACTGATGAACTTGTTGCAGCCATACCTGCAGACTTTCAAATCTTGCTTGCACATTATATTACTTTTAATCAACACACTGCAGTGTTCTGATACATGCTACAGTATAATATTTATTTACAAGTACTGGGTGGGGTTACTAACCTGCACGGTGGCGATCCGCACCAGCCTACGGGCATGCATCTCGCGATTCAGAGCGGACACCTGCAGCTGTAATAGAAAAGAAGTAATATTGGACTACACATCTCCATGGTATCAGCTAGTTGAAATCCTTACATACATAAGTAAAATGTAACTTACTCAGTAGTGGGGCGTTGGGCATATCCCGGGCCTCCTGGATCCATTCGGACAACTGGTCTTGCTTGCGTCGTTTCAAGTCCGCATGGTGGTGACGGACCTGCTCACCAGTGCGTGGAATGCCAGTAGCACTGGTCAGATCACGAGCCAACTGGTCCCATGCCTCTGCCCTATATGCTCCCCATGAGACCTGGCCCTGCATGAGTTGGGCCTCGTGATGGTGGACAAGGAGCCAGACCATGTATCTGGACTCCTCAACGCCCCAACGCTGTGCCCAAAAGCAACGTCCCTCACCTACTCCACTCATTCTGACTGCAGCTCTGATCTACAATCGTTTCTGCTGTGTATTCCGCCTATGGGGCTTATATATGCCGATTTTCCCGCACATTTCTCTGATTGGCCGTTTTGGAATTGTATCTACTTCACTGAAAATGCTTTATCATGCTCCATTCTGGATTTTATCCCATATATATGCTATTTCTGCTTTTCTAGGTATTGCTGTCATGGCTTAGTGGTTTAGTACCTTGACTCTAGTGCATGGTATCCTGGGTTCGAATCTGGCAACTGATTTTTGATTTTCCTGACAGAAATGAGTTGAGACCTGTCAATCAAACATGCCAAAAGCACTTTTAAGCACTTAAAACCAGGTCTGCGCTCGTTATGCTGAGCTAACATGCGCACTGGCAGTTAGCTTGTGGGAGCGCCGCGCAAACGGTGTGCGCTGGGATAAACCTTAATTGGCTAGTGACACACATGTTCAGCTAAGCACAGCTAGTTGCAAACAGTTTCACTCTGTTAAACCGATGCCTAGCAACAGGCATGCAGTTTACAGCTTTTTAAACACTACTCAGCTACGGGCACTCCGTCTCACAGCAGCTTACCTATCAGTACATTTCTGACTATTTTTGTTATTGTGTTACTTCAGAATATATGCTCCGTTTCATTCCATTTTACAAAGGGAATACATTTACATGTGTACAATACTGTCAGGGGGCTTTTTAGTGCTTATTTACAAAAAAAAAAAGGTTGTTGTGGGGGCTCGAACCCTGCCTGCCTACTCTTAGGCCGGCAACTCTACCGCTAAGCTATTACTTCTTGGCTTACTTTGCATATTTAGTTCTTATATCCTTTTCCACTGATTGCTAACTGTGATTGCGCTAGTAGCGCACACGGGCGCACACAGTAGCAAACATTTACGGGGTTTTAAAAAAAAAAAGGTTTTAATTTAATTTTATTACATCTCTTCACTTTATACAGTGATGGTCTATCGGGGCATGTGTTGTGTAGTGTGTTTATGCACATTTCCATGGCCTCTCTCGTGGCTGTTTACTTTCAGCCATTCTAGTCTTCCGGGGGCGTGTCCGCTTGCAGGGCTTAGCCTACAGACACGCTTCTACTCTCTTACACGGACAGTGTAAGAGTTACTAGTGTGATTCAGCATGCCTTATGCACCTCATGCATATGCATGACATGCTGACATCACACAGTTTCACTGCAGCCTCCGTGTAAGAATTATAACTCTTACACGGAGGCTTCCTGAATCTGGCCCATGGTCTTTAGATCTGCATGTTTATACAACATCATTATGGATTGGCACACCTGCGAATTCAGAGATGTAAGTTGTTTGACTTTCATCAGTTATTTCTTTATTTGTTTATTTATTTATTTTTTTTCATTTGCTTACTGGGAAAGTCCACTAGGCTTAAAAGATTCCATTTTCAGTGAAAGCCCAGGGATAGAAGCTCTGACAAAAACATAGATACAGAAAATATTAAACATTAATTGGTACAAAGGTAGATACAGTGTTACAGATAGCGATTACAGTAATATATACAGAGTATATACATAAAAGCAGGAATTTTGTGGGTTGTCAGATGAATTCAGTCAGAGAGGCAACTGACTGGCTAGACAGAGGGACCGAGCTAGTAAAATGTGCAGCAGGTAAAGGTGATAAAGGATAATGAGGGAAACGTACTCACAAGTGAAGAGAGTGTGTCGAGCAGATGGAAAGAGTACTTTGGCTGATAAATGAAGAAAATGAGAGGGAGAAAATATTGGATGATGTGCAGATAGTGAATCATGAAGTGCAGTGGATTAGCAAGGAGGAAGGAAGGATAGCTATGAAGAGGATGAAGAACGGAAAGGCTGTTGGTCCAGATGGCATACCTGTGGAAGCATGGAGGTGTTTAGGTGAAATGGCAGTGGAGTTTTTAACTAGATTGTTTAATGAAATATTCGAAAGTGAGAGGATGCCTGAGGAATGGAGAAAAAGTGTTTTGGTACCGATGTTTAAAAATAAGGGTGATGTGCAGAGCTGTAGTAACTATAGAGGGATTAAACTGATCAGTCACAGCATGAAGTTATGGGAAAGAGTAGTGGAAGCTAGGTTAAGAAGGTAGGTGATGAGCAGTGATCAGCAGTATGGTTTCATGCCAGGAAAGAGCACTACAGATGCAATGTTTGCTTTGAGAGTGTTGGTGGAGAAGTACAGAGAATGTCAGAAGGAGTTGCATTGTGTCTTTGTGGATTTAGCGAATGCATATAACAGGGTGCCTAGAGAAGAGTTGTGGTATTGTATGAGGAAGTCGGGAGTGTCAGAGAAGTATGTAAGAGTGGTACAGGATATGTACGAGGGTAGTGTGACAGTGGTGAGGTCTGTGGTGGGAGTGATGGATGTGTTTAAGGTGGAAGTGGGATTACAACAAGGTTGAGCTCTGAGCCCTTTCTTATTTGTAATGGTGATGGACAGATTGACAGACGAGATCAGACAGGAGTCCCCGTGGGCTATGATGTTTGCAGATGACATTGTGATCTGTAGTGAGAGTAGGGAACAGGTGGAGGAGACCCTGGAGAGGTGAGATATGCTCTAGAGAGAAGAGGAATGAAGGTCAGCAGGACTAAGACAGAAGATATGTGTGTGAATGAGAGGGAGGATAGAGGAGTGGTGAGGATGCAGGGAGTAGAGGTGGCGAAGGTGGATGAGTTTAAATACTTGGGATCAATAGTTCAGAGTAATGGTGAGTGTGGAAGAGAGGTAAAGAAGAGAGTACATGCAGGATGAAGTGAGTGGAGAAGAGTGTCAGGAGTGATTTGTGACAGACGAGTACCAGTAAGAGTGAAAGGGAAGGTCTACAAGAGGGTAGCGAGACCAGCTATCTTATATGAGTTAGAGACAGTGGCATTGACAAAAAGGCAGGAGTCAGAGCTTGACGTGGCATAGTTGAAGATGTTAAGATTTGCATTGGGTGTGACGAGGGTGGGCAGGATTAGGAATAAGTATATTAGGTTGTCAGCCCAGGTTGAAAGGTTTGGAGACAAAGCCAGAGAGGCAAGATTACATTGGTTTGGACATGTGCTGATGATGGATGCAGAGTATATTGGGAAAAAGATGCTAAGGATGAAGCTGCCAGGTAACAGGAAAAGAGGAAGGCCTAAGATAAGGTTTATGGATGTGGTGAGAGAGGACATGCAGGTGGTTGGTGTGACAGAGCAAGATGCAGAGGACAGGAAGAAATAGAAACAGTTGATCTGCTGTGGCGACCCCTGACAGGAGCAGCCGAAAGAAGAAGAAGATCAACAAGTGATAAAAAATAATAATTATGGAGAAAATCTCATCAGTCAGCCATAGCAAAAAGCATAGGAGTTTAGTTACCATATAAGGAGAAGGAAGAGGTTAGCTTATAGAGCAGGTACATAGCCAGGAAGAGTTGAGATGATTTTTCAGTATTTGTTTAAAGGTGGTGGTGCAATTTCAGCCAAGATCAATGAGCTAGGCATGTAGAGTTCTGGTTTGCAGTTTGAACATATGTTTGAATCTGGCTTCCTCCTATTTGCCTACAGGAATCCTGATGTGTGTGCAGCAGTATGAGTGGCACATCAATGAGATAATGTACAAATGTTATATTGTATGTCAATACTAGCATGTTATAATCACCGTTCTATTGTTGTACAGAGCAACTATTTTATACAAAACTTAGGCAATCCTCCTGTTGCTGTAATGCATCCATATTTCCTGCATGCAGCTGATGAAGACCACTCCCAAAATCATGAGTTGTGCATACAGCATATGCACAAGCTTTGAGAAGCTGTGGAGAGAGGTGCATGTTATCACTTTCCACCTTTATTACTCCATAAATACTATTTACATATTTAAATTTCCAGATTTAAATCTGTAATCTTATGACATTCAGGCATGCTAATGTTTGTCATACTTCCCATAATGCTCCTGCAAGGTAAGTGCAATCCTCACTGATTTATTGTGAATAACATTAAATGTGTGCATATATTTAAGTGGATTGCTGTCTTAGGAGTTATCAACAGGAGTTTTTTATTAGACTGATTTTATGTGATGTTTGTTGACACAAACTACATGAAATACATCAGTTTTTAACTGTCATATTATTTTGCCTTGTATGTTTTCTGCATTAGTTGTTTATACTGTTAGAGCTATTTTGAGCTGCAGGGAGTAGCAAACTTGCATGTGTAGCAGTGGCTCTCCATGAATTATGTGTTGTGCCTAGTCTGCCTATTCTATTACTGAATGGGTATGTGCTGTATCAACATTCTTAATGCTGTGGGTAGTGCTTTATTGGCATGTTTTTCTTGAGTTCCACTTCTCTTGCAATGCCACATAACTGCATTTTGATGATCTATTAAACACAGCTTTATATATTATGTCCTTGATTGTTGTGCCAAAAGACAGTCATACTTTTATTGTATGACTGAAGTGTTGCATAGTACATCATGATCATTGTTGCATTTTGTTAATTGCACTGGTACATATATAAGCATAATACAAACATAAGCAGTGACACGTTTGTTGAGGGACAGTTATGTATGTGTATCATGCCATAATTTCTACCCCTTACACACTATTACTGTGCCTGTGATTGTGCAGTTGTTTGAAGTTTTCAAATTGCATTCCAATTAAATGATGTGATGTCACCCATTAACAATGTTGCAGTCCTCATCTCATTTGCATATACATTTGTACTATTGCTAATTAATCTTACAGTATATTGTAAATATACACATTTTAATCATGGGGTGTCAAAATGACACATAACAATGTATGATAGGGACACTGGCCCATACATGTCCTTCTATTCATATCATTAATATATGAATATTATGATATTTAGAATGTTGCAAAATCATGACAGTACACTTGTTATTATTACACCTCGGTGTGTTTGGTTATACAACATATAAGTAAACCTCATGGGCCAGATCTGTTTAAGATTATGACATAATGACAGATATACTGTAATGTGATAAAACCTGAGCAAACATTTTACATGTTCTGTCTCATACATTTTGATCTTGTTATTTGCACATCATGTGCTTTCTTTTCAAAATTGTTGGTGCACATCTGATTGTGTTTTATTATAGACTTATTTGGCTTATGACTGTGATGTACATTGCACATCATTTTGAAAATTAGTATGGACTGGATTTATGCCTAACATCACATACAATGTTAGAGTTAGATAAGGTCATACAGCAATGTTGTATTACATGCATAATAGTTACAATGTGTAAATTGTGCAAGTTTTATGACATTTTATCTATTCATCAATTTTCAGTTCATACCTATTTTGTATCTATAATGTTTTTTTTCCTGTGTTGAGCTTTGACAGAGCATGGGATCCATACTAGCTCATCAATTGGACACCAATGCTGATGACATGTCAGGCCACTGCCTGCCAAGTCAGACTCCGAGGACTAGGAATGATAATGACCATACTGAGGATGGAGATGGCAACAACAGACCAGAACCTCCATGTGACATTGTTCCTGCTACTCATTGTCGAAGATGTCCACCACATTAGGCAGGCAATTTTTGAGACCAGATCCAGGATGTAGTAACAGACAGAGTCTTACAGACACAGATGAGTGATATGATGGCCACTTCTTTCAGGACATGTCATGGACTATGTGCGACGACTCCTGGAATATCACTAGAGAGATCCTTCATGATGTTTAACCACATTTGGGTGGCCCCTTGGGACTGAAAGTATTGTCTGTGTGATCCACTTTTAAAATTCTGCTGCCAAGGTGTTTTCCACATTCAGATATATACAGTATAGACACAATAGTGCAGAGTTGCTGTATTGCTGTTATGCTTTTCGGATGTACAAACATCAAAGTACAAAGTCAGATCAAAGATGTACAAAAACAATTTTTCCACAGGCCATCAAATTCATAAACAGTTAACTCAGCTTATTTGTCTGGGGTATTTTTTTTTCCAAAGCCTCCGAGGATTCTGCAGTATTTTTTACACATTGTTAATACTTGTTTATTTCAGTATTTCTTGCACTGAGTTGCAATTTGCACCTTGTATGTATATGTATATTTGCATTTTTTGTCTTGTTCTTAATAGTTGCATGCATGTTGTTTGTCTTGTCCTTAATATTTGTATGCAAGTCATTTATGTAATTCATGCTTGGACAGTAAATTGAAATGAGACAAATTCATTGTATGTATGCATACTTGGCCAATAAATGTGATTCTGATTCTGATCATGTTATCATTACTGTATACAATGATCCATATGGACAAGGGAGCTATTCCTTCAGTCTGTGTGTATGTGTGTGGGTGTGTATAGGTGTGGGGTATGTTTGTTTGTGTGTGTGTGTGTGTGTGTGTGTGTGTGTGTGTGTGTGTGTGTGTGTGTGTGTGTGTGTGTGTGTGTGTGTGTGTATATGTGTGTGTATGTGTATGTGTACTCCTATGCATGCAATGCAGAATATTATTGCTATATCCGATAGACTCTGGCCTGCTATCTGACAGATATGACTTCTGCAGTTAGAATAATGTGAGTGGGACATGATTGTTCTGCTTACTTTATTTCTTTATATACTCAGGAGGAATGACAGCAACTCACATACTATCTTATTCCAACTCTCCTTACCTAAAACAATGAGGAGGGTCAAGTGCATTTATTTGCACGTTATGTATGTGTATGCATTACACCCATTTGTGTATAGGTTTTTGCTGTCTTATGTCTGTTCAACAACATCACATGTCCTTAATTCTGTAATTTATGTCACCTTCTTGAGTAATCTTGTCCCATCTAACACAATGACTTGAGTGTGGCTTGTACTGGTAAATATTTTGCCATATAGCATTACAGTACTGTGACTGGTGTAAATTAACATGTATCCTTGGCAGACTGCTCTGACATTCATAAGTCCAGTAGCGAATATACAAAGGTGATGCTTTGGTTAACATTATTTGTTATTCCCTTGTTTGTCCATATCTTGCATATACCAATAGCTAGTCTTTTTGATAATAGCTTATATTATGACATGTATACACAAATTTGCATACATTATCATGTGTATGCATCTGTAGTATATGTGCACTGATTTACATGAATAGACATGTGTATGGCTGTAATATGTTTGGCACACAACTACCTTTATAATATGTGACTGGTTACATGCTCTTACTCCATTTCTCTGTGCTATCAGCCATTGGCCATTTGCTTCATGTACCTTGTGAGGCCTTGCAGTCCATCTTGCATTGTGTTTTTGTAGACAAATGCATGTGGACTGTGTCTCCTTAGCTAGGGCTGTCATACTTTAATCTGTGCCTATTTTCTCTTGCTAGCATTTACTGTCTGATGTGGGACTGTGTTGTCAGTCTCCTCTCCCACTTACGGTTTAGGACATGTTTAACATATACATGGCATGTGTTAGGAATATGTTTACCTTCCTGTATGGTATCATCATTCACTGTGGGTGCACTGGTACAATATTATCCTCCACCACCATATTGGGTATCATACCTAGTAAGGTATTTTCACTTGTATGATGTGCATTACTCAGGGATTTGTATGCTTCCTACCTATGAATAGGCTTGCATCCCTTAAAGTTCATTAATCATTTATGTGCCACCATTTGCCTCATATTCCATGCCACTGGTGTGGGTACGTCTGACAAACCTTTTTCTGTTTGGATCATGTTATGGCGTTGCATGTTACACATATACATTGTATACCTGACAATCCATCTGTGTTGCCTCTGGCATGGCGTATGCCTTTGATATATGGATCCCATTTTTCTTGTGTCTGTGGTGTGCATACTTATTTGTTTATTACACATCCATTAATGTTTGCTGTGATACTGCTCTTTGGTACTATGCTTGGTTGTTTGCCTGTCTCATGCATGGCTGGAGGTTCTAGTCTGCTCTCTGCTTATCTGTACCGGAATTTTCTTATCCTTACTGTTGCTTCAATTGCATGAACACTGCTTAGTTGATAACTGTATTCGATATCCATTGTGTACTGCAATGATGGTAATCTTCATTTAGTGTTCTTCAACACACACACATACCATAGGTCATACACATTCTGGTATAACTGTCACACAGTTTGCAATATCTCACCAATGAGTTATGCATTGCTACATATGTATTTTTGCATTGTGCCGTGGCTAATATGCATCCCTACCATGTTTGTCAAATATATTTGCCTGTGTTGTATAGACTGTATATGTGCTTATCTCTGCACTTTACCACTCCTTTATATGTATTTCCAACATTAGTCTGCCATGTTTTGTGATATTTTTTTATAAATGTATACCTGCTTTTTTGTCCTCCCCTCTTTCTATGTCTTTTCCATGCCTTCTAGTCTCCAAAAAATAAAAAATGGAGCCTATTCCCATAAAAAATTCCCATGCCCTTCTGTCTTTCCCTCTGACCTTCCTATTGCATATCTTCTATGAGTCCATCTTCTTCACCTGCATCCCACATCGGCTTTTCTATCACCCTATTTCCTTGGGTGTGCATTACTTGGGTCCCCCATATGTATCCCTCACTCACTGTTAGCTACTGTTAGCCATGCAAAAGTGTCCGTGGTTACCCTTCACCTTATTTATTCATTTTTTTTTTAGAAATTTTGTGGAATATGTCAGATTCTGCAAATTGTTATGAGTGTATGTATCTATGTCAGTCTACTATTTATGACAATATTTATAATTCTTTATGGATATTTGTCACTTTTCTGACATAATGACTGATGCACATTTCTCTTCCTTTAGAACTTTCTGCCTACTACCGAAAGTTCCTTTCAGCTTGTATAAATTCCATAGATGTGTTTTGGTAATGCACATATATATCTTACTTCATGAATGAATATTCTTGGAATACAGCTTTGAAATGACTGCTTGTGGTTGTGCTGGCATTGCTGGTTATTTCTGCTTTGAACTGAGTTATTATCCATAGGCAGGGGTTATTTGCATATTACTTGATTAGCCATAATTCCTGCATGGAACTAAGTTCACACCACTAGATTCCATGAACTTTGGAATCCAACTCTGTATGTATATATGTTCAGATATTAAACAAAGAATCTATCAAATCATTCAAAATAAACCTGAAAATATGTAGAGATTATTTTGCCTTACCATCTGGGTATTCAGGAACACCAGATCAGCAGATACATATGTAATTTCAATTTCTGGATCATCATCAGTGTTTTTTCTCCTTAATTCACTTTATCAATTTATCAGTCAATAATATCTGAATAAGATCCCTTGAAAACCAATATGGAAAGATTTACTCACTCCCAATATAATGAACAGATGCAAATAATTAAACCAGTATTCAATTTACTTAAACAGTTTATCCACATTTGCCTTGAAAGTACTTTACCTTCACTGTCAACAAACTTACTCGTAATTTTTTTCTGCTCATTCCAGTGAAGGGACACTCTGGTGGGGGGGGGGGCAAAATAAAGCCTACACGATCATTTTAACCACAATGCACACATGGCCATGAAAAGATTTAGATTCAGTAAACTCTGAGTAGCAGTGTGCACTTACACACAAACATGGAAACTTTGTGGCATGCAAATTACAGCATAAGTAGCTGAATTGTATGCTAATGAAGGAATTCAACATGGTAGAGCAGTTCAACAACTTGTAAAGTAACCTTATAGACTCTACTTGTGTTGGCCATGTATGCAAAAGTTTTCTGAATACAGCCACGCAAAGGAGTCTGCATGGAAACTAGAGCAAGTAATTGTCTGTACATTTGTACAGAACAGACCCTAACATGTAACGGCACACACATTATGACATTCCCAGACCTGTTGGATGCTAGAAAATTATATTAAAAATAGCAACAAATCCGTATTAAGTGCCATGACTTAAATGCTGCTTCGCACCCCCAAATGAACAATGTAATCATAACTAATGTAGACAGCTAAAAGTGTAAACCCCAAGAAACATAGAATTCCAAACCTGAATTCCTCTGTGCACATATATACATCCGAGTAATATCTTCCCTTGACTGTACAACATTGGGATTCCCTTCAGTTTCCATGCCTACATGGTTATCAACCATGTAGATTCAGGGCTGTCAACATGGTGAAGATGTAAATGAGGTCAAAACTCATTAGAATTGCTGAATCCCAAAAGCTTCTAACAGTGTAGGGGTGTTCACTTCATGTAGACACTTCCACAGTGTTCATGTTGAATGCATGCAACAGTAAATGATGACATGGGGGGGGGGTTCATAGGTGTTTACTAGGCAAATGGCCACAAGGTTCTTTTTAAGCCTAACCATGCATCTTGAATCTCGGACAAGTTCTGATACCCTTAATATGGGCCTGGGAGATGAACCACTTACAGGTTATCTGTGTCCATTAGAGGCATAGGTGCCAAACCAGGGATGACTTTCCAGTTTTCCATCCAATTGTCCAAGTTGCACTCGAATTGGGTTAGGGAGGAACTCTGCTTCACATGGATGGGGAGCCTGTTCCATAGACATGGTAGTGTCTGGGATACACTGCTATCTCTCCAGCCAGTCCTATGTATATCACAGGCAAGGTTAAAGTATTTAGAGTGTGTAATTCTGGTGATGTTTGTTTTGTGGATATGTAGGAGGTCCATCAGAATGTGGTCTGACAATGCTCTATATGCCAGGCATAGATATACCCTCAAAAGCCTCTAGGAGACAGAATACAGGGATAGGGCCTTGAGGAGGTCTGCATAGGACAATTTACTTATGCCCTGTATTCTTTTAGTGAGGAACCTCTGTGGATGTTCCAATTGTTGGATATGCCTGGTTAGGTGCACACCAAAGAGGGCATTTTATTTAATGTTAGGTCTGATGAATGCCGGACACAGTGGAACAATGACTTCCTTGGACTTAGATGCCATACCTTTGTTTATAAGTTGTGCAAAATAGAATTATTTCCTCACCACTGTAGGCACATTATGGTTAAAGGCTAGATTACTATCTATGTGTGTCCCTAAGTCCCTGACTACTGGGTTAACTCTAAGGGGTGTGTTGTCAATATGATACTTACCAGGGATGGATGACTTCCCAAAAGATACTATTATGCATTTCTTGGCATTTAGTTTTAGTCTATGACTCTGACACCAGGTGTTTGCCTGTGTCAGCCCCTCCTGGAGAACATTTGTGTCAGTGTGACATTTAGTGGCAGCTCCTAATTTGCAAGCATTTGCAAATTTAGTCAGCCAGAGACCACTGACATTGGCCTGGACTTTTGAGAAGTAAATGTCAAAAATGAGCGGTCCAAGGACTGATCCCTGAGGGACTCTACTTGTGACTGGCCTCTTTGTAGAGGTGGACTCTCCAGTTCTAACTTCCTGGGTCCTGTCTGTAAGACAATTGGCTATCCATGGGGTGACATACGGGTTTGTACCTAACCTTTAGAATTTGTCAACAATGACTGAGTGGGGTATTGTGTCAAATGCCTTGGCCAGGTCAAGGTAGGTGTTAAATAAAATAAAAGATCAATACACAGAAGGTTCAGGTTCAAAAGTTTACTAGTGTACACCAGGATGCAAAAAACGTACAAGTACAGAATTTTGTCTGACATGAAACAGGAAGTACACAATTTTTATAGTTTCTTACATTCAAGTTGTGCCCACCTTACTGAAGTGGTCAGTCACAGGGCATCTACATCACTTTAGCTTACAGTATTCTATTCATAAAATAATGCTGATGCTGTGTATTTAAAAAAAGTTTTCCTCTGGTAACAATACGACCTTGCTAACCACCTGGTCAGACATAATGTCTTTCTGTAAAGTTATTTCTTGAAGGTTCCAGGCTGGTTCGAATACAATAGCAGATTCAGTCTTTTAATACACTTCTTTGTTCCCCTGTAACACTTTCCCAACAGCTGCGTGTTATCTAGTAACACATACACAAGGCCAAATCATCCCAGCGGGAAAGAGCAGAAGATTTCATTATTTCACATATTTAATTTCCTGACCCAGCAGATAATCACTTGTGAAAAGCATAAACATTAGAACTTGCTGAGCTAGCAGCTGCCAGGGTCAGAGGCCAACTTGCAACAAGGCACACTGCAGTTTCAAAAACTTCTTGCAATTATATATGAATTCATTCTTTTTGCTATATCATTAATAGAATAAAATGCATTACATACTACTTTGCTTTTAAACTAGCACTTCACATATATTCAAATACATATTTCTCTAACATTTTCCCTCCTATTAATACTTTTATTCTATTTTGAAGTATGCACAATGTCATTTCGTCTCCTAACCTCTTCCACTAAGGATTTTCAGCTAGGTGAGTCATTTGATCTATACTTCAGAAAAAGTTTCATCTGAGATTAATTTTTCAATCTCAATATCTTGGTACAAAGTTTCAGTAACAGATACATCAATAACATCTTTGATTAATCTTTTTATGCAGGGAATTCTACAACAAACACATGCTCCTAATAGGAGTAAACCCACACAAATAGCAATCAGAATATTCATTAGAATGGAACCCCACCCCCCAAATAGATTCTGGAAGAAGTCCATCAGTGGGTTTGAGCCTGGTTCAGTCATGGCTGATACCTGCTGAATTACCTCTAGGTGATTATTAATTTCATGCCTGTTGTCCGGAATGAACGCACAGCATTCTTCTTTGATAATCGCGCATGTACCACCTCTCAGCACTAGGGTGAAGTCAAGAGCCATTCAATTTTGTAGCACAACAATTCTCATTGCATTCAGTTCATCAGTCACCAGTTCTAGGGCAGAGAAAGTTGCATTACTCATTACTTCGAGAAGTTTCGACAGCTTCCTCAACTCCCAGATTGATTTGACTGCTCCATATGCTGGGAATATTCCTGTCCAAGATATAACACTGTCACTCAAGTCCATATAAGTCAATTTGCTTTTGTTCTTTATGGTATTATGGTCTTTCCAGCCAGCTTCGATCCGTCCTACTGGATTTACAGGTTTCTTGACTGGACCTTCAGGTTTTCGGACTGCTTCTCTCACGTTTCGTATCTTACCCAAAGGTAATTCTGCAGTATGTCTTATGGCTGGAACCAGATAACCCAAAAAACAACTGCCGGACCAATTCTCAGGTAGCCATTTGTATGCTTTTTTCCCACAAATAAAATAACAATTTTCTACTTTAGTACTAATACGTGCCAGCCCTGCATGAAACATTGTCTTATCTATGATAGATAACTGTTTAGTTAAAACAGGATTTTGTCGTATTTCACCCAATGTTGCTTTCATTGAACTCAGATATGAACCATAGTTGGTGTTACAGACAGTATCCCCACTCCTAACTTTAATATAACATTTATAAGTAATGGTTATATTACAATTGCTCCACCCTACTTGGAGAGTGTCATTTTTATAAAAACATACAATTCCCTTTTGTGTGACAGGTAAAAACAAAGCTATTTTGTCCTGTGATCTCACAGTCCCTGTGTCAAAAAGCAAATTTTCCCAAGTCTCATTTATCCCCAGAGAGACAGCGGACATTAACAGTCCTCCATATGCTGTTGGTATAGCTGTACAAACCCAGCAATTTGAAATGTTCATAGTCTCTGCATATACACGTTTCATGGCTAGGTATGTGTTAAAATTTGGATGCCAGTCTATAGATGTTTCTTCATGTCTTCCCACTTTCACTTGTGTGGTTGAGTGTAGGAAAAACCACAACAAGAGGAAAATTGTCACAATTATAGTTAATAAATGCATACTCAACAAAATAATTATGCAACATCTCTGGGGTTGATCTGCATTTCTATTTGCTTTATTCTTGGCCATTTTGCCTTGTTGTATATCAGTCACAAAGTTTTTATCAAGTTGAAAGTTCTTTACCGGTTTGCAGTGTGTCAGATGGACCCAGGACGTCCTCTCAGCCACTCTGACTGCAGTAGGTGTTGCCAACAGTACCTGGTACGGTCCTTCCCACTTTGGACTCGCCCAATTCTTCCTCTTCATCACTTTTAACCACACCCAAGTTCCCGGAGCCAAAACTGCTTCTACCAGTCTGGTCTGTTCTTTATCTGAAAAAGAGTTAAACTGCAAAACAGATTTATTTGTTAACAGTTTCCTCATATAACTAGCTAATGAATTGTCAGCCTCTTGCTCTGCAGGCATGAGAGCTTCCCACTGAGGCACATAATATGCTCTCCCAAAAAACATTTCGAAGGGAGTCAAACCCTTCGCATTTGGAACCGTTCTCATACTCAGCAGCGCTAAAGGCAAACAGTATATCCAATTCTTCTGGGTTTCACTAACTAACTTCCTAAGTTTATTCTTAAGGATCCCATTGTATCTCTCCACCAGTCCTGCAGACTGCGGGTGGAAGGCACAATGATTTTTCAAGGAGATTCCGAAAAATCTTCCAAGTTGCTGGATTGCCTGGTTAACAAAATGTGTGCCATTGTCACTATAAATCCTTTCCGGTATGCCAAACCTAGGGATTACTTATTTTATCAGGGCTTTCGCCACTGTTGCTGCATCTGGATTTTTGGTTGGAATGGCTTCTACCTATTTAGAAAACATATCTACAGTGGCTAGGCAATATTTTTTCCCTTCACACTTATTCAACTCTACGAAATCCATACAAATAGTATGGAACGGATACGGTGGTATAGGAAAACTTCCTTGTTTAGGTTTAAATGCCCCTTGTGCATGGTGCTTGTTACAAGTATGACAAGCTGCACAAAATTTTTTGGTATAATTTGTGAATCCATATGTTTGGAATATTCGGTTTACTAACTGTACCATCCCCCTGTTGAGACATGGCACTGCCCATGGCTCAACAAAGCTGCATATCTAAATAAATTAGACGGCAATATCGTTTTTTTCTCTTTGGAAATGTACAGTCCATTTTTGAGAATTGCACCTTGTTTTTCCCATTTTTGTTTTTCTATTTTTGTAGTAAGCATCTGCATTGTTTTCAACATGTCTAAATCTAAAATCTCAGAGGGTTGTAATTCCTCATTCAAAAGTAAAGTTTCTGAGTCTGAGGCCGCTTGCTTTGCAGCTGCATCAGCTCTTGCATTGCCTTTCGAAATCCTATCCTGTTGTTTTGTATGAGCTACACATTTGCAAATAGCTACTTTAGTAGGCAACTGGATAGATTCTAATAATTCCAAAATAAATTGCGCATGATTAATTGGTTTTCCACTAGATGTTATCATTCCCCTATTTTCCATTGTTGCGCAAATACATGTACTGTAGAAAGCATACTGACTGTCAGTATATATGTTTACACATTTGTCTTTTGCTAAAGTACATGCTCGTGTTAAAGCTATCAATTCTGCTGCTTGTGCAGGCAAGTTATGTGGTAAGGGTTGGGCTTCTAAAATTTCAGTGTCTGAAACTACTGCATACCCCACTAGATTCTTCCCTGTAGGGCCCCTTCTGCATGAGTCGTCCACATAATATGTCACCTCAGCATCATCCAAGGGCATATCTGTGAGATCTTGTCTAGGCAAGGTTAACTGTTCAATTTCCTGCAGGCAGCTGTGCGGTGTGCCATCTGCAGGAGTTGGGAGTAATGTTGATGGATTTAATGTCGTACATCGTTCAATTGTCATATGAGGTTGGCTCAGCAGTATAGTCATACATGAAAGATGTCTAGCAGGAGAGAGATATGCTACTTTTCTTGCAGTAATGCAAACTCTATGAGTCCATCTTCTTCACCTGCATCCCACATCGGCTTTTCTATCACCCTATTTCCTTGGGTGTGCATTACTTGGGTCCCCCATATGTATCCCTCACTCACTGTTAGCTACTGTTAGCCATGCAAAAGTGTCCGTGGTTACCCTTCACCTTATTTATTCATTTTTTTTTAGAAATTTTGTGGATTATGTCAGATTCTGCAAATTGTTATGAGTGTATGTATCTATGTCAATCTACTATTTATGACAATATTTATAATTCTTTATGGATATTTGTCACTTTTCTGACATAATGACTGATGCACATTTCTCTTCCTTTAGAACTTTCTGCCTACTACCGAAAGTTCCTTTCAGCTTGTATAAATTCCATAGATGTGTTTTGGTAATGCACATATATATCTTACTTCATGAATGAATATTCTTGGAATACAGCTTTGAAATGACTGCTTGTGGTTGTGCTGGCATTGCTGGTTATTTCTGCTTTGAACTGAGTTATTATCCATAGGCAGGGGTTATTTGCATATTACTTGATTAGCCATAATTCTTGCATGGAACTAAGTTCACACCACTAGATTCCATGAACTTTGGAATCCAACTCTGTATGTATATATGTTCAGATATTAAACAAAGAATCTATCAAATCATTCAAAATAAACCTGAAAATATGTAGAGATTATTTTGCCTTAGCATCTGTGTATTCAGGAACACCAGATCAGCAGATACATATGTAATTTCAATTTCTGGATCATCATCAGTGTTTTTTCTCCTTAATTCACTTCATCAATTTATTAGTCAATAATTTCTGAATAAGATCCCTTGAAAACCAATATGGAAAGATTTACTCACTCCCAATATAATGAACAGATGCAAATAATTAAACCAGTATTCAATTTACGTTTATCCACATTTGCCTTGAAAGTACTTTACCTTCACTGTCAACAAACTTACTTGTAATTTTTTTCTGCTCATTCCAGTGAAGGGACACTCTGGTGGGGGGGGGGGGGGGCAAAATAAAGCCTACATGATCATTTTAACCACAATGCAAACACGGCCATGAAAAGGTTTAGATTCAGTAAACTCTGAGTAGCAGTGTGCAATCACACACAAACATGGAAACTTTGTGGCATGCAAATTACAGCATAAGTAGCTGAACTGTATGCTAATGAAGGAATTCAACATGGTAGAGCAGTTCAACAACTTGTAAAGTAACCTTATAGACTCTACTTGTGTTGGCCATGTATGCAAAATGTTTTCTGAATACAGCCATGCAAAGGAGTCTGCATGGAAACAAGAGCAAGTAATTGTCTGTACATTTGTACAGAACAGACCCTAACATGTAACGGCACGCACATTATGACATTCCCAGACCTGTTGGATGCTAGAAAATTATATTAAAAATAGCAACAAATCCGTATTAAGTGCCATGACTTAAATGCTGCTTCGCACCCCCATCCCCCAAATGAACAATGTAATCGTAACTAATGTAGACAGCTAAAAGTGTAAACCCAAAGAAACATAGAATTCCAAACCTGAATTCCTCTGTGCACATATATACACCCAAGTAATACCTTCCCTTGACTGTACAACATTGTTATTCCCTTCAGTTTCCATGCCTACATGGTTATCAACCAAGTAAATTCAGGGCTGTCAACATGGTGAAGATGTAAATGAGGTCAAAACTCATCAGAATTGCTGAATCCCAAAAGCTTCTAACAGTGTAAGGGTGTTCACTTCATGTAGACACTTCCACAGTGTTCATGTTGAATGCATGCAACAGTAAATGATGACATGGGGGGGGGGTTCATAGGTGTTTACTAGGCAAATGGCCACAATGTTCTTTTTAAGCCTAACCATGCATCTTGAATCTCTGACAAGTTCTGATACCCTTAATATGGGCCTGGGAGATGAACCACTTACAGGTTATCTGTGTCCATTAGAGACACAGGTGCCAAACCAGGGATGAATTTCCATTTTTCCATCCAATTGTCCAAGTTGCACTCGAATTGGGTTAGGGAGGAACTCTGCTTCACATGGATGGGGAGCCTGTTCCATAGACACTGTAGTGTCTGGGATACACTGCTATCTCTCCAGCCAGTCCTATGTATATCACAGGCAAGGTTTAAGTATTTAGAGTGTGTAATTCTGGTGATGTTTGTTTTGTGGATATGTAGGAGGTCCATCAGAATGTGGTCTGACAATGCTCTATATGCCAGGCATAGATATACCCTCAAAAGCCTCTAGGAGACAGAATACAGGGATAGGGCCTTGAGGAGGTCTGCATAGGACAATTTACTTATGCCCTGTATTCTTTTAGTGAGGAACCTCTGTGGATGTTCCAATTGTTGGATATGCCTGGTTAGGTACACACCAAAGGGGGCATTTTATTTAAAGTTAGGTCTGATGAATGCCGGACACAGTGGAACAATGACTTCCTTGGACTTAGATGCCATACTTTTGTTTATAAGTTGTGCAAAATAGAATTATTTCCTCACCACTGTAGGCACATTATGGTTAAAGGCTAGATTACTATCTATGTGTGTCCCTAAGTCCCTGACTACTGGGTTAACTCTAAGGGGTGTGTTGTCAATATGATACTTACCAGGGATGGATGACTTCCCAAAAGATACTATTATGCATTTCTTGGCATTTAATTTTAGTCTATGACTCTTACACCAGGTGTTTGCCTGTGTCAGCCCCTCCTGGAGAATATTTGTGTCAGTGTGACATTTAGTGGCAACTCCTAATTTGCAAGCATTTGCAAATTTAGTCAGCCAGAGACCACTGACATTGGCCTGGACTTTTGAGAAGTAAATGTCAAAAATGAGCGGTCCAAGGACTGATCCCTGAGGGACTCTAATAGTGACTGGCCTCTTTGTAGAGGTGGACTCTCCAGTTCTAACTTCCTGGGTCCTGTCTGTAAGACAATTGGCTATCCATGGGGTGACATACGGGTTTGTACCTAACCTTTAGAATTTGTCAACAATGCCTGAGTGGGGTATTGTGTCAAATGCCTTGGCCAGGTCAAGGTAGGTGTTAAATAAAATAAAAGATCGATACACAGAAGGTTCAGGTTCAAAAGTTTACTAGTGTACACCAGGAGGCAAAAAACGTACAAGTACAGAATTTTGTCTGACATGAAACAGGAAGTACACAATTTTATAGTTTCTTGCATTCAAGTTGTGCCCACCTTACTGAAGTGGTCAGTCACAGGGCATCTACATCACTTTAGCTTACAGTATTCTATTCATAAAATAATGCTGATGCTGTGTATTTAAAAAATGTTTTCCTCTGGTAACAATACGACCTTGCTAACCACCTGGTCAGACATAATGTCTTTCTGTAAAGTTACTTCTTCAAGGTTCCAGGCTGGTTCGAATACAATAGCAGATTCAGTCTTTTAATACACTTCTTTGTTCCCCTGTAACACTTTCCCAACAGCTGTGTGTTATCTAGTAACACATACACAAGGCCAAATCATCCCAGCAGGAAAGAGCAGAAGATTTCATTATTTCACATATTTAATTTCCTGACCCAGCAGATAATCACTTGTGAAAAGCATAAACATTAGAACTTGCTGAGCTAGCAGCTGCCAGGGTCAGAGGCCAACTTGCAACAAGGCACACTGCAGTTTCAAAAACTTCTTGCAATTACATATGAATTCATTCTTTTTAAACTAGCACTTCACATATATTCAAATACATATTTCTCTAACATTTTCCCTCCTATTAATACTTTTATTCTATTTTGAAGTATGCACTATGTCATTTCTTCTCCTAACCTCTTCCACTAAGGATTTTCAGCTAGGTGAGTCATTTGATCTATACTTCAGAAAAAGTTTCATCTGAGATTATTTTTTCAATCTCAATATCTTGGTACAAAGTTTCAGTAACAGATACATCAATAAAATCTTTGATTAATCTTTTTATGCAGGGAATTCCACAACAAACACATGCTCCTAATAGGAGTAAACCCACACAAATAGCAATCAGAATATTCATTAGGATGGAACCCCACCCCCCAAATAGATTCAGGAAGAAGTCCATCAGTGGGTTTTGGCCTGGTTCAGTCATGGCTGATACCTGCTGAATTACCTCTAGGTGGTTATTAATTTCATGCCTGTTGTCCGGAATGAACGCACAGCATTCTTCTTTGATAAGCACACACGTACCACCTCTCAGCACTAGGGTGAAGTCAAGAGCCATTCAATTTTGTAGCACAACAATTCTCATTGCATTCAGTTCATCAGTCACCAGTTCTAGGGCAGAGAAAGTTGCATTACTCATTACTTCGAGAAGTTTCGACAGCTTCCTCAACTCCCAGATTGATTTGACTGCTCCATATGCTGGGAATATTCCTGTCCAAGATATAACACTGTCACTCAAGTCCATATAAGTCAATTTGCTTTTGTCCTTTACGGTATTATGGTCTTTCCAGCCAGCTTTGATCCGTCCTACTGGATTTACAGGTTTCTCGACTGGACCTTCAGGTTTTCGGACTGCTTCTCTCACGTTTCGTATCTTACCCAAAGGTAATTCTGCAGTATGTCTTATGGCTGGAACCAGATAACCCAAAAAACAACTGCTGGACCAATTCTCAGGTAGCCATTTGTATGCTTTTTTTCCCACAAATAAAATAACAATTTTCTACTTTAGTACTAATACGTGCCAGCCCTGCATGAAACATTTTCCTATCTATGATAGATAACTGTTTAGTTAAAACAGGATTTTGTCGTATTTCACCCAACGTTGTTTTCATTGAACTCAGATATGAATCATAGTTGGTATTACAGACAGTATCCCCACTCCTAACTTTAATGTAACATTTATAAGTAATGGTTATATTACAATTGCTCCACCCTATTTGGAGAGTGTCATTTTTATAAAAACATACAATTCCCTTTTGTGTGACAGGTAAAAACAAAGCTATTTTGTCCTGTGATCTCACAGTCCCTGTGTCAAAAAGCAAATTTTCCCAAGTCTCATTTATCCCCAGAGGGACAGCGGACATTAACAGTCCTCCATATGCTGTTGGTATAGCTGTACAAACCCAGCAATTTGAAATGTTCATAGTCTCTGCATATACACGTTTCATGGCTAGGTATGTGTTAAAATTTGGATGCCAGTCTATAGATGTTTCTTCACGTCTTCCCACTTTCACTTGTGTGGTTGAGTGTAGGAAAAACCACAACAAGAGGAAAATTGTCACAATTATAGTTAATAAATGCATACTCAACAAAATAATTATGCAACATCTCTGGGGTTGATCTGCATTTCTATTCGCTTTATTCTTAGCCATTTTGCCTTGTTGTATATCAGTCACAAAGTTTTTATCAAGTTGAAAGTTCTTTACCGGTTTGCAGTGTGTCAGATGGACCCAGGACGTCCTCTCAGCCACTCTGACTGCAGTAGGTGTTGCCAACAGTACCTGGTATGGTCCTTCCCACTTTGGACTTGCCCAATTCTTCCTCTTCATCACTTTTAACCACAGCCAAGTTCCTGGAGCCAAAACTGCTTACACCAGTCTGGTATGTTCTTTATCTGAAAAAGAGTTAAACTGCAAAACAGATTTATTTGTTAAGAGTTTCCTCATATAACTAGCTAATGAACTGTCAGCCTCTTGCTCTGCAGGCATGAGAGCTTCCCACTGAGGCACATAATATGCTCTCCCAAAAACCATTTCGAAGGGAGTCAAACCCTTCGCATTTGGAATCGTTCTCATACTCAGCAGCGCTAAAGGCAAACAGTATATCCAATTCTTCTGGGTTTCACTAACTAACTTTCTAAGTTTATTCTTAAGGATCCCATTGTACCTCTCCACCAGTCCTGCAGACTGTGGGTGGTAGGCACAATGATTTTTCAAGGAGATTCCGAAAAGTCTTCCAAGTTGCTGGATTGTCTGGTTAACAAAATGTGTGCCATTGTCACTATAAATCCTTTCCGGTATGCCAAACCTAGGGATTACTTATTTTATCAGGGCTTTCGCCACTGTTGCTGCATCCGGATTTTTGGTTGGAATGGCTTCTACCCATTTAGAAAACATATCTACAATGGCTAGGCAATATTTTTTCCCTTCACACTTATTCAACTCTATGAAATCCATACAAATAGTATGGAACGGATACAGTGGTATAGGAAAACTTCCTTGTTTAGGTTTAAATGCCCCTTGTGCATGGTGCTTGTTACAAGTATGACAAGCTGCACAAAATTTTTTGGTATAATTTGTGAATCCGTATGTTTGGAATATTCGGTTTACTAACTGTACCATCCCCCTGTTGAGACATGGCACTGCCCATGGCTCAACAAAGCTGCATATCTAAATAAATTAGACGGCAATATCGTTTTTTTCTCTTTGGAAATGTACAGTCTATTTTTGAGAATTGCACCTTGTTTTTCCCATTTTTGTTTTTCTATTTTTGTAATAAGCATCTGCATTGTTTTCAACATGTCTAAATCTAAAATCTCAGAGGGTTGTAATTCCTCATTCAAAAGTAAAGTTTCTGAGTCTGAGGCCGCTTGCTTTGCAGCTGCATCAGCTCTTGCATTGCCTTTCGAAATCCTATCCTGTTGTTTTGTATGAGCTACACATTTGCAAATAGCTACTTTAGTAGGCAACTGGATAGATTCTAATAATTCCAAAATAAATTGTGCATGATTAATTGGTTTTCCACTAGATGTTATCATTCCCCTATTTTTCCATTTTTGCGCAAATACATGTACTGTAGAGAAAGCATACTGACTGTCAGTATATATGTTTACACATTTGTCTTTTGCTAAAGTACATGCTCGTGTTAAAGCTATCAATTCTGCTGCTTGTGCAGACAAGTTATGTGGTAAGGGTTGGGCTTCTAAAATTTCAGTGTCTGAAACTACTGCATACCCCACTAGATTCTTCCCTGTAGGGCCCCTTCTGCATGAGCCGTCCACATAATATGTCACCTCGGCATCATCCAAGGGCATATCTGTGAGATCTTGTCTAGGCAAGGTTAACTGTTCAATTTCCTGCAGGCAGCTGTGTGGTGTGCCATCTGCAGGAGTTGGGAGTAATGTTCATGGATTTAATGTCGTACATCGTTCAATTGTCATATGAGGTTGGCTCAGCAGTATAGTCATACATGAAAGATGTCTAGCAGGAGAGAGATATGCTACTTTTTCTTGCAGTAAAATTATTGCGACTGCATGATGCACTCTCAATGTGAGAGGGGGGAATAATACCACTGAGGCTGAGGCCTGTACTGCCATTGCAGCTGCAACCACTGCTTGTACACAGTGAGGCAAAGATCGCGCCACTGGGTCTAACTGTGATGATTAATAGGCTATGGGGCGTTGCTTATCCCCATGTTGTTGCGTCAGCACTGACGTCATATATCCTTGCTTACAATCTACAGTCTGAAAGAACTGTTTATGAAAATTTGGGAGTCCTAAAACTAATGAAGAAGCTATCAACTGCTTCAATCTGCAGAAAGCCGTTTCTGCTTCAGGTGTCCATTGTAATAAATCTTGTGCTGTCATTGGTGTTTTAAATATCAAGTCAGTCAATGGAGCAGACTCCAAAGCATAGTTTGGTATCCAACTCCAACAAAAATTAGTTGTCCCCAAGAAGGACATCATTTCCTTCTTGGTTGCTGGTTTGGGTGCTTGTAAAATTGCTGTCTTTCTATCCTCATCTAATATCCTACCTTCATTGGATATCACATATCCTAGGTATCTAACTTGCTTTTTCCAGAGTTGTAACTTACTTTTGTTCACTTTGTGTCCTTGTGTTGCTAAGAATTTCAATAGCACTATAGTATCTTCCCTGCATTGCTGCTGGGTGGGGGCTGCTAGCAAAATGTCATCTACGTAAAGTAGAATTTGACTACCTCCTGGTGGGGTAAACCCTGCCAGGTTGCTAGCCATTTCTTGTGCAAATATTGTTGGGCTCTCACAGTATCCCTGTGGTAGTCGAGTATAGGTATACCTTATACCCTGAAATGTAAATGCAAACCAGTACTGACTATCAGGATGTATAGGTATTGAAAAGAAGGCATTACTGATATCTACCACGGAGAAATATTTCTGTTGGGGCTTTAAGTCATTTAACAAAGTATGTGGGTCTGGCACCGTGGGTGCTCTGGGTATCATTGCATTGTTTACAGCTTGTATATCTTGAACCATCCGCCATTCCCCATTTGCTTTTTTAACAGGAAATAGGGGTGTATTACATGGTGAATCAGGAGATTCTACCAGTACTCCTTCCCTGAGTAATGCTGCTATTATAGGCTTGATTCCTATTTCTGCATCTTTCCTCAAAGGGTATTGTCTTTTCTGTGGCCTAAATGCCGACTTTGGTGTAATTGTAACTAGTCCTGCTTTTCAAATAAGTCCTACATCTGACTTGCCTGTTGATCAAAGAGTCGTTGGTATCTTACATAAGGCTTTCTCTTCTTCTTCTAATAAAAATGCTAATCAGCTGTCCTCGCTAGATTGCAAGTGCACAGCTGGGTGCGTCTGCGTCAACCAATTCAACTTTTGTTTCTGTATCCCCTGTTATGACAATTCTAAGTCAGTCTTTTTCTCCCATCTCGTTACCTTCTCTCCTAAGTCTTCCCATTTTATGTTTTTGTTCTTGGTCAAGCTGACATGTGGCAATCGATTTGATCTATATAATGCAAGGAATTCTTGAGGTAATGAACAGCTAGCTACACTGTTCCCCTCAGTATCCCAATACAAAGTACGTAATACTAATCTAGTTGCATGATTTTTGAACAATTCTTGCTCATATTCTCTATCAGGTCCTGGCGTATTACAGTAGTATAGAGTACAGTGTAACAAATGCTGTCGATCAGTGTCAAGGGAGGGGGCTTTACTGATGGCTACGTTCATCAGATCCTCGGTTACTGCCCCTGGACCAGTCGTAACTATGTCCTGGCTGTACCAATAAAAAGTTTCACCATCTGATCGCACCACAAAAGTATCCATTTGCCTCGTGCCTCCATACCCTGCACAGTCGGAACTACCGCTATGCCAAATATCGGCATAAGGTCCCTACCAAATAGGTTCACTGGACATTTTGCAGAAACAACAATCTTACTTCTTTGAGTCATACCTGAAACAGAGTCAGTTATTGCTATATCATGGGAAAGTGGTTCCCTGTATAGCTGTCCATTCGCAGCTTTCACTAATATATAATCAGGTGATTCAGAATGTTCTGGTAACTTGGAGGGGTGTATCAGGGTCCGTGATGCTCCTGAGTCACACAGGAATTTAACTTCCCTTCCCTCCACCAGAAGTGTAACTTCCGGTTTCGTGTCTGCTAAGTAGAGCTTTAGGCTCAATAATGCTAAATCCAGAATTTCACTTTCTTCATCCTCCATATCTACTTGCACTTCCTCTATTCCTTCTATCACATTTACATTTGTCCTCTGTTTATTAACTTTTCCTGATGATTTCTGACTTCTGCATGATGTATCTTCACTATCATATAGTCAGTCCTCATCTCCCTTGTCTTCTGTGATTACCTTTTTATTCTGTTTACAGTCCCTCGCTAGATGTCCCTTCTTCCTGCACTTAAAGCATTCACCTCTCTTTTTCCTTTCTTCAAAATCTTCTGACCGTTTGTCAGACTGTTTATTTCCCTGAGCATTTTTCTTTCCCTTTTTGTCTGACTGTAACACAAATACTTCAGCTCCGTCTTCAGCAGTGAAGACTTGCGCCTTCTTTTTCTTCTTGCTATTAAAATGTCTTTTAGCATACCTAGCATATTCAAGTAAGGCTTGTAGCCTACTTGTTCGATGATCTATCATATGCTTCGTAATGAAGCTACTGATAGGTGCAATTCAACCTTTTAAAAATGCATTTTTCAATTGTTGTTCATACGGGGAATCATTCACTTGATTTTCAGGAACTGTCATACCGCTATGGTTATTAAAACATTCCAGTAATCTAGCACAGTACCCATCTACCATCTCATTTTCCTGTTGTATGCATTGGTTAATGCAAGTCCAGTCTGCTCTAGGTTTCCATTTCTCAGAGATTCGGTCTGTAAGACCTTTCACTCTATTGTCTAGTTCTGCGTCACTATGTGGGAGTGGTTTAAACTCTGCATTACGAGGATTCCAGGTGCCACAAATCATGTGCCAATCTGGACCTATAATTTGTCTGACTACTTTTTCAACTTCTTCCCCATTTAAGTGGTAACTCAACCTCATGCCTTGCAAATCTTCTAAAAATGTTGTAAAATTAACTTTTGGATGGGGGATTCCCTCAGTAGCTTTCCGGATATCCTCCGGTGTCCATGGCCTGTATATTAAGAGAGTTGGGTCCTGCCCTGCCTGTCCTGCCTGAGGATTTGGGACCTCTATAAGCGGACACATTTCTTTGTCATTCTCATCCTGTAGGTTCCTCTCTATTTGATACGATTCTGCATCCCCATGTATTTTACGTGTTCGGGACCTAGTTTCAATAGTATCTCTAACAAATGATTGTGGTCTCGCTGAGACCTCAGGATAACGTGGAGGCGGATCACCCTGTCCACCCGCTTCATATCCTGGAAAAGGCAACGGAGGGGGCAGGGGAGGAGGAGCCGTTGATATTACTATGTTATTATCTTCTTTATCTAAAAATAATGCTTTTGAATTTTTAGTTTTCTGCTCCCTATGGTTTGCTTCCGCAATCCACCTGTGTGCCTGAGGAATGCCTAATTGGCGTTGCTTTTTTGCCTGACCTTCCGCATCAGATTTAAGTTGCTTAAGGAGTTTAACCAGTGAAGTTTTATCAAATTTACCATCAAATTCATATTTGTTAACCCACTTCGTATAATACCTAACATTATCAGAACGTTATGATTGCATATATTTTGCGTCTTCGGTTAGGGGCGGATCTCGCGATGTTTTAGTGCACTGATTTCCCATGTTAAAAGAAAATGTTACGTAACCCTTCTTATCACATGGTACCAAATTTTCAGTTCCTTTCACAGTTTATCTAGAATAACTGCCTACCTTATTCTGTTACCCTGATCTATGACCAAATACACAGTAATTCCTTTTGTCCCTGATCTGCATAACAAATCTTGACAATATTTACTGTAACCTAGTCCCTGATCTAAAACAGAAAAAAGGCAAAAATCTTCCTACCTGAGCCTCCGGTATTGAGACATCCAGGATCCACTCTTCAGCCACAGATCAGAAAGTGGCCAGCCTCTTTAAACGACAATTCAGTTGGAGGTGTTTTCAACCAAGAAGAACCGTTTTGGTAACTTCTCCAGAGCACTATTCGACCACCAGTAGACTCTGATGTGCAGCTGTCTGAGGGATATCCGGCTCGAAGGACCAAACTGTTAAAATAAAAGATCAATACATAGGAGGTTCAGGTTCAAAAGTTTACTAGTGTACACCAGGAGGCAAAAAACGTACAAGTACAGAATTTTGTCTGACATGAAACAGGAAGTACACAATTTTTATAGTTTCTTACATTCAAGTTGTGCCCAACTTACTGAAGTGGCATCTTACAGGGCATCTACATCACTTTAGCTTACAGTATTCTATTCATAAAATAATGCTGATGCTGTGTATTTAAAAAAGTTTTCCTCTGGTAACAATACAGCCTTGCTAACCACCTGGTCAGACATAATGTCTTTCTGTAAAGTTACTTCTTCAAGGTTCCAAGCTGATTCGAATACAATAGCAGATTCAGTCTTTTAATACACTTCTTTGTTCCCCTCTAACACTTTCCCAACAGCTGCGTGTTATCTAGTAACACATACACAAGGCCAAATCATCCAAGCAGGAAAGAGCAGAAGATTTCATTATTTCACATATTTAATTTCCTGACCCAGCAGATAATCACTTGTGAAAAGTATAAACATTAGAACTTGCTAAGCTAGCAGCTGTCAGGGTCAGAGGCCAACTTGCAACAAGGCACACTGAAATTTCAAAAACTTCTTGCAATTACATATGAATTCATTCTTTTTGCTATATCATTAATAGAATAAAATGCATTACATACTACTTTGCTTTTAAACTAGCACTTCACATATATTCAAATACATATTTCTCTAACAGTAGGCAGCATGAATGATTTTTCCCTCATTAATTGCTTTGGTGACCTTCTCAAAGAAGTCCACACGGTAGGCATGATCTGCCCTTGACAAAACCAAACTGGGTTGGGTCCAGTGTCTGTATCTCTAATGATCATCTCCATGACAATTCTTTCCATGGCTTTACATATAAGACTAGTGAGACTTATGTGTCTGTAGTTTCCATGGTCTGTAGATGGGCCACCTTTCTGCAGAGTGATGACTGTTGAATTTCTCCATTCATTAGGCACGAAACCTGTTTGAAGGCTACAGTTAAACAGTAATTCCAGAGGCACTGATAAGTCATGTTTCATGTATTTAGAAGACATCCTGATATAATGTCTGGTCACATTGATGCAGTGTTGTTGGTCTTACAGAGAGTAAGGACCTGCTCCCTAGTCATAGTAAGGGGAGCTATATTTGATTATATTTCCTGAGGTAAAGTTGAGGGGGCGAGAGGGGTAAAGTTGGAGCTGAATTTATCAGCCATGAGCTTTACTATGTCTTCTGGATCAGTATAGGTGGATCCATTTACAATGTGCTCTGCAAACAATTATGTATTGCCTTTGAGGTTGCAGACATAGTGTTGTGGTTGCTCTTGTCCTGGGAGGTCAAACTTACTTCAAATTTGTCTTTGGTAGACTTTATTTGTCCTCTGGGTTGTTTGTTTAGTTTGCTGAGAGTGCTTTTATCCTGCTGGGTGCTGCACTTCCAAATTGTTGTCATGATTTTCTTCCTCCTGTTATACAGCCTATTGATTTTGTGATTCCACCAGGGTGACTTGTTTTTTGAGTTAGTTCTGTATTTTTTCCTGGTGGGTACAGCAGCTTCTATTCAGTTATTAGCATACCTCCCTACGTAAAAATCATAAAAATCCTTTCTATTTCAAATGATCAAAATACTGTAATAACTGTAAAAAAAAAAAAAAAAAAAAAAAAATATATATATTAGGCTATTTGATTTTTTACTTTTTTTTTCGCTGTATTTTCTACTACACTAAAATGTATGCATTGTTTGTTTTGTAGTGTTTGCTTTTCTCCCGGGCCTCCACTGAAAATGGAAATATCCAGCTGGACTAGCTTGTACAGGGTTTCTCTGAACAGTTCTGCATAGGCAGCAGTGTTTTCAGGGTTTATGGGGGCTTAATATTTTGCCAGGTTCTCACTTAATAGCAGGAGATTAGCCTTACAATAGTTACTGAGTATTCCAGGTTTGGCTGGGGATCCAGGTTTTATTTTTACTTCAAAGGAGACCATATTGTGGTCTGACCTTACCAGGAAAGGCATTACAGTAGAGGGTGTGCAGCACTCTCCCATATTAGTGAGGACCAGATCCAGTATGGTTGCACCCCTGGTTGGTGTATTGACTATCTGGTCCAGGGAGATTTTTTTTTACAAAATCCAGAACTCTTTGTGCGTGTACATTTGGTGTCATGTAGGATTCTCAGTTAATAGTGGGGTAATTAAAGTCACCCATGAATATTGTATTTGGTTGGATGGTTAGTGTTGGTAATAAGTTTAAATACATGGTATGGGTTTTGTGGGTCATAGAAGATGACCTATAGCTTGCAAGGAAGTGGTGTTGGATTTTGCCTATGGTGATTTGAACATAGAGCAGCTCAAGTGCATTGTCCTCTTTCACCAGCTGCGTAGTATATTTATCTTTGCTGTAAATAGAGACACCTCCACCTTTAGTCTCTGCCTGTGAAGTAGCTGGCCTAAATGTGGGGAAGGCATTATAACCTAGCACTGCTAGTATGCTCTTTGGCTTTAAACCATGTCTCAGTGACCACACAGACATCATCGTTCTTTAGGGTAAAGAGAACTTCTATGGAGTGGAGCTTTTTGTTTACAGTCCTAGCATTGAGCAGTCATACCTTTAGATTTTCTTTGATATGTTGGAAGTACTTTCAGTTGGCATTGCCCAAAAAAGACAGTATGAGGGAAGACAATGTTTTGGCCAATATTCAAAAGCCTAGCAGGGAGAGTTGCAGACCATCCAAGGCAAAGCAGCACGGTCTGTTGGCCATCTTCTTCCATGCTAACAAATATTGCACCCCTTAGATTGACACCAGAAACTAAGGCGATTATTAAAGTCAATCATCTCTTGTTCGTATTGTGACATTATCACTGGAGATGGTAAAATGCTGCTCAATGCTAGGCTCATACCAACCTAAGACACATATTCTGAGAGCTCCATGATGTCTCTCTTCATATAGTCATATAGGAAGGTACATCTCAGGTCATTTACTCTCACATGGACTGACTGAGTTATATATTGGTAATTCTGGTCCAATGACCTTAGTGACTGCAGGCATATTTACTATCTTTAATATTTACTAGCTAGTATAATGTAAATGGCTATTTGTATTTTGTACTCTCCTGCTTGCAGAAACAGCATTTTAACTTACCCTAGTCTCCCAGTAATACTGTTCCATCTATCATTTTAAATGCAGAGTCTGTAGCATGCTAAAGAGTCTGGCATATGAGGTTTCTTGCCGTTAGTGTATATTATATACCTGGTTCTGCCTAACCCCTCCTGTTAACATAGTGAGTTTTACGTATTTTTTTGTTTCTTTTATTTCTTTTTGGTGAATCTGTTAACAATTATATTATACTAAGTTGTGCTCATGATAGTACTGTCACAAGACTGCATTTAATGCAAGGACCATTTTGAATCTACTG
This sequence comes from Protopterus annectens, assembly GCF_019279795.1. NCBI lineage: Eukaryota > Metazoa > Chordata > Ceratodontiformes > Protopteridae > Protopterus > Protopterus annectens. The sequence goes on along the minus strand of NC_056725.1, from coordinate 1,639,376,159 downwards.
CATTAGTAGGTAATAGTTAAAGCTTATATCTCTCGTTTGAGAGACTTTTGGCTTGTAATATGTGTTGTATGCACTACAACGCCTGACTGTGTTTTTAAGTATGACATACTGCGGCTTTTTATTAATGCATTTTTCCATTACTGTTGTACTTGGTTTTAAGGCCAACTGTTGTTGGCATATAATCTCTGCTTTCTTTATATTTCTTCTCACTTTAATTTGACTAAACACTTCTCCCATTTCCTTCCTTTGGTTGGTATTAACCACTTGCTTTCCTGAAGCTGCAGGCTACCCCCCCCCCCCGCCGACAACTTAACCTCCTGGCCAAAGCAATAAAGAACTATAACAGAAACTCTGCGCAGATGTCCATTTCAGCCTTGGGATTAATGTATGCTAAGTGGTACAAAACTAATCATATACTGGAACTTAAAATATGTTAAGTGATACAAAGTAAGGTCACTATACTCCAGAATATCATTTGTGTAAGTGGCGTGCACACAAAGCTAGAGCTTATACGACTATTTCTCCCTGACTTCCTCCCTTCATATAGTGTAATCTCCTGGATGCTGCAATTCCTGTAGGAAAGTGAACACCATACATCATACTATAATACACTCATTTCTCCTCTAGTCTTGATTTCCCTGATACAAATTAGTTACCTGATTGTTTTTGACTGTCGCAGTAACAATCGGGATCCTGGATCAACCCGCTCTATTCACCCTTCACTCCGGGTTCACACTGCTCCTCTACCCTACCCCCATTCCCACCCACCCTCACTTTCATTAGATTTATACTTCCTGTATCTCCACCTTCTAGCTACCTGACTAATGTCATTTCTAATATTATTAAGGTCCCCCTCGACCTATACTGCCACTTGCTCTCCAGTAACACAACACCTGCCACTACCTATTTTAGCATTTACAACCAATTTCCAATCCCTATACTTCAGTTATGTACCAATTACTAACACTTTTATTACTCTTACTTGTCCTTACTATTTTACTACCCCTATTATCCCTTTCCACCACCACTCACTTTAGAATAAAAACATATCCTCCAGCATCCACAACATTAACTACTCATGAACAACATAAGTTAAATAGTTACTCCAACATCTCACCATCCCTATTAGTAAGCCAAACCAAACCTCACCCCCACTAATACTAAACTGAAAGTAACAAAACATTACCCACAACTACCTTTACTAAAAACACATCAACCACAGACACTACTACATCTCCTCCAAGTATCACCTCAATTTGAAAATGTTCACCCCAGTCCTGGACCAAATAACCTGCCAAAATACACTCATTCCCCTAAAGCCCATGATTTATACTTTGTAACTATTAATGCACAAAGACTGTGTAACAAAATTACTGAATTCCAGTCTTGGCTTTCTCACCATTCACCAGACATAGTAGAAATAACTGAAACATGGCTTAAAACTCATATATCTGACTGAAATCCTTCCACCAAGCTACAACATTCTTCGTATTGACAGAAACCATAAAAAAGGAGGAGGTGTAGCCCTAATTTATAAGGACTCCTTAACAATATATATGCATCCAAAACCAGTCTCCACTTTCAAGAGTATGGAAATCCTAATAACGTCCCGCCATATAAATCCTAACAAACAACTCTGTATTGTCACCATCTATATTCTCCCTGGTCAAAACATTACCCACCTAGAAGACTTCCTATGTTGAATTAACCAAAATATATCCCAAGAAACTATTATTCTAGGTGGCACTAATATCAGCTGGCAAAACCTAACCTCTAAAGCTCTTAATACTAGCATTAATCTCCATAGTATCACATAACTTATCACAGAACCTACACGTGTGTTATACACCTGAGCTGAAGCTACATTAGATTGGATTCTAGTATCTCACCACAACTACTGCACCAATACAGGTACCCCCCAAACACTCAAGTGACCACCTACCTGCCTACACCCATAGAACCGAATTACACATCCCCAAACCTCACATATACAGATCTGTCAGGAACCTCTCCCACTTTAATCAAAACATATTTATCACTACCATTCAAGCTCAGAACTGGTCCCCATTAAAATCGCTGCCCCTAGATAACACTGTACACTATTTTAATAACATATTTCTTAGCACATTAAATAGCTTATCACATCTTCATACAAAATGAACAAAACAAAACCTTGCCCACTGGCTAACTAAGGATATCAAACAAATTTTCCTGTCTAGAGACAAAGCCTGGAAAATCTGGAAAAAATGAAGAACTATAGAACATGAACAAAATTAAAAAAAACTGAGAAGTATTGCAAAAAAACGTATCATAACTGATAAGAAAACCTATTTCTCCTCACAACTGTCCTCCCAAAGTAATAATCCAAAACATTCTGGTAATCTGTATCATCCCTTCTTAATGCAGATAACATTCAAAACACATCACCATCTCCTGATAAAGATCCTTACCATATAACACAGATATTTAACACCCATTTCATTGAAACCATCAAAAAACTGGTCAAGGATTCCTCCTCAGAAACCAACCCTAATTTCAGAAATACCACACAAACAGACCCCAAATCTAGCTCTATACACACTATACTTCCCTCTAATAGTATGTTCCCCCAATTCGCCCTTCTCACTACAACCTGTACCTATAGCCATAATACTAAAATTGCTAACCAAACTAAAGCACTGCTCACTCTCCACTGATAGCTTACCACCAGAATACTTACAAATTGCAGCCAGAGCTATAGCTTACCCTGTTAGCATTCTTAATCATTCTATCGCTGAATCTTATGTGCCCCAACAATGGAAAAAATCCATTATAATCCCACTACACAAAGGGGGTAATACTCATGATCTCTCAAACTACCGGCCAATCCCCTTTCTCTCCCCATTATCAAAAATCCTGGAAAAATGCATTCAAATCCAACTACTATATCAGCTCATTAAGAACAGCCTCCTAGCTCCCACTCAACACTGTTTCCACCATGGCCATAGCATGATCACAGATTTATTCTCCTTTACTAATACTGTTAATAAAGCTCCTGATGCTGGCCTATCAACTTCAGTACTCCTGTTGGATTAATCAAAAACTTTCAACACAGTATCACACCCTAAGCTAATACAACACTTAAAATAACTTGGATGCTCTCTAAGTGTAATAACCTGGTTTTCCTCTTATTTAAATGATAGACAGCAATCAGTTAGCAAAACAACAATCAGAGTACCTGGCAAACAACACAGGTGTCCCCAAGGATCCATTTCAGAACCACTACTCTTCAATATATTCATTAATGATCTAAATAAAGCCTCCCAACAAAGCATATTGATTCAATATGCAGATGATTCAGTTATCATCTTCTCCTCCAACAATTTCGCTAACCTCCAGAAAATCATTCAAAATGCTTTCTCCCCCATAGAAACCTAGTTGAATGACACCCAATTAATGCTGAACCCCCCACAAAATAAACCATTACTATTTTTATCAAAACCTCTTGCTGTAGAATTCAAGATTTTTTCACATAACAAAACAGAAATTGAACATGTGCAATGTGCAAAACTTTAGGAATTACTAGTGATGATAAACTTTCCTTTGAACAACACATACTCAATACAGTAAAGAAAACCCACTTCAGACTGGGCAAACTATACTGTCATAAACACTACCTAGATAAACAAACCAAGATAACACTAGCTAACACTTTGCTTATCCCATCCTCTTGTCTGAAAGCCCCATTTTCACCAACCACCATACATCCCTCACTAATAAGCTGCAGTCGTGTTACTACAAGATAGCAAAATTCACCTCTAACATGCCCAACCGCTCACACCACTGTAATGCTATCTCAAACCTGTCCTGGCTAGAATTTCACCACCATCTTTACTATACTCAATTAACATTTGCGCATAAGCTAATTTTCCAACCTGATACCTGTCCCACACTCCACTCTATCTTACACACATACACCCCAACTCGAACCTTCCACTCATCAGAAAGAACCCTTCTAAATGTACAAACAACCAAACCAAAAAACACCTCTAAATGTAGGTAGACCCAATAAGAGAAGGACAATGCCTATATTCATATAACATTGCCAAACTATGGAATACCCTCCCCTCATCTATTACTCAGCTTGACTCACTAATGACCTTTAAAGCTGCACTAAAAACCCACTTTTTAAACAATCCCAGCTGTATCTGCGAAATATACTGTATGCCCCCTTAAACTTCACAAACATAATTTACTCAGAATCTGCCTTCAATCTTCTCTGATATCTTTTCTTCCTCCACTGAATCATTATTTCTCCTACCTATGATACGTATTCAATGTTGCTACGTTTCATGACTACTCTCATGTGGATTGAAAGTATATTTACTTTACGAAAATCTATTGTTATCTATTGTTATTCTTTTGTGATTGAAAGTATATCATTAAGTATACATATGCATCTCTTCAACTTTATATTATTATTTTTTTACTTGTTCTGTATAATTATGTAAAATGTTTTGCTTAATTGTGGAGCATTTCTCCTGGGGCCTCCACTGAAAATGGGTTTCTGACCCAGTGGACTTTTCCAGTCAACAAATGTCAATAAATAAATAAATATAAATAAATAAATAAGGTGGGAGATTCTAGCAGATCTAGGGGTGTCAGGTTACACTTACAGGGGTGTACATGTAGGTCTGTGAAGTGCAAAAATGCATGCAAGCAGTGCACAATTCGCAAGTTCTGTGTCATTCTCTTCATTGTTTGTTAAAATGTATCATATCTATCCTCATTACATTAAAATGTATTTTTTTAATTTTCATCCTTGTTTGTGCTGTGTGGTGCTTAGTTTAACCATGGGAAATGGAGGAAGGAATGGCAGGTTTCACATTGCTTGTCTGATTACTATTCTCATGGCAGCATGTGTAGTACTGGAGTATAGAAGGTCCTGGGTTCTAATACAGGGTCTGCAAACTTCCCTCTATGTTTTGAACTGTATGTCTGCATGACATCACAGGTAAAGACAAATGTAATAAGTTCCCTTGTGTTCACCTTATTTCAGAGTCGGTGCGTTCAGGGTTGATGCTTGCAGGGGTGCACATTGTGCACCAATGGGCACTAACAGAGGTCATATATTCAGTAAAGTAGCAGATGTTTTTCATAGCTGCTAATTACAGCATAAGCAGGTAATTTCTGTATGGTGGAGCTATTCAACAAGCTTTAAAGCATTAACCTAGCCTACATTCTGTTTTTGTCTGCATAATTCCATACCATGGGAGTAGACACAAGGACATTCTAGGCCTGAAATAAAGTTGTCTCAACTGCTGCATTTGCAAGGTTAAGTCCTAAACCTAGAATGTATTCTGTAATAATATTTTTATCTATTATCTATTATTATCTATGAATATTAGATCTTTATATATCTTAACTTAGTGCAGTAATGAAGTAAATAGTGGTGGATTTGTGCAGAAAGTACCTTAAAATGTGACGGCAGATGCTTATTTTACTCATATGTGTCCATTACTGAGGTTTTCTTTCTTATTCCTCTCCTTTTTAATTGCCCTTTTTGCATGATGCACCACATAGTACAAATAGCGTATGCATGTAATAGCTGTGTTTATTGGGTTTGCACAAAGTGCGGTGGGCCACCTATGAAGAAGATGGCCAAAAACAGCAACCAGATACATTCAATTTATGCCCTTGGACATTGTGAAAATGTGACCTAAATTACAGATGGCATTGGGTTCTAGTACAGAGCGTGCAGCCTTTGTTTTACTGCTATGACATTGCAGTTTACAGCAATGAAGTGCAAATTAGACAACTGTTTCCTCAGCATTCTTGTGGCAGCAGGTTTAAGTTCAGGACTAGCATATAGTTATGGTATTATTTTACTGATGTTAGCAATGGGCTCACATTTGCGCACCACTTACCATCTTATAAACAGGCATAACTCACTTGCGTCTACACTTTGTTAACTTTCTCGTAACTCCACTGTTCAGTGTGCTATGGAACTGTAAATATGATGCTTTATTGTTAGTGTTTATTCTCCATTTCCTTTGTATGACATAAAACTACATGTGGAAATATTACAAATTCAGGGCACATTCTAAGTATATGTCATATAGTCGCAATACATACATGGCAGTACAACCGGTGGGAGGGCTCAATATTTTTATACACATATATCAACCACACTATAAAGTGTAATATATAATGCTGTGTGATCCCTCTTGGACAAGGCCAGTTGGTGGTTCTGACAACCTCGCTTTGCTAAACCCAAACATCCAACTATGCTCAATAAGGGTACTTGTGTTTTTGCATAGCTTGGCTTCTCCACACCTAGGGCACACTCTACACTTAGGCTACTGGCCTCATATGAACCTATGAATCTATGTGCCTATGCAGGCATTCCAAATTGTTGTCCCCCATATGGCCTGCTGATGTCATCTACCATAACTTAACCTGCAGTCATGTAAAAGTCAGACTTGTAACATGACACCTGCATACAGTACTGTGTTCTGTAGTCTGTGTACTTAGATGGGTAGGAGTTCTGCTCTCACTACAGTCAGATGTGCATGTGTGTGTTCAGCTAGAAGAGCAAGTGTGTATCCTGCAGTTAATACCCCAATCTCATAAACTGACAGTATTTTGATACTTGCACCTGCCTACACATCCATTTCAGGCAGGCCTCCCACCTTCTGCTTTCCAACATGCACTGCTGATTTCCTCCACTGTAAGTTGACTTGCAGCCATATAAAAGTCAGACTTGTACCATGGCGCTTACATAGACTTCTGTGTTCTTTAGTCTGAGTACTTAGCTAGGTAGGGGTTCTGTTCTGACTGCATTCAACTGTATGTGTGTGTTTCTACTCAGCAGCGTAGCTGTGCTCTCCTACAGTTACCTCTCCAATGGCATGGCTTGCTACCCTTTTGATACTTGCACAAGCCTACACATCCATTTCATGCAGCCCTCCCAATCTCTTGTCTACCATGTGGCTGCTGATGTCATCCACTATAAGTTGACCTGTGGACATGTAAAAGTCAGACTTGTGCTGTGGCGCTTAGTACTGTGTTCTGTAGTCTGTGTACTGACACAGGTAGGGGTTCTGTTCTCACTGCAGTCAACTATGTGTGAGATGTTACTTGACATTACTGACATCCTTTTACACCAGCATGTGGGACATTGTTATCACAATATGCTCAACAGACAATGCTGATGTACCACCACATGCTCAATAGACAAAGATGATATAATCAGCTATATCAGATTATTGCATATAAAACCATCCCACCAGGGCTGGATTAGACACTGGCCAGGAGCTCAGGCAGATGTCATCTTAGTTTCATAGGAGGTTACTACCCTATTGATCCTAGGGCCTTTATGAGCCTAGCCATGTTATGCCAGTGTTCCCTTATTGACCACCTTATATAGTCTGTATTTGCCATGCAAGTGTATGATCATCACAGACTGCCCTTATACAAGAGGCACATGGGTGGCACACCTGGGGTAAATTTACAGTCTCTCATCAAATTGGATAAGTTACACTTAAATAAGGTCATTGATGAGCTCTGTTTTATGTGAATTGGGATTTTTTTAAGAGGAGAATGTCTGGGAGACATATCTGTCATTCCACCACATCCTGTTAATGTCACAGGCAAGGTGAAAATCCCTAGAGTGAGTGAATCTGGTCCCATGTGAGTTGTGGCTGTGCAACATTTCTATTAGGCCAGGCTCTGAGACTACTCTGTAGGCCAGGCGCAAGTTGCTTCTCGGCAGCCAATAAGATACAGAAGACAGTGACAGGGCCTTCAGTCTGTCCTTGAAGGTCATGTTTTGTAGGCCCTGAATTGTGTTGGTGAGAAATCTCTGTGGTCTCTCCATCTGCTGCAGGTGTCTGATGAGGTACATCCACAAGGAAGTTGTGTACCTTATTGATGAGGGATAACTACAGAGGAGTTATAACATCCTTAGCTCTGGATGCAATGCCCTTATGTATGAGATGTGCAACACAGAAGGCATTCATTATCACTGTGACACATGGTTAAGGATGTTATCAACCTGTGTTCACAAATCTCTCACCAAAGGGTTTCAGTTAAGGGAGGACTGTTAATATTGTAATGTGCAGTGACTTCCCCTTGGCTGTAAGGGATGATAATGCATTATGCAGTGTAAATTTTGAGTATGTGTCTTTGCCACCGATCTTTTGTCTGTTTAAGGCCTTTTTGTAGTATGTCAACATTGTTGGGAGACTCAGTGATTGCACCCAATTTGCAGTCATCAGTGAACATGGTAAGCCAGAGGCCATCTATTGTCCCCTGGACATCTGAGAAATAAGTTCCAAACAGTAGGGAGCCCAGCACAAATCATTGTGGTACACCAGTGGCAACTGGTCTGCTGCATTACGTGGAATCCCCAAATTTGACTGTATGTGTTCTGTTGGTGATCCATTTGGCTACATATCTAGTAACATATGGGTTAATTCCCAACTGTGTGAGTTTATCCAACATGCTTGAGTGGGGGGTTGTGTCAAAAGCCTTGGATTAGTCAAGATAGGCTGTATGTAGTGTTTTGCCTTCATCCAGTGCTTTGCTGACATTCTTGAAGTTGTCCACCAGGTTTTAATAAGCATGATCTACCCTTAACGAAGTCAAATTGTGTTGGGACAACAGTTTGATGGACATCTATATCTTTGTTGATCAAGTCCATTATTATTTGCTCCATGGCCTGGCAGATATTGCTGATGAGTTGTAGGGGTCTATAGTTCCAAGAATCAGTTGAGGGAACCCTTTTGTGCAAGGGCATTATGGTTGCTGTGTTCCACTCTGCTGGGACAAAGTCAGTACTTACACTGTTGAACAGAGTGCCAACTGGTTTCACTAAGTCCTGTTTCAGACCATTTAGTAGGCAGCCTGGGAAGTTATGCTTCCTATACAGGCTGTTTTTTTTTGACTATGGAGAGAGCAGTTATGAACTGCTCTTTGGAGATGTTAGGTAGAGGAATGGTGACAGGTATGCTTTGCAGTATGTCTGGTGGGGAAATGGGCTGACGTTTGCACCAAACTGCCTGGTAGCAGGTTGGCGATGTCTTCAGGATCAGTATGAGTGGCACGGTTCACTACAAGTTTGGTACAAAGCTGGGCCTTCAATTTTTGATTTCTGACATAGCTAAAGAATGTTTCTGATTATCTTTAGCTAGGGATGGTAGTTTAGGTTCATATGTAACTTTAGTGGACTTTACAAGATAGCTAATTTGCTTGTTCAAGGTGTGGAGGCAGTCCTTCCTCTGCCGAGTCAGTTCCCTCTTGTTCTCAGACATTACTTTTTTCCACTTGTTGTATAACCTATGTATGCTTGATGCCCACCAGGCTTTTTTCTGAGAGGATCATGTTTTGATCTGTTCACATTCAACTGACTCTGTACATTAGTGTAGGTGTTTATACAGGCCATTTGTATGCACGTCTGTATAGCAGTCATTGTTGACAGTGGTAGCAGGGGGTTGCGACTATTTATGGCATCAGTTAGGAGGTTATAGTTTGCGTTGGATAAAAGTTTCATCCTTTCTGCTCTTGAGGTGTTTTGAATATGATTCTGAATGAGACTGAATTGTGATCCAAACTGACCTGGGGTGGGGGTCAACACACAGGGGTTAGTGCAGAGAACCATTATGTTGGTGAATACTAAATCTAGGACATTCAAGCCCCTTGTGGGGGTGCAGACTATCTGTTATACAGCATGTATATTAACAAATTCCAGGACCCTTATGGTGAGTGTGTTTGGGCACAAATATGACTCCAAATCGATGGAAGGTTATTTGAAATCACGGTGTCTGACTATAAAGTGAGTGATTCAAATATGTCCAGAGTGGTACTCGTGGTTCATGGTGGGGGATCTGTAGCTAACAATGATATAGAAGGGGGGTTTACTTACAGTTAGTTGGACTTGGAATAGTGCTACAGAGTCATACTCTTTGACCAGTCTTGCTGTGTATTTGCCTTCAATGAAGATGTATACACTTCTGCCTTTGGTCCTTTCATGCTCATTTTGATGTCTGAATGTGTAGAAGGCATTGTAGCCTTGCATGGCCAGGAGGCTATCTGCAGCCTTAAACCATATCTGTGTGACTGCACAGACATGGGCATCTCCCAAAGTAAGGAGTTCTTTCAGTGAGTGCAATTTCTGATTTACACTCCTTGCATTAAGCAGCATAACCTTCAGTTTGTCTTTAGTGGATTCTTTTATGATAGGAATTTAGTTGTTCTGACATTGCCTAGAAAGGCCACTATGGGGGAAACAAGCACCTTCATATAGTACAGTGAGGTATGTCTCCAGTCATTCATTGCAACATGGACTATGACAGAGTCATAATGGTACTTGTTGAGAGACTTTGAGTGCGTGCATGATCTGATGGACTCTGACACCTGACAGGCAGCTGACTGTGACCTTCTCCTTGTCTAGCCTGGTGAGGGGGACATCTGCGTATCTCACTAAGCAGTTGATTATCAGCAAGACTTTTGGTTTTGAGGTGTTTTGCCTGAGAGGCTTATTGGCTGAAACACTGCTGTGTGTATTATTATGTGTAGTGGTTTCTGTTGGGTCTGCACTGTGTGCAGTAGATTTGCACATGGGAGGTCTCTGATCTTTAGTTAGGTTTCTAGTAAATACCTCCATGTATGTGGGTTTATGTGTCATGAGCCTATTTGAAGTGTGTGTGCTGACATTTAATAACAAGTTTGCTGTTATGTGAGAGAATTGATTCCAAATTCATAGTATAGATACAGCGTTCACATGTTGTGTTTGTTTTAGCAGTAATTGGTTGTCAGCATACATGAGGCAATTGCTATGTTGCCTCAGGATGGCCATGTAAATCAAACTGCCTGGAGAAATGGTGGTAAACTGTCTGTCCTTTATGGAAGTTATATACTGTAGTAACTAGTGGGGAGTAGGCTAGCTGGACCAGGATTTGGTGTAAGACTAACAAAATATGTCTATTCTATGGAGGGCTATGGGTACACATATGTGTCAATGTTTCACAGTGCACAACTATGTTGCTCTCGGGGCAGTAGTGCATGCTCTGAGCAGATATGGTAAACTGAGTGCAAACCCAGCAAAAGATAATGCTGGAATACAAGCAAAGTTAAACCTCTTAAAAAAAAAACAAACCAAAGGAAAGGCAATCCCCAACTCAGATGGGATCTTGGGTACACAATTCTGTCACAAGGGTGCAGGAGGGGGGCTTCTTAATCTAAGAGAGATGGTTTTAGTTCTCAAATGTTACCAAGCAGTCTAGATTCAGCAAGCCTAAATTGAGCCTATGCCATAAAATCCAGAAGTACTAGAAATTCAAAGTGCAGAAAATCGCAATCACAACAGAAGAAGGAAAAACAATTTAAATAAAGCAGCAATTTAGTAGAATACCCCAACAAGACTGTAGACAACAAACCTTCCTAGTGTGAAATAAGTGGTCTGGAACACAAGTGCTTAAACCAGAACTAAGACAAGTTCAGAATAACAGATACAATAAGCCTTCAACCAGCAATTCCCAGCTTAGAAGGGTGTAGGCTATCCACCTACCACATGAGTCTACACTACAAACCTTCCTAATGTAAAATAACTGGTTTGGAGGCCAACTGCTTAAACCAAAACAAAGACACTTAAAACAACAGCCACTATAAGCATTCAACCAGCATTTCCCAGCTCGGAAGGGCAGAGGCTACCCTTTCCTCCCACAAGAGTGTAGACTACAAACCTTCTTAATGTAATACAACTGGCCTGAAGCCCAAGTGCTTAAACCAAATGTAATAGACTTAGAATAACAGTTATAATTTAATGTGATATCAGACAGATGACAGTGACATGTCTTTTAATCTACCCACATGCATCATGTCATGGTTAGGAGGCCCTGTGTTATCTTGATGAGAAAGCCCTTTGATCTGTCCAGATGCTGCATGCATCTGGTGAGGTTCATGCAAAAGGGAGCATTATACTGTATTACTGTTCTGATAAGTTTGACTACAGTTCTGTCATACAATCCTGAGATCTGAATATGATGGTGTGTCATATGATGTGCACCATACCTATGTACTGGAAAACATTAAAGAGAAAAGATATAAAATAATGATGCACACATTGCAGTTCCTGACTTCATAACCCTTACAAGAGAATACAGTAGAAAGTATTGACATGATGATGTTATCCACTGTATATTTTTTCAAGACAAATATAACTTACAGGTACAATTATCAATTCAACAACACAAATGTGAGATATACAAATCAGTAATGTAGCTATGTACCCTGTGCATCAGAAACAAATATTTTGTGTCCTTGAATCCAAAATAGAGAAAACACAGATATGGCACAATTATCATCACTTGCACAGGGTGCTGGGGTGGGGGGCATGAGGCCCTGGCTGACAGAAAAGGTTGGTGAGTGTGTGTGAGGGAGAAAGGGAAGCAGGAAGGCTGTGTGTGTATGTAGGGGTCCTCCATTTGAAACTGGTGTGTGAGAGTCTGCATGAACACAGCCAAGCTCACTGCTAGTTCTACATCTTGGTATGTTGGACAGGTGTGAGCCATGCATGGTAGAAGTTGCAGTTCATCACTGTCACCTCCGACCATGAGGATTGGCTCTGCCAGGAGTTGTACTGGGACCTCCTTGTCCAAGTTCCAATGGATTACTGCTACCTAAGTGTGACTGATGTCTGCTGGACATGCTCCCTTCACAGAAATGCCCAGGATCACAGCTCCATGGCCTGCCACATCTGGGCATGGACAGCACACTCATAGATGGACCAGCAGAAGTACTGCTATTATGGGAGTGTGATCAGGCATGGCCACATTGGCTACCAGCAGATGTTGTGGCTGACATATGCATACAAGGATGTCTGTGTATGTGTCTGTAGGGAACAATGCTGAATTGCTTTCCCTCCCAGCAGATGTTCCATCACAGACACTGCTCTTTCCATGACAGACACCCCTTGGTCCATCACAAGCACCCCTCATTCCAATGTGTCATTTATCTGATCCAGGGAATTAGTGACACAGTGGATGCAGTCACACATGTCAAACTGTGCCACATACACAACCCTAACCATTTATCTGGAGCACCTTTCTGAACATGGTTGTGCCTCCATGACAGCCCTAAACATATGTTGTGTGACATGGGAATAAACACCTGCACCAAGAGTTGGAGGGACAGCAGACTCCCTCCAAGCACCCCTGTCAACCATTCTGTGTGGAACCTTGCCCACACTTTGGTTACAGCCAGAGTTAACAGGAGCTGATGCTGCAGTAGCCACACTTCCCTGCTCAATGACATTGCCCTCTGCCTGTCCTATATTTGTGGCCTCAGTGAACTGGGTGGGCATAGGCCTACTGACTGTGTCCAGGAAAAAAGAAAAGAGTGGCTGATGTTAACCTCTATGTCAGATTCAACCTCTGCACCCCCCCAACTCTGCTTCAGTTTTGCCATGATCATCATCAGCATCTGATGAGACATTGACATCAGGTGGCACAGGGCCCACACTCCCAATGTCATGATCACTTGTAATAAAGGGGAGAAACACAGGCATACATTAATACGTGCACTACTATGGTGGAGTATATACTAAACAACTAACAGTGCTGCTACAATTACAGACATTACAGTGATACAAACAATAGGCCTTAATTGACACATTATGATATGTCTAGAAATTGATCTGCAGTACTGAAAAAACTTTATTTGGCTTTTCATCTGCAGAAGGTATATGTCACCAGATTCCTGATGGTCCTGAAATAAGTTAAGAAAAAGGTAAGGCCAGCATCATCAATTTAACAGTAAGACTGGGATTACTACATTTACTCCTCTCAATCTGCATGAAGCGTTAGTTCGATAAGAATGTGGTTGACATCTCCAAACTTTTATTTCAATTATTTTACTATACAACATTATTCAGCTGGTCATATAACAAAGCCTACCTGGAAACTCTTCCTGGGACTGAGAAGGAGGGGTGTCCACATCAACCACATATTCTTGGCCACTCTGCTGTGAGTTGTCCTGTTGTAGAAGATTTACCAGGAATTCCTCACTGGGGATGAGAGGTGGTTCTTCAGCAGGCCCACCCTTGGTTACCCCTGGTCTTGGCAAACAGCAGCTGCATACCTCTGTGCAGATTTTATCATGTCAGTGACCCTGTTGCCCACCTGCTCATAAGTCCAGCCATAGCCTGCCATGGCATTTATGTTTGCAATGATCTGCTTCCATAGTCTCAGTATCTCTGGTATATTGAGACGACCCCTTCCAAGAAGAAAAATGCCATGTTGATGGAGTGCATCAACAGTATTTGTATTCTCAGCCTCACTGAAGGTGGTCTGTGTCTCAATGACATTTTTGATCCTAAAAGATAATAAAATGATAATACACATATAACTACAAAGTAACTGTTACCAGATAAAATAGTTAAGGCAGGCAGTCAGTAGTACCTACTGGAAAAACATAAAACATACTACAGATGTGAAATACTAAGAATAGACAGGATGCAAAACAAGGAGAGTAGAGGAACAGTCTATTCTAGTTTGTAACATAACAGTAACTTTTCTTTGCTCCCCACCCACTAAGAACTGGCACATGAACATTTTGCTAATAAGAAACATTTGAAATGCTAAACATCCATTCAAAGGACCTGTCCCTGAAACATTTGCACATACAGTATGTATCACACAGTTTACTAGTTTCATGTATCATCAATCATTTGTACCTGTGAAATTGCTTGACAAACAAGACCATGTCATCAATACATTTCTAACAAATACATACAGATAACAGTCTAAAAAGATTTGATTCACATTATTCATTAATATATTCCAGCATATGCATTATGTAGGTAAAAAAATGACAGAATACCTGCTACAGTTCTGTATTCCTCTATAAAGATAGCTTTGGAAATATTTTGGTTCATAGGTTCATAGGTTCATACTAGGCTATCTGCCCTAGGGCATTTATAAGCCTAGCCAGAGTGTGTTTGGTTTTCGCCACCCATTTTAAATTAATTTTGCTATGCCCTTTTTTGAGGTTAGTATACTGTGCCTCTGTCTAACAGTGACACAGAAGTGATACCTGGGGTAAACCTACGATCTCCCATCCACTCATCAAGATTCCTCTTGAAGAGAGTCAATGAGGGACTCTGCCTAACCTGGACTGGGATTTTATTCCAGAGTGAAGGGAGCCTCTGGGTTATGAATCTGTCCCTCCAGCATGTCCTATTTATTTCAGTGCTGAGGTTCAAGTCTGTCGAGCACATAGCTCGATGGGATTTGGATTTTCTGAGGTGCAGCATGTCCATTAATTCTGGGTTGGACATGGCTTTATACGTCAGGCACAGATCGCCTCTGAGCAGGCGGTATGCCACTGAGTAGAGCTGGAGTTTCTTTAACCGGGCAGCATATGGCATCTGTTTGAGCCCTTTGATCCTCTTGGTGAGGTGCTTTTGGGGTCTTTCCAGTTGCTGCAGGTGTCTGGTAAGGTACATCCCAAAAGGTGTATTGTACTCAATTATGGGCCTGATGAGGGATGAGTAAAGAGGCACGATGACCTCCCCTGATCTAGATGTGAATCCCTTCATGATTAGGTGGGCTATATAAAATGTTTTTCTAACCACATTGGCACGTGGTTATCAAATGAGAGATTGCTATCAACTTGGGTCCCCAGGTCCCTAATTACTTCTTCTGTACTTAATGGATTACCACCTATGTGGTAATTTGTGGGCACTTTGTTTTTGCCAAAGGGGATGACTATACACTTTTTGGCATTTAGCTTGAGGCCATGGCTCTGGCACCAGTTGTCTGTTTCTATGAGGCCCTTTTGGTGGATGCTTGTGTTGGTTGGAGAGTCGATTATGGCGCCCAGTTTGCAGTCATCTGCGAACTTGGTCAGCCACAGTCCTTCCGTGTTGGCCTGTACCTCTGCGAAATATATACCAAACAAGAGAGGTCCCAGGACTGAGCCTTGTGGGATGCCACTTGTAACTGGTTCGGAGTCTGACATGTCTCCAGCAATTCTAACCATGTGGGTTCTGTCATTGAGCCAGTTTGCAACCCATCTAGTGACATAGGGGTTTATATTTAAGCTGGTGAGCTTATCTATAATGCCCAAGTGGGGTATTGTATCGAAGGCTTTTGTGAGGTCCAGGTAGGCTGTGTGGACCACCTTCCCCTTGTCAATGGCCTTGGTGACTGTTTCAAAGAAATTGACCAGGTTTAAGAGGCAGGATCTGCCCTTAACAAAGCCGAACTGGGTAGGATCCAGTGTCTGTAGGTCCCCAATATCTATTTATGAGGTCCATGATGATCCTTTCCATAGCTTTGCAGACCAAACTAGTCAGGCTTATGGGGCGATAGTTTCCAGGATCCATTGAGGCAGCACCTTTGTGGAGAGGGACCACTGTTGCTGTACGCCACTCTTTGGCTACATATCCTGTAGTAAGGCTGAGATTGAACAGTAGTTTTATGTTTGGGTTTAGCTCTTCTTGGAGTTCATGTAGGACGCAGCACGGGACACTGTCTGGTCCCATTGATGCTGTGTTTTTTGCTTTGGAGAGGGCAGCTCTTACCTGAGCATCTGAGATGTCACGGGCCTAGCACTCTGCTGTGATAGATATTTGCCCTTTTGGTGGGGGGGGGGAGTTTGGCTGAACCTGTCAGCTAGGATGTTGGCAATGTCTGTGGGTTCGGTGTATTTTTTGTCATTTTGGACTAATTCTGAGCATATCTGGGAATTCCCACCCAGGTTCCTAACATAACTAAAGAAAGCCTTGTGATTATCCTTAGTGTCCTGTGCAATTTTTCTCTCGAAGCTGGCCTTAGACGATTTTATGAGTGCCCGTAGTTTTTTGCTAATACTGATCAGAGATGCCTTCCATTTTGGGATTTTGCTCTATCATGTAGTAGCTTCCTCCTTCTATTGTATAGTTTGTTTATGGTTGGGGTCCACCAGACAGGATGTCTGCCTTTGGAGGATTGGGTCTTGGTTTTATTTGGGATTGCATGATCCATGCATTCCTGAAGGTGTTCATAGAATGCGTTTATAAAGGATTCTGCGGTCTGGGCAGTATTTTCCACAGGCCCGGGGGCTTTGAAGGATTCCACCTTGGTTTTGAGGAGTGTGAAATTTGATTTAGAGAAGTTTTTCACTGTGGTTTTCTGGGCAGGGGGTGGGGTCGGGATGTGAATATCCAGTGAGATTAGTTTATTGTCTGATCTTACCAGTGAGAGATACACTTCTGGTCTGGAGCATAGAGTCCCCATGTTGGTGATGATCAGCTCCAGTATGTTTTCCCCTCTTGTGGGAGTGGTAACAAGTTGTTCCATAGCATTTGAGTTTATAAATTCTAGGAACCTTTGGGCTAGGGTGTTGGAGCTAGAGTAATGCTCCCAGTCTATGTTTGGGTAGTTGAAGTCCCCCAATATAATGGTGTTTGGAGAGACCTTCATATTTTCCAGTGTTCTCAGGAAGGCCGAGTGGGGTTCCTGGGTTTGCGAGGGTGGTCTGTAGCAGGCTATAAACTGGAAGGCAGTTTTACCCACTGTTAGTTGCACATAGATAGTCTCTGATGCTTCTTGCTGTGCCACCAACCTGGAGGTGTGGGTATCTTTGACAAATATTGATACTCCCCCTCCTTTTGTGGTTCGGTCCACGTTTTGGGGCCGAAAAGCATGGTATGAGGTATAACCTGGCAGTGCTGGGGTGCTCTCGGGAGCCTTGAACCAGGTTTCTGTTACTGCACAGATATCGATGTTCTCCATGCTAAGGAGAGTTTCGAAAAGTGCATCTTGAGGTTTAGACTTCTGGCATTGAGTAGCATTACTCTTAGTTTCTTATCCCTTGTAATACCTATGGAGGTGGGTTTGTCTTTTGAGCCTTGCCTAAAAAAGGCACTATGGGGGTAGCAAGAGCCTTTGCCAATATCCGAAAGCCCATGGGTGACAGGTGCAAGCCGTCCCTAGCGAAGCATCGTGGCTTGTCGAGCATGTCATCCCAGGCTGACAGGCATTGGATCCCCTTTGAATGATACCAATACTTAAGCCAATTGTTGAAATTGATCATCTTGTCTTCATATTGTGCCATTATTCTTGGTGAGGGTAAGATGCTACTCAAGGTCAGGGTCATACCGGCCTGGGCTACATGCTCAGAGAGCTCCTCTATGTCTCTTTTCATGTAGTCCAGGGAGGTACATCTCAGGTCATTCACACCAGCATGGACAATGACTGAGTCATATTTGTACTTGCCTTGGAGTGATCTGAGTGCTTGTTTTATGTGGCGGATCCTAGCGCCCAACAGGCAGCTCACCGTGACCTTCTCCTTGTTCAGCCTTGAAAGCGGGATGTCAGTGTGCCTGACGATAGAGTCACGTATTACAAGTGTATCAGGTGTGTTGTTTAGCCTTAAGGGCTGTGACTGTTCGGCACACTGGCTTTGTGAGCTATGTGTTGCACGTGTTTTGTTTTGGGGTAGTGGTTGCTTGGGTGTCTGCTTTGGAGGTCTCTGCTGCTTAGGCAGATTTATATTTAGAGCCTCAAAATATGTTTTTGTGTGTTTATGTGTTTGGTTTGCTGTCGTGGTAGGTCTATGTGAGACTGGAATTGTAGTGAGTGTGGTTTCCTTCTCCTCCTGACTGGTTATGCCAGTACTGAGTTGAGAGAGCTTAGCCTCCAGTTTGGCTATATGGTTGCATCTCTCACATGTGTTGGAATTTGTTGTGAGGAGGAGAGGGTTGTCTGTGTACATGAGGCAGTTGTAACATTGCCTCAAGATTCCCAGATTCACCAGTTGGACCGGAGAGGAGATTGACAACTGACCTTTGGACATGCTAGAATAGTATTGGGAATTCCTTTATAATTGAAAAAAGGGCCAATGGGGAACAAGGTACTCAAGGGAAGTTTGTGAGGGTGTAGTGTTTTAATTTTTAGTGCTGACTTAGTGAGCAAGTGCCAGGTAACTTAAATGCAATGTGTTACAGGTAACTTAAATGCAAAAACGGCAAACAGTAACTTTCTTTCAAGTGAAACAAGGAAATAAGTACAGTAAGCAATGCAGATATCACTAGGGATCCACAGAAGCACTGAAAAGCCATGTTTTAGGTGGAATTAGCATTTCAGGGAAATAACAAGCAAACAAACTACAAGCATACAAACAATTTTGCTTTTCTGAACATGTAGCAAGTATCCTCACCATCAATTTGTCTAGCTACACATTTGCCTTTTTATAAGAGTAGATTATTAATAGATTGCATCTGTCTAGGCTGTGTTTCAGAGATGCTAATTACAGCATAAGCAGCTGAATTGCATTCTAATCAAACAGTCTGGTGGAGCTATTCAGCAAGTTATAAAGTAGCCAAGTAGACTCCATGCTGATTTTTCCTGTGGATTTGAAACGTAGTGGAGTACAGACACAGAAAGTCTACAAAGACAAAATGTTAGAAGCTGCTGCTGCTTAATTCCATTTGTATGTTCTACAGGCTGCAGGCAATGCTTCTGCTAATAGGCCTAGGCTGAGATGGAGAAGAGTTTTCAGGCCACATTTAACTTATCACAACATACACAACATGGACATTGTAGAGTGCTACAGAGTGGACAAGGACACAATACAGGAACTCTGCAACATCTGATGGCCCCAACTCAGAACCACAGTCTTTACTTCCACATGTTGGCTGTGTACTGCTTACATCACAGTCAACCCTGAACTAATTTAAGTCCTCAACATGTACTGTACTGTATAATAATATTATGACATGTCCTTGTATTTCATCATTTTGTACAATAAGCAACTACAAGGTGGGATATTAATGTCACATGTGACAGCATACAGGTATTTGACTTGTATGCATCCATTAGCAATTAGTAGGCCTCAGGCCTTAAAGATTCACACATAGATACCTGTCCAAAGTAATGATGATCACTGCATGGCCTCAATTTACCACCATATATTTGAAATGGGAAATCATAACAGATAGAAGTTCAAAAGTAATGAGACATATAGCAGTTTTTGGCTTCACCACCCTCACAAGATCAACTGGCAGGATGCAAAACAAGGACAGTAACAAGTGCAAAATATACCCTTGTTTGTGCCATAACAGTAGCTTAGCCTAGGTCCACCCCCTCAAAAGAACATTATACCCTTGCATATGCCATGACAGGAAGCCACCTTTGCTCCCCATCCACAAAACAACAGTCTATGCTTGTTTGTGTCATCCAAGCTTCCATTGATTTGATGGCAATTGCATATCATAGTGTTCCCAGTTAATATCCTCACACATTTTAAGGTAAATTATATAGATTGGCTTACGCACTGCATGTCTCTACGTTCTGGTCAGATAACGGATGAATGACCAACAAACCCAGAAAGGTAGGACACAGCTGTATATTTGTAAGGAATAAGTGCACTATACCAAATATATTTAAAAAATACATTTACAAATAACAGGTCATGCCTTGATATCAGTGTACATTCAGTTGCACTTAGTTGTGCGAGGAATTACATCATGTATTTGCTACAGCTGTCCATGGGGCAAATATGGATAAGTCACCCCTCCTGTTTTCTGATGGTACATCACAGTGAGACTTGGGATAAATGCCTATGAAGTCATATCTCATGTGTACTAAAGATTTCTACTGTGTGTGTGTCATAGATTGATTTCCCACATTTCAACTAGTCTGCCTTTCTTTGTATTTTTTTCTTTTTTGGGGGGGGGGTACTGTTTGTGTGATGCATCACTTAGCACAAACAGCTTAGACAATGCACATCTCATTTGTTCATAGAAAGGCAGTGCACAAACCAGATGAGTGGGCCACCCAGGTAGCAGACAGGACCCAGACAACCACAAACATATACCAGATACATTCAATTAATACTAATGACCATCTTGCAAACACATTTCTGGGCAGCACACACTCTCCCACAATATTTGTGTGATAGTAAGTGATGCACTACATTTTCAAATGTTGCAAAACCCAAACGTTTGCACTCCCAGTAAGCACAATACCTGCAATTGGTGGGAAAACATCATTCTCCATTGGTCTTGATCTGTGATAGGCATGGGATGTGTTCCTGGAGAGTTTTTAAGATTCTGTCCTCAAAGCTGTGATGTCCAGGAGTCCAAAGTGCTTGTTGGATTCCTAGTGAATGAATATGAGTCCAGGCTTTTACAGAGGGACTATCATGCTTCAGATTACAAGGCAGAGGCATGGAATAGTTTGGCCCAGGCTCTAATCAGTGCTAGTGGTATCCCCTGCACTGGTGGACTATGTAGGAATCACTACAGAGACCTCAGGATGAGGAAGAGGGATAGTCTCTACTATTGCATTGAGGAATGCAGGAATGGGAGCACCCCACAGAGGCTATATGTCAGAGTTAAAAGCTGGACATTGTCAGGACTGGTTTGCTTAATGGTGTTCTGTTCCATTCTGTTTGTTCCACAGCCTCACAGACTGAGAACTGAATGAGCAAACCCATGAAGCTAGTTTGACACAGATGTGAAATGCATGTGGTATGTATGCATTCCAACAGTAAGCTTATTTTAGCATTAAAAGTTACAGCACATTTATTAGTTAATTATGCAGCTGTATCAGATTGAGCATTCATTTCTCAACTGTAATAGGAAAGTATGCATGCATTAACCTGGAGGCCAAAACAGCAGTTCAGTATTACAGAGTAGTCATAGGTTGTGCCTTCAAAATCTACACTTCACAAATATACAGTACTGTTAAGTTTTCATTGATACTGAAATGTAATGTCAGAGCTCTAAAGCAGTGTCACCATTGGCTCTCTGTAAACTGTAATCAGTATAATTGGAAAACGTATATGTGCAATGTATACACACATCAAGGATTGCTTACTGTAATTTGTAGTACATCGTACATCTGTTAGAAGCTGGGTGATCTTAACAGTAAACAAAGGTATTTGTTAGAAGTTGGTACTGTTAAAAGCAGAGGTAATAGAATAGACTCAAATACTCATATGGATGTTTTGTATGTCACATATGAAGTTACTAATGTTCTCCCTTTTTTCTTTCAGCCCAACATTTCTCCCTCCCTCTCTCTCTCTCTTTCCCCCCACAGCACAGTGGGGTAGTCCTATCCCATGGGATCCTCCTGCTCCCACACCACTGGGTACAGCACTGTTGCCCAGCATATCTACTGCATGACCTAGTAGCACCCTCTCTGCTGCCCTTCCACTACCTGTGCCCTCATGCAATTCAAGATGGGCCAGTGTTCCTTCCAGGAGCAGTGGCAGATGTGGCGAGTTCATCACCAGTGATGAACTGCCAGGGTTGGTACATAGGATTGTGCACCACACAGCTGATGCACACCTATGCCAGATGGAGACACTGCTCTCCATCTTTACATTAAATAAGAGAAGGAGATGCGGACATCAGACACTGCAGCCATTGGCACAGTGAGGTGACAGTGATGACAGTACAGTGGGTGATAACTCTTTTCTCACTGTCACCCAACTTGATGTCCATGGGTTTGCGATGTCACCCTTACCCCAACCATGGTGTTCACCCACCTCATGTGTCCTTCACCATCTCTGTCTCTTGTCTTGTTTGTCTTGTCTGTCTGCAATTGCTTCCTCACCTGCCCACCTTACTGCACCAGACATTCCAACATCCCTTCCCCAACATTCCTTTCCCTCAAAAAAAAAAGAAAATTGTCCCATACATAGTTCTCCATTTTCCACGTGTCTTTATGACACACACGATTCAGTCCAATTCCCTACACAGCAGACTGCGTTGTGGTCACCTCTCTCTCTCTGGAGGTGACAGTCCATATTCAAAATCTGTGCATATATGTTCATGTTTTATTCTTGAGGAACTGGATAGCTATGGTTCTTTCCTACATCCTTACTGCACATTTCTTCCCCCCTTTTACTTTTTCTTCCCCCTACTTGCTCCCCATTTCACTACTTTCCTGTCTTCCCCATTTCTTTTGTTTAAAGAATCATTGCACTAGTGCGAAGCAATGGTAAAAGGCAGAGTGTGCAAAATGCAGAGCTATGTGTAGGACAATTTTTTTTTTTTTTATGGGACAGGCGCCCATTTTTTTTTTTTTGTGAGAGAGAGAGAGGAATGTTATGGAAAAGCTGTAGGAATGTCTGGGTGAGGTAAGTTGCGCAGCTGAGGAAGCAATTTCAGACAGACAAGACAAACAAGACGAGACAGGGATGGTGAAGGACACATGAGATGGGTGAACACAATGGTTGGGGTGAGGGTGGGAAATCCAGGTTCCATGCCCATTGAAGCAATTGACAATGAGAATCTAGTTCTTACCGAGTGGACTGTCATCACTGTTCCTCGCTGCACTGCTGGCTGCAGTGCCCAACATCTGCATCTCTTCCAGGTACTCTGCACAAGGATGAAGAGCAGGTGCTCCATCCGGCATAGACTTGGACCCACAAGGTGGTGCAAAGTCCTACACATCATGCCTGTCAGTTCCTATCAGATGATAAACTTACCACCTCTGCTACTGCTCCTGGAGGGAGCCAAAAGCCTGTTCTCTGGGGAAGGACTACCTGAGAGGCTTGGTTGGTATTGCAGGTGCAACAGACGGGGGGCTACCAGGTTCTGCACCAGATGTAGTGGTCAGTTGTGCTGTAGCCACTGGAGTGGGAGCAGGTGGATAATGTGGGAGAGGCCTACCCCAGTGTGCTTTGAGGAAAAAAAATGTAAAAAAAAAAAAAAAAAAAAGGAAGAACATCAGTAACTTCAAATATGACATGCAAAACATTGATACAATTATTTGACTCTATTCTGTTACCCTTACATTTAACACTACAAACTCCTAACACATTTATCCTTACTTGTAAGACTACCCAGTTCATAACAGAAGCATACTATAGTACAGGTTTCAGGCAACAGTCCTTGATGTGTGCTTTACACTGATTACAGTTTACAGAAGGCCATTTGTGCCACTGGTATAGAGGTCTGAAGTTATATAGTAATAATGACGAAAACATGAGAGTATTGTATACTTGGGAAGTGTGTTTTCTGAACCCATAAGTGATGTCTACTCTCATACCTTCCTTTTACAGTTTAGAGATGCATGCTCACTGTTATTTGAGAATATGGCACCATTGCATTGTGTTACAGACTAAGGTATACATAGTTTATTTTACAGTTGGGATATGCATGCTTGATTTGATACAACTGTATTAAATACCAACTAAGGGGTCCTTAGCTTTTAATGCTATAAAATTACTACACAACATATTATTATTATTATTATTATTATTATTATTATTATTAAAATACTATTTAGACAGTATTTTTTTATTTATTTTACATTTATTTTACATTTGTTGACTGGGCTAGTCTAACTGGATATATGTCCATTTTCAGTAGAGGCCCGGGGAGATAAGCTCCGTGCAAAAAAATAACAAAAAAAAAACATTTAAACTTACAATTATGTTACAGGTTAACACAGAATTATCATAGAGGTCTAAATACCTCACATTGCAAAATGCAGGTACAATACATAATGCAGGTAGAATATATACTATAGCCCGGGGAGATAAGGTCTACGGAATAAGAAGAAATAAAAACATTTATATTTACAAAGAACATTCCAGGTTAACACAGAAATTATCAAAGAGGGCAGAATACTTTGCAGTGCAAAAGGCAGGTACAGTGCAAATTACACGTAGAATACAGAAAATAACAAAAAATGAAGCATATTGTAATTATATTAATAAAGAGTTGTCACACTATAAGTAAGCTCAGAGGATGAAAAGAAGGTTAGGTATAGGAAAATGGCTTTGTGGTTAGTAAGGAAAATAGAACTTGTAATTGAGAAGTAATGGGTAGGCAGTGCCTAATATGAGTAGAACAATGATTAGTCAGGTTTAGTACAGGGGCACAACCAGTGTGTTCTCAGGAAAAGTTTAAGTCTGTTTTTGAAAAGTGATGTAGTGGAAATTGAGGAAATTTCACTTGGGAGAAGGTTCCAGGATTTTCCAACAGTATTAGTGAAAAGAGAATCCCCAGCCCTGTTATTAGATTTAGAGGTATTTATAAAAAGTTTATGTGATGAGCGCAAGGATTTCAGATTATTATAGGGGATGATGAGGGTAGATAGTATAGGAGTACTGGAAGGTTGGTAAAGAGTCTTATGGACAATGGTTAGCTGGTGGAATTTAAGCAGATTCTGAATTTCTAGCCATCCTAGCTGCTTAAGATTATAGCAGTGGTGGGTATTAAATGGGTTGCCAGTAACAAACCTGGCAATGTTATTGTAGGAGATTTCCAGTTTGGTGAGGTTATTTTTAGATAGATTAGTATATATGGGTGAGGCATAGAGGAGTGTAGAGATTAGATGGGTATAAGCAATAGTTGTTCTGGCTGTTGGTGAAAGGAAGGGTTTGACCCTGTAGAGAGAGCTGAGTTTTTTGTTAATGGTTTTTATGGTATTGTTGATATGGATATCAAAGTTAAGCTTGCTGTCTATGGTGATACCAAGTAGTTTGGTAGTTGGGTCAGGTGATATAAGAGTACCATTAGTGGATGTAACTGAGAAATCTATTGGGGAGGACTTACGAGTAGGATTGAAAAGGAGGAGTTTAGTTTTTTTGGGGTTCAAGAGAAGGCAATGTTGTGTAAACCATTGTTCTACTGTGATAAATACCTTTTGGGTAAGGGAGTGAAGTTTGGAAGTGGATGTGGCTGTGCATATAAGTGTAGAATCGTCTGCTTATTGAATGCATGTAGCTTGGGGGATGGCTAGATGAAGGTCATTGATAAATATGGAGAAAAGAAGAGGTCCTAATATGGACCCTTGAGGGACGCCAAGGTTAACGGGCAGGTAGGTAGATAGAATGTTGTGCCAAAGCACTGCCTGTTGTCTGTTATCTAAATAGGACTGGAACCATTTTATAGTGAGTGCATCTAGTGACAGGGATTTGAGGATATTTATAAGTATTTGGTGATTAACCATATCAAATGCCTTGGACAGATTGATAAATAGTGCAGAGGAAAGCATATTGGAGTTACGGTTTTTGTTAATACAGTCAGTAAAGGAAAGGAGGGCAATAGTAGTGCTGTGGGAAGGTCTGAAACCATGTTGACAGCTGGAAAGTAAGTTATTTTGGATTAGGTGGTCTAGCAATTGCCTATGGATGCATTTTTCCATTAGTTTTGCCAAAGGTGAAAGTAGGGCTATGGGACGGTAGTTGGAGAATTCATTAGAGTTTCTGCCTTTATGAAGGGGGATAATATGGGAGACTTTCCAGATGCTTGGGATGTGTCATTCATTAATGGTTCTATTAATCAGAATGGAAATGGGATAGGCGATGGATTTGGCTGATTTCTGCAGATATTCAGCAGGTATTTGGTCTGCTGAAGAAGAGCAAGGTTTAAGTTTTTGGATAAGGGAAAGAAAATATATTGTAGGGACTGGTTGGAAGAGAAATGGAGGGGGTGAGGTTGTGTTAGAGATAGGTAAAGTGAAGTTATTAGGTGGCAGCTGACTGGCAAGTGTTTGAATGGCCTCAGTGAAAAAGGTATTGACGACATTGGCAGTATGCTTGGGATTCTCCTGGTCTGTGCCTTGTGGGTTAGGTGTAATAGATTGACCTGGGAGTAGTAGTTGGTTAATACTTGCCCAGAATTTGTGTGGGTTATTATGTTTAGTTTGCTGGAACTGTAAGTAGTAGTTTCTTTTATCTGTATAGCTTTCTTAGTGCCATTTCTCAGCTGTCTAAAGTTTTAACGGTCTGCAGAGTTTTTAGTCATTCACCATTTGGCCCAGTATTTATTTCTGAGGTGGATTTTTTGTTTGGTTTCTTTTGAAAGCCATGGGGCGGATTTAGTTTTAATTCTAATAGAGCGGTTTAGTGCATGGTCATATGGAATGGCTAGGAATTTGGAATTCAAGTATTTAACAGCTTCCTCCAAAGGGAGGTGCTTTAAGGGAGACCAGTTGCATGCTCTTAGTTTGCTTTGAAAGAGATCAAGGTTAAAGTTTTTCTTGGACCTAATATACCTGAAAGTGGTTGGAATGGAGACATTGGTCTTATGCCTGATGATGTAGGTAAGTGAGTGGTCACTAATATCATCAGGGAGGGTTCCAGATTCATATATATGGGGATGGTTATTTATGAGAATCCAATCCAAGGTACTTTCTTTCTTATTAGGCTTGTTTATCCTGGTAGGGGAGGTAATGGTATGAGAAAAAACAAATAGGTTAATGTGAGTGGTAGGGTGGCTGCTCCAACAGCACTTCCAATCTATGTTAAAATCACCTATGATTATGGTTTCTTGGGGCAGGTTTTGAGATAGCCAGCAGAGGATATCTTCTATGGTGGCATTGTTATTGGCAGGAGGTAGATAGATACAGATAATATAGATGGATTTGAAAGTGTTAAATTGAAGTTTGGAAATAGGAATTTCAGCAGTTTAATCTACAGGTGGTTTAAAGTCATATGTGGTGATCTGTAGACCTGATTTAAATAGGATAGCTATTACCCCGCCCTTCTTTGCTACATGGTCAAGTCTAAATATATTATATCCGGGTGGGGTGATTTCATTGTCTTTAGTTTCAGGCTTTAACCAGGTTTCTGTTAAACAAAGAATGTCAAAAGAGTAGACTTCCAAGAGAGCATGGAGTTGTGAGACTTTATTATTAATGCTACGTATGTTGAGGTGGGCTATGAAGAGTGAGTTTGTTGGCTGAGTAAGGGAACAAATGTTGAATTGGTTGGGATTGTGGACTTGAGTGGTAGGAACTGTTGTTGGGCCAGGATTTGGGTGAATGTCTCCATCTTTTGGTGAGAGGAGTTGTATTAGAAATGTTGGATTTGGGAATCTGCTGTATAGCTGTGGAGATTTTCTGGGATTGAGACTGTAATACCTAATGTGGAGTATTCTATGAAATTTTGCCAGTAGATATCTGGGTGTAGATGTTATCTTTATATGGTTAGAGAGTACTGGTAGGGAAGAAGAGGTAGTTAGCTTATTGGGGTTATGAAGGTGTGGATATAATGAGTGTTCATAGGAGGTAAGTATGTAGGCTAAAAGTAAAGGTGGTAGAATAAGTAGTAGAAGTAACAGGTGTATGTGTAAGTGTGTCAGGGTGGATAGTTTATACATTTGGATAGATTAGTAGTTTGGTGTCTTGTAGGTATGGGAGTAAAGTAGTTGTGGATAGGGAGAAAATTGGAGGGTGTGGTAGGAGAGAATGGGAGTTGTTAGAGAAGGATGAATAGGAGTGTGTGGGCCAATGGTAAGGTTGCCTGAGAGTGATGGGAGGAGGAAAGGGTGTGGGTAAGTAGTATAAGAGTAGGACCCCTGGGGGTGGGTGGAAATTGGGGGTAGGGAGGAGAGCAGAG
This sequence comes from Protopterus annectens, assembly GCF_019279795.1. Classification (NCBI taxonomy): domain Eukaryota; kingdom Metazoa; phylum Chordata; order Ceratodontiformes; family Protopteridae; genus Protopterus; species Protopterus annectens. The sequence continues at coordinate 1,639,347,830 of NC_056725.1, read as the reverse complement.
TGAGCCCGCAGGGCAAACGGAGCAGGTTAAAACAGGTAGTGAAGGTGATGGAGAAGAAACAATCAGCAGAGCTGGATAGTGAAGGTAAGTTAGATAAGTCAGGAGTGGGAAAGAGCAGAGATAGGTAAGGAGTCTGTGATGGAATAGGTAGTTGTAGACAGTTGTAGTAAAGGGTGAGGAGAAAGAATTAAGAGGAGGTCTAGGACTTCAGAAATGTTAAGGTAATGAAACAAGAAAAACAGAGGATATGCAGGAGGTAGAGGCTGGGATGAGGGTGCCACCTAGTGGCCAGGTCTTCTATTGCAGGTATGTTTGAGAGGGAGCTAGCTGGTTATAGAACTGGGAAGGGGTGACTGCAAGTAAAGGGGTTACTGCGAAGGTTAGGAGGTAAGTGGGTAACAGTGTAGTTAAGAGAGGGGGTAGAGGCTGCTGGCTGTCCTGGCTTGGAGCGTGCTTTTGAATGCCTAGAGCATTAGTACAATGGTTTACAATTTTACTGGCAGGATATAGAGAACAACAACATACTTTCTTGTTTTCTTGAGAGAGGATGCAGGGAATTAAGGCTGTGAGATGAAACTCCAGGGATATGGATAGGGTCCTTTTCCACCAGATAGGTAGGTTTCTAGAGACTAGTGCAGGAATAGCACAAGAAAAGCAGGGTAGTGAAGGGAGAGAGAGAGAGAGACACAGTGGTGTAGAGAAACAAGAGTTAGAACATGTCAAGGTAGTTATGGCACTATTTCACAAAAATTAACATAAAGACATAAAATATATAGTGAGTATATAAACATTCCCTTATCATTAGTAGCAGCAATAGATATCACATTTAAACCAACAGTTCTGTAAATCAAAACTGTAGCAGGACACTGTTTGTAGGTTCAGTAGGACTATCATCCACATTTAAGATATAAGCTACAAATATTTCCTTATCATTAGTAGCAGCAATGGGTAACACATTTAAACCAACAGTTCTGAAAAACAATACTGTAGCAGGACACTGTTTGCAGGTTCAGTAGGACTATCATCAACATTTAAGATATAAGCTATATTCAACCTGTAACGCATATAATTATATGTAAAGCCACTTAAAGAAAAACTACCAGAGGAAAAACTGTACAGTTTACTCAATATGATCTCATGTATGAGCTGGGACAGATAGCAGGCAAGCCTTGACCCAACTATAGAAGGAATGTGCACAACACCAACAGTTAGACCAAGTAGGAAAAACACCCAGGAGAATACAACTAGGTATACATGCCTCACTCTATGGAGGAATAGAATGCAGCAGTTAACAGAGATAGCTACTTGAGAAATGCAAGAGTTTACGATAAGCTCCTGGGACCCTTAGGAGCTATGGAAGTGCTTAAAGCTGCAACCCGAATATGCCCGCAATAGCGATTAAGCTCTTGGAACTCTTCAGAGCTAGGGCAAGGTTAAGATGCACAATGTGAGTAACAAATCATGTTACTGCTATATAAGCTACTAATGGAGAAGTAATACACAGCAGACAACCAGGACAGCTACTCAAGTATGCTTGTATTAGCGACTCAGTTCCTGGGACTCTACGGAGCTAGAGAAATTAATAAAGTTGCACAATGTGGGTAACAAACTTAATTATGCTACATGAGCTACACATGGAGTAGTAGAATGCAACAGTCGATAGGGACAGCTACACGAGCATGCTCGTTATAGCAATAAAGCTCCTGGGACTCTACGGATCAAGGGAGATGCTTAATTTAGCACTGAGTAGGTACCATTGCCCACTGTTATAGCATGAGCAACTCCAGTATGCTCATGATAGCTCTTAAACACTTGGGACTCTACAGAGCGAGAGATCGCTAAAAGATTCCACCAAGTGGGTAACAAACATTCAAAACATTCAAAATTGCCAATCTTGTCTGAACGATCTAGTTGTCGGTAATGCAGGCTACAACTGTAATGTTTCCATATTAAACAGTGTTTGAATCAGTACATACACAAGACCCCAGTGCTGTTATAAAGATAAAAACAGAAGGGTATAGCCTCATGAAGAATGAGGGTATCAAATTACCAATACAGCAGTTATTTGCAAAAAATAGGCAGGGTATGCGGAACTGTGTATAACAATGCAGAGAATATTTTTGGACACGTCTAAATTACATCATTTGGAGACCAGCTAGACAAATAATTAATCTGAGTCACATCTAATTTTAGCATTTAGAGAACAGCTGGACAAAGAATAAGCTACAACACACTCAGAGTGTCTCCACTTTGGTGGTGCAGTACTAAAAATGCCTTTTACGGGCTTAAAATAAACAGTTGAGTTCAGGCACACTCAGAAATGGCTCCACATGGGTGGCATAGTACTAAAAAAGCCGTTTACGGGCTTAAAACAAACAATTGAGTTCAGGATGCTCAGAAATGGCTCCACGTGGGTGGCATGATACTAAGACGCTGTAACACGTTTACAAAACATGTAGCAAAAAATATAACAACTATAAGGCACACAGTTAATGCTCTGACAATTCAGCTTTAGGGAAGACAAAATAACATCAAGCAAACACTGCATACCTGAGGCAAAAGAAGCTGGGACAGGAGCGGACAGCAGCCAGGGTTTTTCCAAGATATTAAAGATGGCGCCACACAGGACCCAGGGTGTTTACGGGATTTCAGAGGATAAAAAGGTGGAGAGGGGAGAGGAGAAAGGTGAAGGACATGTACAGCTAGGAGGGGCAAGAGATGAACCACATTTAAGAAGGCTATTGGTCGGTTTGAAGGAAGAGCAGTGGGTTTAGAATACAAGGGACATAGGGATAGTGAGGGCAGAGACAGATAGGTTTGAAGGAAGAGCAGTGGGTATAGAATACAAGGGAAGTAGGAATATTGAGGGCAGAGACAGTTAGGGACCAAGGGCTAAGACAGATAGGGAATCAAGGGACAGGGGAATGACAGGCAGTAGAGGGGTTTGAGGGGGCTAAGTCCTGCTCTGATGCATATATACCACATACTTCTCACATCCTTACTAAACACATGGCATACGACTTGACATTTGAGGCTCACTCTGCAGCAGCTGTGGAAAAAACAGAACAGAACAGAATACCATTATGAATACCAGTCTTGACTATATTCAGTTTTTAACTCTTACAATTACTCACTGAAATTGATACTTATACATCTGTGGGGTGTCCGCTACACTAAATTCTTGGAACCAAAGGTTGGTGGCATCCCATTTCCTCCTCCACAGATCATTAAAGTGATGTCTGCATTGCTCACCAGAGCGGGGGATACATGTAGCACTGATTAAAGCCCTGACAATACTATTCCAGGCTTCAGACTTGTATTCTGAGCCTGTAGTCTTGCTGCAGAAAATGGGACACATGCACTTTAACTAGGAGTACAACAAACACTTTGGACTCCTGGACACCCGGCCTCTGCACCCCAAAGGACACACCGTCTCCAGCAACTCCTGCCATGCCTGCCATAGTTCAAGCTCAATATACAATGAGCATTTCCCATCAATCTCATTTTATATGCTGAAGTTTTCCCACCTATTGCAAGTCTCATGCTTTCTGAGAGTGTGTAAATTTTGGTTTTACAACATTTGAAAATGTTGCGCATCACTTACCATCTCAAAAACACAATAGACGAGAGTGCAAACTGTCGGGCACCATGTTTGTCCAATGGTAAGCGATATGAAACAATGGCACACAGTTAAATTTTTAGATTATTAGGTATACAGACACTTCTGTAAATGTGCTAGTCAATTCAATAATGTCTACAGTTCTACTAAGGAGGTTAAGAAACCAGATCTGTATGACGTACTTCATTACTGTATTCTGCAATCTCACAACAGTAAAACAAAATTGTATAGCCTCTACTAAAACCCCGGACCATATGGACTCCACACCTACACTTAACATCTGCTGCCATGGGATCAGGGATGTCATATGCCTTATCTTAGTAGTTATTGTAAAGTCTTCACTTTTAATCATAGCACAGCAGAACTTACTGTGTTTGCATGATAGCCAATATTATTAATTGAATGCATCTGGTGTATGTCTATTGCTGTCTCGGTCCTGTCTACAACCTGGGTGGTCCATTCCTCCAGTTTGTGTGCTGCTGCACTTCACACAAACCACATGATCACAGCCAAACATGTTTATGTCAAGGTGCACATCACACAAACACTGTCCTAACAAAATAAATAAATAAAAAATAAAACACAAAAGGGAGACTGTTCAGAGTTTTGCTGAATGTCCAGATGGTTGCATCATATTTTTGGGCTGTTCTTTGTAAAATGAGTGGTTTACTGAGAAATCACTGAAGATTGAAGTCAGTATATATAATGACATACATTTCTGTTTCATATTTCATATCTTTCAGAAAATGTATGTTAACAAAAAGTAAATCAGTCCCTATTTTTGGCCTTTTGTTTCTACATTAGGTTAGTGTTTGACCACATTTGTTGCACTAAAAGGTTGTGTGGAATGATGCACATTTAGTGTACAGGATTTGCGGCCAGCAACACAAGTCTGAGATGCAAAACGTGGCTTATGCATGCCATGCATCATTAACATTCATAGTGCAATGTCACACGATATAATGCAATGAACAGTATCACATACAAGAAAACACTCCATGTAGGCTCAGTCTCATACAGACTCCTCACAGGTGACCTCTGTCTGGTATACAAAGCAATCTCAGATCCCAACTTGATGGGACTGTTGGATATCCACAAGTCAAGCTCCACTCAAGTAACCTGTACGTGCGACCTCAACCTGGTTTGTGACATCAATAGGACTTGTTGGCAGGAAAGATTTGTGTACCAGCAACTCCCCCTTCTGGGGAATAGAATCCCTTTCCACATCAAGCAGAGTACCTCATTAACCCTTTTTAAGCACAACTGGATAAATGAGTGGGGAACAGAAATACACTCCTGGAATTCCACCTGTGTCCCTGCTGGAAAGGGGCATTGGGTGCTAACTTGTCAGAACATGGGCTAAATTCTTGGCTAGGCTTGTAAGGGCTTCAGGGCCAATAGCTTAGTAACTTCCTATGATCCTATGATAAGACACCAAAGCAACACCTTCAAAGCACATCAATATAGGCTGATAAGAAAACTTACTATTTTTCATGAAGACATGTAATACACTACATTTCCTTAAACAGAAGTCACCAAAGACTGTCCTCATAGAAGATGCTACTTCAGAGCTCAATAAAATATTCATAGCTGTTCTAAAGGCTCTACCACCCCCTTCAGAATAAAAAACGTGAAGACCAATCCTGCCCATGAGTCTCCACGTTAAACAAACAGACAAAGCATGGAAGGTCTGGATAAAACAAAAACTAGCTCCTACCTTTCTAACACATACATAGCGAAAAAAAAACAAAGCAATGTATCACAAAAGATAACAGCATATTACTTAGCCAATCAAAACACACACACTAATAACCCAAAGCTGTTCTGGTTCACCATCAATAAAACACAGAAACAAACTGATACCACAGAAATCCAATTCAATAACCACATTATAGAGACTGTACAGTCATTAAACAAGCAGGTGATTAATTGAGCTCTTGATGTTCCTACTCAACCATATAAACTCCTTCAGTTTTTCTCCTTGCAACCAGTTCCCAGAGCTACCATCAAAAAATACCCCAAGAAAATTAAAATAAAGCCTACTAGAACTGTCCCTCACAATCTACCTGGTGAATATCTTAAATATTATCTAAAGCTGGTGCACATCCAGTTTCAGTTTTGATAATTTGATCCATATAAGCAAATAATGGTCCCTCACTATATAAAAATAATTTGTCACTCTATTGCACAAGGGTGGAATCAATACAGATCTTTCAAACTATGGGCCAATTGTCATTTGTCACCCCTATCAAAAATGTTACAAAAATGTATTCATACACATCTTATCAACTATCCAATAGATAATCAACTTCTGTTTTAAAAGCAACACAGTTTCATTCTTTATCACAAAACAGCTACTGCTTTGCTGAATTTTAATACTGTTAATGTCCACAGAAATGCTAGTAGCCTAGTCTCCACCATTTTCCAAGACTTATCAAAAGCTTTTGATACTGGTCCCCACCAGAAACTCTTAATATAAATGACTGCTGTTTAGTACAAAACACATTTCTACCAAAACAACAACATTCACCATCAGAGCTGAATCATGGTCAAATGGGGCCTTAATCAGGGTAATAGACTGGGCTCCCCAGAAAAGCCCCTCCTGCAATAACCCCCTATTACTTGACTATTTCTCCCCAGTTACCATAAACACTGTTCAAACCTATCAGTGTGCATACTGTTTTCTTATTTACTTCTACAATGATTACAGATATTGAAATAAAATAGCACAGACACTGATAGCCATTTGCTAAACAAACATTACAGTGTCAGAATGAAAACAGGCCCTGCATGAGCAGTAAACTTTTCTGCCATTGAAACTCACATTAATTGAAATGGCATTAAAGCAAACATTCAGATAAAATGAATCTTGCCAGTGGAGAATTAACCTTACCTTTGGGCTGCTTTCAAACCATAGGCTCCTTGCACACATTTTAGGCGCATGCATACATGTATGTGTTCTTTGAATCACTTTCCTGAGTATACACATTATATTCCTTGTATAATACAGCACTACCTGTTAGAGTGTGTTTTAAATTTGTAGTTTTGAACATTTTTCCAATAAGTAATGAAACAAAATGTATTACCCAGTAATGACAAAACTGCCCATTTCAGAATATTTTAATCTTAAAAAGCCACTCCAACTTCTGTCATTTCAATCCACAAGTATCAGTCAATAAGCACAATGTCTACAGAAGTAAGTCATCTGAATAATTCCACATTAAAGAAATTGGTAACTAATGAAGAGAGTGCTCCTGGCAAACAACTTTGCATGTCAGTGGTCATCTACAAATTCAGTAAGCTGGTAATATTGCAATAGGGAATGACTGACAAAATGACCAAACGTTCATAGTTAATAGGCATCTCACTCAAAGGAAATACTCATGAGTGCAGACCCCTTATCTGTCCTTGAAATGCATCAAATAATTCACAATCAAAAAGGGCACTATAATATCAGCAATCTATATACATGGTATGGGAGTAGAATCCACAGTCATCTGCACCAAGGGCAATTATGCTACTAATACTGTTTCAAATTCTACAGCACAAACATTGACTGCCATTTGCTAAACAAAACCATTAGTTGCACATTGAAAACAGACTTAGCATGAACAACAGTAAACCTCTCTTTGCTTGAAACACAATTCCATTATGATGCACTGAAACTCATAATCCTTTGAAAGTGCACTGAAACTCATAATTCCCTAAAAATGTGCTGAAACCCCAAACTCACAATTTCATCAGCAGTCTAGTAGTTGGTGTAGAGGACTCAGGCTCTTGTCTCCACAGAAGCATGCAATTCCTTCAGCAGTCTGGTAGTTATAGAGGATTCAGGCTCTTCTCTCCATAGAAGCTCACAATTCCTTCAGCAGTCTGGCAGATAGTGTAGAGGATTCAGGCTCTTGTCTCCTGTAACCAAGTTACAGGGTCAAGCCTGATCAAGTTAATTGACTACCCCCAACTAGGGCATTACATACCATACCATACCTCCACATCTCTCAACCTCTTAGCAAAATAAATCTGGAAAAAGCCTAAAATAATTGAGGGGGGGGGGACAAAGGCACCAAAATAGGAACAGATTATTGATATTGTTCTTATATACTTGATAGAATAACAGCATTTGTCTTAACATGTACTTTCTAAAGGAAATGAAGTCTGAAACTCAAATGTATGACATTATTTAGTTATTTGAACCCTTAGTGATTTATCAGAAGACCATATATTTTATGAGGAATATGCAAAAATATGAGGCAAACATCTGGACATTCTGCAAAAATCAGGGCAGGTGAGATGTATGCATAACTCTCAAACTCTTAGTACAAGAAATCTGGACAAAGCCTAAAATAATGGGGATACAGTGGCCTGAAAACAGGGATAGATTTTAAATATTGCTCTTTATAAATTAGAAAGTTGCTAGAATAACAAGATTTGTGTTAGCGTGCATTTTCTGAAGGATATGAAGTCTGAAACTTATATATATATATATATATATATATATATATATATATATATATATATATATATATGTCCTTATTTAATTACTTCAGTACTCTGTGATTTGTGAGAAAACCACAAATATTATGAGAAACAGATCAAAATTATGAGGCTAAATCTGAACAATTCCGAGGTATGTTTTACACACAGACACACAGACACACAGACACACACACACACACACACACACACACACACACACACACACACACACACACACACACACACACACACACACACACACACACACACACACACACCTACCTTCTCTCTGATCTCTCATACAAACATGCACACACACACACCTGCCTTCACACTGATCACACACACACACACACACACACATACACCTATCTTCTCATTCCTCTTAACACATACACACACGCACACACACAACACAAACATGAACACACATACTGTCTCACCAGACCTACCTCCTCCCTGCTCTCACACAGCAGCACACACATATACCCATCTAGTCTCTCACACAGCAGTAGACACACACACACACACACACACACACACACACACACACACACACACACACACACACACACACACACACACACACAAACACACCTTCTTTCTCATACAGCAATACACACGTACTATCTCTCATACAAACATAATGGCTAGTTTAAATTACATACACATATATGCATACATGTACATACACAAACTTTCTGTCTCTTACAGAAACATCCGAACCACTAGTGTAAATTAATGGACTGGCTTGTTTAATTCTGCATTGGCAAATGATGCTTACATGGTCCTCCTTAAAGGAGAACTGCTACAGCACCATCAAGAAGTATTTATTTATTTATTTTTGTATGATAAAGCCTCCGGGCCAGAGTATGCCCCATAGCCACAGGGTCCTAGGCAACTGCCTTTGTTGCCTAGTGCTGGATCCAGCTCTGCTCATCAGCATTTCTGCCAACAACACCATGACAGAACAAGTAAACCATACAACATTTCCGGGTGTAAGCATGGATGATCATTTGATATTCAACCGCCATATATATCACATTTGGGTAAAAAAACTCTTCAAAAACTTGATACATTACACAGAGTAAAAATCTACCTTGTCGATATAGCCAAAGATATATAGCCTCTACTTTCTTTCTGTCATCTCTCCTCTATGCTGTCCCAATTTTCACTATTCTTCATGTGTCTTATCTGTCCAAACTAGAACAAAGTTATAATAAGATAATCACATGTGTAGTAAACTGTAACAGTAGAACACTCCACTGCCTAATCCTCAGAGAATTAAATTGGTTAGAATTACATCACTTCACTGTCTCTCAGTTAACCAGAGTTCACAGACTATAAGCCAAAAAACTGTCCAACCATTAAAACTTAATACAACACTACTCCTTAATGTAATTTTATGCGCTAGAGAAAAAATCACTAATTACTATAACCAAATCATTGTATTGCAGGTGACTCTCTATATTCAAATAATGTAACTAAACCTTGGAAACACATCTTACTACTGAAATCCATTGTGAATGCAAACTCAGTTAAGACACAACTAAAATTGCACCTATCAAATCAATGGTTCAGCTCCAGTATACCTGTAGGATAAATCCCACTGCTATCTTCAGCTTGTCATGTCATCAAACCATTTATCTCCAGAAATTCCACAAATTGTAATCACCAATATCTGTATAGTTTTACTAGCTTCACTCAGCTATGCACATAGTTTTGTGACACAGCTCACCCTCACCTCTGTACTTTGAATATAACATTTGTGATAGTCATGTATATATATATATATATATATATATATATATATAGATAGATATATAAGTTAGGAACCTGCTTTATACGCTATTTCTTAACTATAATATTATAATTTTCTGCCCATCTTAGTTCTTTTCCAAACCTCCATTTGTTTGAATTCGTAAGCAATAGTCACATGATCTGTCTAATTGAAAAACCCACTAATACACCTCTTCAAATGCTCAATATTCAACATCTACTAATGCATAAGTATATTTTATGCTGTGATAGTTTGTCTTTATTTCATATGAAAGTAATCTCTTTATCAAATGAATGTATAATTGTTTTCTTTTTTTAATTTCTCCAAATCTTTTGGGGTTCTACTACTATGATGGGAAAGGACCCCATTCCTAAGTCAAAGTACGATTAAAGTTCATGAAATTAGTATTGTTTCAATCTTTGATGTCAGCCAAAAGTGCTCTTTGCAGCACCAATAATGTGCCCAGTAATGACTCCTTCTGCAATTCGTATGGAGTTACATGTATTGGTGACATATCTAAATATGATTGTAGATTCTTTTTTTATAAGGCCCATTGCTCCTACTACCATTAGAACTGTCTGGGTATCTTTCTTCCATATTGCTAGCATTTCTGCCTACAAATCTTGATATTTTATCACTTCATGTCTCTCTGTACACAAGACACTGTAGTCACTGGGGGTGGTGATTTCAATGATCAATGCTACTTTTGCCTTCTTTTCATGGACCTCTGGCTTTCTTGCATCTATCTTTTGAACTGTTGGTAATGGATGATCCCATGTGATGTAGACTTTATCATTTTCTATGATGCTGTGTGACTCATGTTTCCAGTGTTTTGTACAATCCCCAGTGCAACAGTCTTGCCACATTATTATGCCTTTCAGTATGCAATCCTTTTGTCATTAGCATGTCACAACCAGCACCAAGGTGTGTGACTGTTTCCAAATCTGTTTTACAAAACCTACATTTGTCTGTTTCTCCCACATGTTCAATGGACTTTGTAAACTGATGTGTGCTTAGCCCTTTGTCTTGGGCCACCAATGTTAACCCTTCATATTTTGGTTTGAGTTTGTCTTTCCTTAACCATTCCTGCATTCCATTATGATTGGCATGAGGTTATTCCAGAAGTTTTCAATACTTGCAACTATACTTATGCATTTTCCACATTTTTGCCTTCTCATCTGACCCTTCACCTTATAGTCTTAATTTTGTTTTTTGATACATTCAGTTGGTGCCAGATATTTATCTACTTCTGGTTTGATTTCCATTCCTGCTTGATGCCGATATGTTTCTGCCAGACTAAGCAGGGAAGTCATCTTAAATTTATTCTTCTCATGTTTCAAAACATTCACTATATTTGGGTCCTGTGAGGTCAGCAGATATGTGTGTAGTCCCATGATTGCAGATATATACATGTAATCAATTTCAAGGAGGCCCGTCTGTCCTTCCGAATGGGGAATATATAATCTTGGTTTACAGTGATTTTTAGAAATCATTTGGTGAGCATGAAATATCCTTGTTGTTTTCCTGTCTAATCTATCCAACTAATTTTGGAGCCAGTCAATCGCTCCAAAACTGTAAGTTAGGACAGGAAACATAACTTGGTTTATAGCTTGAATTTTGTTCCTAGATATCAACGCTGTTTTCAGAATTAATTTAAGTCTTCTAAAATATTCCTTACCAAGTTTTATTCTCATTTGTTCATGTTTTATTTGATCCTTCATTAATTCCCAAATATGTATACACTCCCTCTTGCTCAAGTTAACTGAAATGTTTCTAGTGTTGCAGCTTTCCTACTTTAAAGGTTGCTTTTGCACACTTATAAAGACCAAATGACATTCTTATGTCATCTGAAAAAGTTTTGACTACTTGCATACAGGTTTAAATCATCGACAAAGAGAAGATGAGAAGTCTTTACACTTTGTTGTTTTCTAGGAGCCAAGTTATAGCCATGGCCTAGTCTGTTAAGTAGACAGCTTAATGGGTTAAGGGCAAGGCAGAATAGCAGAAGTGATAGGGAGTCACCCAGGAATATCACCCTTTGGATTTTTATCCCTGGAATAATAATTTGTCCTTTATCATGGCTTAATTGCAAAGTGGTCTGCCACTGCTTCATGGTCACTGTAATGTAGTTGATCAGAGTAGGGTGTATCTTATACATTTTAAGCACTCTTTTATACATGAATGTGGGATACTATCAAATGCTTTCCTGTAGCCAATCCATACCACACTTAGATTCTTCCTCTTTTTTACAGTTCTCTATTATGACATTATTTAGCAACAGTTGATCCTTTCTTTCATATGACTTTCTTTTATTGCCCTTTTGTTCTATTGCCATGACTGAATTTTCTTCTAAATGTCTATAAGCTCTGTTGGCATCAATTCTGGTGTATAGTTTATACATAGTTGGAAGGCAAGTTATTGGTCTATAGTCTTTAGGGTAGCTTGCAGATTCACTCTTAAGTAGGAACATTTTTTACCTGTTGTTAGCAAGGCTGGTGTCTGTTCAGGGTGTGCATATAAATAGTTCTTACTCACAGCTAAATCTTTGTGCAAAGATGTTAATACTTTTAACCAGACATTATGTACTGCATCTGGGCCTGGTGTTTTCCAGTTAGAGGCTTTTCTTAACTTTGTTTCAATCTCGCTGGCTGTTACTTCAACCCATTTCATATCATGTACATTTGAACTTCTTATACTTTCTTTTACTTCTTCTATCCATTTAGCATCTTTGTTATGTTCCACAGAATCTTCATAAGTACTGAATAATTATTAATTGCAGATGTGCAGATGTCTGTGTTGAATGCTGCTGCCTTGTAGAATAAAAGTCTGGTTAGTGCAGAAAACTTTGCAGACTATTAACCTTCTCAGTAGTATATTACACAGAAACTAATAAAACAACTGTCTATACAACAGTACAATACTGTCAGTTTGCTACATTTGCTGTCTTCAAGTTTCTTTTCAATACAACATGAATGATGTTCTCCATAAAACAGCTCTAACAGATTTCTTAGAAATCGGATTACGTCACATATATACATTCTTATGAAAGCAGTTTTTTGAGAACTTTCAAAGTCATTACTTTGGTATTTAGGGAGTCTTTTCTGGTCTGTGTGAAAACTGTCTTTCAATTATGTCATGCAATCTGCTAATTAATCTTTTTAGGGAGTCTTTCCTGTTTGGGAATGTTTCTGTGTAAACATGCAGTCTTCTGATGATGTCATGCAGTCTGATAGTAAGCTCCTTTGTGTTCTTGTTTCAAGGTGAATTAGGTGACAGCTCAGTAAGTTGTTCTTGCCTCTTACTTGGTTTCTTTCCTTACAACTGCGTCTCAGGAATTTCTTACCAATAATTTTCAAGCTGTACTAGCCCCGGGATTCATGAAGCGCGGCGCAAGGACGGTGTTAGCATTGCGCTGACTGTGCGGCATAGAGATGATGCAGTAGCACCACATGCATATTAATGAAGGTGCACTGCCGTAATGGCCACGTGATAGGAAACGTGTACGAGTGCAGGGGACGTGTACAAATGCTGCACGGAGGCGTGAACATGGCTGCATACGCGCAACCTAAAATGCTGACTAGTACAGCCTGCCTCTAATAGTAATCACTCCTGTCAGTGTCCGTGGATAGTGAAATGTATACAAAGCATACAAGACAATTTTGCGAACACCACAATAAGAAGTAAACACAAAGGCATGTAGCTGAATATTGAGTCCCCGTCCCTCGAACAAATGATATTTAAAACCCGTGCCCGTATTCCATTGTAGTGCCGCTAGTTATACCAAGTGGAAGCAAAACGCATTGTGTTAGCGCACCGCCAATTGCTAAGCCTAGCCCAATGGTTTGTGTTACCACCTGTCCTACATTGTGAGGGACAGTCCCCCTCTAGGCAGGTGTGTCCATACCAAAACCATTATAAATGTGAAATGTCATGCGATAGTAGGACATAATTATGTCCCATATTTTATGTAATAGTCACACACAATACGTATATCCATGTATAAAATACCTAAATGTTACAAGAAACAGAATAAGCAAGTACACGAAACAAAATAAGCAACTACACCGCTACAACAATAAAAGCTTATATGTAGGCATAAAACTAAAGTACTATCCTTTGTAATGAACGTGGGTATGTGCTTGCCTGTAAACTCTGATGTGTATCCCAAAAATGTCCCATCCAGGTCATATGAAAAGGTGGCAACCCTACCAATGGTCAGAGCATTTGCCCAATATCTGCCCATTTGCGGTCGAAGTCGCCCTTGTCAGGATGGCCTATAGATGAATGGGTATTACCCGGGTCTACCTACCATGTCATGAAAGATAAGTATTTGCGTGTGCCTATGTTCATGAAGTACAGCATGTGGATGATCAGAAATGCAAGGGTAGTCCTCACAACCATATTGGTCGCAGAGATATGTAGTGTACGCAATGTGTTCTGTTTACTGTGCCATGGACCATCAACTAGAGAAGGGATGAATGGTGTCTGTGGAATATGGGGGTGGGGGGGTGAAAGGTAATGTAA